>NW_006399962.1:5188105-5189916 GCF_000299155.1 Elephantulus edwardii | reverse complement strand
GCAGGTTGTGTCATCTGCATAACGTAGATTGTTAATAGATCTTCCATAAATCCTGACGCCACACTTCTCCTCACAGAGCCCAGTCTCTCGGATAATCTGCTCTGCATACAGGTTGAATAGGTATGGAGATAGGACATATCCCTGGCGTACGCCCTTCCCAAGTTTGAACCATGCAGTATTACCCTGCTCTGCTGTGATGACTGTCTCTTGGTCCAAGTATAGGTTTCACATTAGCATGATTAAATGTTCTGGGATTCCCATTCTTTTCAGAGTCAGTCACAGTTTGTTATGATCCATGCATAATCAATGAAACACATGATTACAATGAAACAATGATATACATTCTTCTGGTATTCCCTGCTTTCAGCTAAAATCCATCTAATATCAGCTACAATGTCCCTAGTACCACGACCCCTTCTAAACTCAGCCTGGACTTCTGGCAATTCTCTGCTGATGTGCTGTTCCAGTCGTTTTTGGATAATCTTCAGTAGAATCTTGCTTGCGTGTTAAATCAATGATATTGTTCCGTAGTTTCTACACTCTGTTGGGTCACCCTTCTTTGGAATGGGAACAAATATAGATCTCTTCTAGTCAGCCTTAATTTCTATAATTTCCTTTCTTTTAGGGGTTGTCATGTTTTCTTGCTCTTCTTTTTCTATTTGTGGAAGATGTTAGGTTAAATAATATCTTTTCATTCATTCTTCCCTTTTGATGTGTTTGCTTATTGCTATCAATTGACCTCTGAATACTTCTTAGGCTATTTCCCAGAGGTCTTGGTAAGTCATGTTTTCATTCTCATTTGTTTCAAGAAACTTTTTTCATTTCATTTCTTATTTCTTCAGTTACTCTTTCATACTCAAGTAAGGTGTTGTTCAGCTTCCAGTTGCAAGATTTCTTCCCCTTTATCCTCTTGTTACTGATTTCTTATTTTTTAACATTTTGGTCTGATAAAATGCTTTGTTTGGTGTTTTTGGTATTTTTAAATATTGAGACTTGCTTTGTGACCTAAAATATAATCTATTCTGGAGAATGTTGCAAGCATGCTAGAGAAAAAGGTATACTAAGAGATTTTTAGGGTGCATTACCCTGTATATATCTATGAGATCAAGTTGGTTGATTATGTACTTTAATTCTTCACCATCTTTGTTGAGTTTCTTGCTGGTTGTTCTCTCTTTCCTTGATAGCGATGTATTAAATTCTCCTGCTACTATTGTAATATTGTCTACTTCTTTTGTCAGTTCTGTTAATATTTGTGTATTTTGCAGCTCCATCATACAGTGCATAAATATTTTTTATGGTTCTGTCCTCTTGTACTATTGAGTCTATAAACATTACATATCTTTCTTTGGATGGTTTTACCCTGAAGTCAATTCTATTGAAGATTAATATTGCTAGTCCTGCTTTTTTTAATGGCTGGCTTCCATTTGCTTGGTATCTTTTTCCCCATCCTTTTATTTCAGTCTGTTTATATCTTCATTTTTCACGCTTGTTTCGGAGACATCATCTTGATGAGTTTTGGTGGTATTTTTTAATATTTTCTTTAATTTTCATATAATGATATATTTATTGTATGTTTTATTCATATACATTGTGTTTTATACAATCTTTACATTGTGTTTCATACAATCATTTGTTGTTGTTGTTGTTGTTGTTGTTGTTATGTGTCGTCGAGTCATTTGCGACTCATCGCGACCCTATGCACAACAGCCCTAAATCCTGTTCTATCCTGCACCAACCGCACTGCCTCTGACACACCCATCCCGATTACCCCAGTCACTGAATCAATCCATCTCATAGAGGGTCTTCCCCTC
>NW_006399962.1:5174414-5187780 GCF_000299155.1 Elephantulus edwardii | reverse complement strand
GACAGTATAACAATATACGGAGAAGGGGTTGAGGTTGTTAACAATTTCATCTCATTTGGATTCACAATCAGCACCCTGGGCACCAGCAGTTAGGAAATCAAAAGACAAGTTCCTTTAGGAAAATCTACTGTCAGAGACCTCTCAAGAGTGCTAAAAAATGACAATGTCGGCCTAGAGACTAAGGTGTACCCGACTCAAGTTATGGTCTTCTCAATTGCTTACTATGTGTCTGAGAACTGGACAATGACTAAGGGATATAGAAAAATAATTGATGCCTTTGAGCTCTGGTGCTGGAGAAGCATATTGAACATATCATGGACAGCTAAGGAAATGAACAGAAGGTGAAGCTTGGTTGCTCCTTGGAGGCTAGGATTTTGAAGCTCTTTCTCATAATTTTGAGCATGTTTCTAGGAGAGACCAGTTATTGGAGAATGACAGAGGGTTAGCCAGGAGAGGAAAACTCTGGATGATATGACTATGGCAATGGGGTAGGTAGTGTCAGAGACAGTGAGATTGGCTCAGGATAGGGCAGATGACATATAACAATGAGATACTCTGATAAATTTGAAAACCAAGAAGAAATAGACAAATTCCTATAAACTCACAGCCTACCCAAATTGGCCCCAACAGATGCAGAACATTTGAACACGCTCATCACAATAGAAGAAATTGAGCAGGTCATAAAAACATTCTCCCATAAAAATCTCCCAGCACAGATGGATTCACAGTTGAATCCACCAAGCATTAAGAGAAGAACCATCATTAACTCTATTTCAATTATTTCAAAATTTAAAAAAAAAAGGAACACGCCCTGAGTAATTTTTTTTTAAGCTGGCATACCCTTAATGTCTAAAGGTCTAGGCAGTGTTTCACTGTTAGGGTCACTATGAGTTAGAGTTGACTTGATAGTACCAAACAATGGTATCCAAAGGAACGTACTATTTGAGTGCACATTTCACCTACTATCTTCCAGGATCATCAACTTGGCTAAACTCAGAATTATCCTATGTTCACCAAATGGAAACTTTATGCAATGCTGTACCATTCTCAAACTCACTACTGTGGTTAAGGGTATTATTGCTGTCATGAGCTCAATGAGTATTTTCCCCTCCTTTGCTGATGCTCTACTTTTCAAAGCATGATGTCTTTTTTCAGACTGGAAAGAGAACAAACTAATGATGAAAATCTACACACCCAATGAAAGAGTCCTAAAATATATAAAGCAAACTTCAACAAACTTAAAATAGAAATAGATGACTTCACAATAATGTTGTTGTTGTTGTTGTTAAGTGCAATCAAGTACAACTCATAAAAACTCTATGGACAAATGACCTGAACCCTGTTCTATAACTTTCGTCATCTAAGTTCACAAAGTTTCCACAAGTATGTAGTTTATGAAGTAGATGCCGCTCCTACTTCTAATAATATTGTTGTTGTTGTTGTTGTTGTTGTTATGTGCTGTCGAGTCGCCTGCGACTCATAGCGACCCTATAATATTAGAAGAGTTTAATACATTTCTTTTAGATGAAGGAAAGAACAATTAGAAAGAAACTCAGCAAAGATACAGATTTGAACTATATAATACTATATATGTCCATTTTATCTCATAGGCATATTATAGCAACTCCTCCAACAGCAGCACAATCCATATTCTTTTCCAATGTCCATGGGTCATTCTCCAGAAAAGGCCAAATGTTACTGTGCAAATTGCATAAATAATGTTTTTTAAAAATATCTAAATAACACAAGATATTGTCTTGGAGCATGACACTAGAAAATTAGGAATAAATAATAGAAAGAGCAAAGAAAAACCAAGTGTGTGAAAACAGTAAAATTCAGGTAAGGAACCACTGGATATGAGAAGGAAAAATTTTTTTTTTAATTCCTGGAATCAAATAAGAATAAAAACATAAAATAGGGCACCTGAGTGCAATGTGCCAAAGAGCAACTGGGACAGAATTTGAGTGAGGTGGCAGAGCCAGTTCTTCAAGGTAAAAGCAAGGCTTTCTGGTTTTCCAATTCAGGTACTTCCTGGGGATCACTGCTGTGTGGCTGGACCACATGGGACCCCTTGAGCTCAAATAAAATGGAGTGGGACAGCTGGAGCTCAAGTGAGGTAACTGAGTCAGTACTCAAAGAAAAACCAAGGCTGCCTGGTTTTTCACTGAAGTACTTTGTGGGGATCACTGCTGGTTGACAGGCCCTAGAGTCAAGAAGAAAACACAAATATACAGGTCCTTTACAAAACACTGCCATACTCTTAGTCACTATATCGTTACAATTACTCAACATCTACTAAGAAAAGACTCACATAATGTCAAGAAAGCAGCAGTCTGCCTCATTTATCATGGAAAAAAAACAAAATAAGCCATCTCCTGAAAAAAGCAGATCCAGTGAATAGCCCCAAGAGAGAGAACCAGAAGACATATACTGATGTGGAGCTATTTGAACAGCTACAGAACAGGATGCAAATGATGAAGGAAGCAATTAAGAAAGCAGTGAGTAAGTGAATTATGAGTGAGTAAATACCCCTAAAACAATAGTCCAGAAGAAATATATTGATAAGGAGCAACTTGAACAGGTATGGAAGAAAACGCAAAAATGGAAGAAATAATTAAGAAGGCAAATACCTCAGAGACAACAAACAAGAAGAAATGCATTGATGAGGTACAACTTGAACAGCTGTGGAGGAAAATGCAAAAGATGGAAGAAAGAATTGATAGAATAAGCAAACCTCACAAAAGAAGGAGAAGACACAAATAATCCGAATAAGAGAAGAATCAGGCAACATCACAACAGAACCAACTAAAATTAAAAAGCTAACATTAGAGTATTATGAAAAACTATACTCAAACAAATATGAAAACCTAGAGGAAAGGGACAAATACTTAGAAATGCACAACCTACCTAAACTGACACAAACCAAAATTGAACATCTGAACAGACCCATCACAAAAGAAGAAATTGAAAAGGTAATACAACTTCCAACCAAAAAAATCCCTGGACCAGATGGTTTTACAAGTGAATTTTATCAAACATTCAGAGAACTACTGTCACCAATTCTACATAAAGTATTTCAGAAAATGGAAAAAGATGGAATTCTTCAAAACTCATTCTATGAAACAAACATATCCTGATACCAAAGCCTGGGAAGGACATCACCAAAATAGAAAACTATAGGCTAATATCTGTTATGAATATAGATGCAAAAATCCTGAATAAAATACTGACCAATAGAATTCAACGAGACATCAAATAAATAATTCACCCTGACCAAGTGGGATTTATAACAGGCATGCAAGGATGGTTCAACATAAGGGGGAAAAAATCATTGTAATTCATCACATTAACCAAGCAAAGAACAAGAATCACATGATCCTATCAATTTGTGCAGAAAAGGCCTTTGACAAAATCCAACACCCTTTCCTGATTAAAACACTCAACAATATAGTATTAGAGGGGAATGTCTTCAACATAGTAAAAAGTATTTACACAAACCCAAGAGCCAACATTGTTCTCAATGGAGGAATGTTAAAGGCATTCCCTTTAAGAACAGAAACTAGGCAAGGATACCCACTCTCTCCTCTCTTACTCAATATTGTATTGGAAGACTTAATGATAGCAATAAGACAAAAGAAGGAAATAAGAGGTATCCAAATTGGCAAAGGGGAGGTAAAAATTATCTCTCTATGCAGAAGATATGCTAGTATACCTAGAAAATCCTAAAGACTCGGCAAGACAACTATTGGACACAGTGGACCAATTCAGCAAAGTAGCAGGATACAAGATCAACATTCAAAAATCAGTTGGGAAAAAAAATCAGTTGGATTTCTCTACAGCAACAAAGAGAATACAGAGCCAGAACTAAGAAAAACAATACGCTTCACAATAGCTAATCATAAGATTAAATACTTGAAGGTAAATTTAACCAGAAGCACAAAGGATCTATTCAAAGAAAATTACAAAACATTACTACAAGAAACAAAAAAGAGACCTGGAGAAGTGGAAGAATATCCTTTGCTCATGGATAGGAAGACTCAACATTGTAAAAATGGCAATACTACCAAAGGCAATTTACACATTCAGTGGAATCCCAATACAAATACCAATCCCATTTTTCAAGGAGATGGAAAAGGCACTCTCCAGTTTCATTTGGAATGGAAAGAAGCCCCAAATAAACAAAACACTCCTTAAAAATAGAAGAAAGGCAAGAGATATCTCACTCCCTGATTTCCAATCCTATTACACAGCCATGGTGGTAAAGACAGCATAGTACTGATACAATGAGAGACACATACATCAATGGAATAGAATTGAGAACCCAGAGATCAAATGATTTTTGACAAGGAGATGAAATCAGTTAAGTGGGGAAACAACAGCCTTTTTAACAAATGGTCTTGGCAAAATTGGGAAAGTATCTGCAAAAGACTCAAGCAAGATCCACACCTCACTCCATATACAAAAGCCAACTCAAGGTGGATCATGGACCTAGAACTAAAACAAAGGACTGTAAGCTTCATTAAAGAAAAGCTTGGAAGAATGCTAGAAGTCCTAATCCACAACATAAACAGTCTTCCAAGTATCCTGAAAAACCTACAATCAGGAGAAGATAAAAATAGATGAATGGGATCTTCTAAATCCCTATGCACATCCAAAAACTTCTCCAACAGGGTAAAAAGGGAAGCCACAGACTGGGAAAAAGTATTTGGTAATGACATATCATATAAGGGACTTATATCCAGAATTTATAAAATTAGTGGGTACCACAACAAGGTAAAGGTAAATAAACCAATAGAAAAATGGGCACAGGATATGAACAGACACTTCACCAAAGAAGACATTCAGGTGGCTAACAAGTACATAAAGAAATGTTCATAATTCCTAGCTCTAAGAGAGATGCAAATCAAAACAACTCTGAGATATCATCTCACCCCAGTCAGAATAGCAAAATTTAACAGAACAGCAAGCAACAAATGCCGGCGAGGTTGTGGAGAAACTAGAACACTTACTCACTGTTGGTGGGAGTGTAAAATGGTGCAACCACTCTGGAAGGTGGTATGGCACTTTCTCAAAAAGGTGCAAATAGAAACAGTAGTTTGGTCCGTTTTGCTTCATCTGCATCTTTGTTGGAGGCCGCAGCGAAGCCCTATCCGAAACCATGTTTTGCAACCAATACAACAATAATGTCACTATTTGGAGTCCTCAGGGCAGAATTCATCAAATTGAATATGCAATTGAAACTGTTAAACAAGATTCAGCCACAGCTGGTTTGAAATACAAAAACCCATGCAGTATTGCTTGCATTAAAGAGGGCACAATCAGAACTTGCAGCTCACCAGAAAAAAATCCTTCATGTTGACAACCATATTTGTATTTCAGTTGCGGAGATTACTGCTGATGCAAGACTATTATGTAACTCCATGCGCCAATAGTGTTTGGATTCAGGATTTGTTTTTGACAGACATCTTCCTGTGTCTCATCTTGTATCTCTAATCGGAAGCAAGACCCAGATACCAACACAACGTTATGGTCGGAGACCGTATGGTGTGGGACTGCTCATTGCTGGATATGATGATATGGGCCCTCACATTTTCCAGGCCTGTCCATCCGCTATTTCGACTATAGAGGTATGTCCATTGGTGCTTGCTCTCAATGAGCTCATACATACTTGGAGAGACATATGTCTGAGTTTATGGAGTGCAATTTGAAAGAAATGGTTAAATATGGTCTTAGTGCCTTGATAGAGACTCTTCCTGCTGAGCAGGACCTAACTACAAAGAAAGTTTTCATTGGCATTGCTGCTAAGGACCTGGAGTTTATGATCTATGATGATGATGATGTGTCTCCATTCTTTGAAGGTCTTGAAGAAAGACCACAGAGAAAGGCCCAGCCTGCTCAACCTTCTGATGAACCTGCAGAGAAGGCTGACGAACCAATGGAACGTTAACTGATAACTAGTCTACATATGTAATATCAACTTTGTAAGAATGCTGGAGCATAAAGCTGAATGACAGTAATCCCTACATTGAACCAAGAAATGGCCGAGTGGTAGAATGATATGTTTTAGGAATCAGTCCAGATGAGAATTTTTTCCAGGAAACATAATTGAAACTATATAATGGGGTTCACAGTTTGTTTTTTGTTTTACTTTATGTTGGTTTTGAAAAGGTCTATGTAATCATTTTCCAGAAAGTATAAGATACCTGTACTACTCTTTTTATATGCAAAACATAGTGTCTTTGTGATTTTAAAAGACAACTATGTAATAAAATTGTTTGATCTGCTGGTGGGAAAAAAAAGTTGCAAATAGAGATACCATTTGACCCAGCAATTCCAATACTGAGAATATACCCCAAAGAGACCATAACTGACATCCAAGCAGACATACGCATACCCATGTTTATTAGGCTTTGTTCACAATAACAAAGAGTTGGAAACAACCCAAGTGCCCATTAAGAAATGAATGGACAGAGAAGCTGTGGTGTATTCACACAATGGAATACTATGCTGCATTGAAAAACAAGGAACTCATGCAATATTATTCAAAATGGGTGACCCTGAAGGACATTATACTGTGTGAAGTGTCTCAGTCACGAAAGGACAAACACTGCATGGTGCCAATGTTGTAAAACAGGACTGACCTTGGGGTTGGGGGGAGACTGAGAAAGATGGGTTCAATAATGTATACTGCATTGAAACAGATGAGGGAGAAAACTGTTTAAGAGGGATATGTGATTAGGTATTTTTGTCATTACAGGAGTCCAGAGCGAAGGTTGTGTAGTGGAGTGGACCTGGGGGGAGGGTTTGTAAAACAATGAAATAATTTTTCTTTCACTTTTCCAAGAGGTTAGTGTACTAAGAGGGAGGGTTGGGGGGGGGAGAAGTGCAACAATGAATGAATTAATGAATGAATGAATGAATAAAAAAAGAAGTTAATTTGGTTTCTACAGTGACAAAAAGAATACAGAATTGGAGCTAAGAAAAGCAATACCTGTCACAATAGCTAACCACAAGATTAAATACTTTGGAGTAAATCTAACTACAAACACAAAGCATCTATTCAAAGAAAATTACAAAACATTACTACAAGAAACAAAAAGAGACCTGGAGAAGTGGAAGAATATACCTTGCTTATGGATAGGAAAACTCAATATTGTGAAAACAAAAATACTACCAAAGGCAATCTACACCTTCTATGCATCCCAATACAAATGCCAATTCCATTCTTCAAAAAGATGGGAAAGGCAATCTCTAATTTTATTTGAAATGGAAAGAGACCTCGAATAAGCAACACACTACTTAAAAAGAAAAACAAGGTAGGAGGCATCTCACTCCCTGATTTCAAACCCTACTATACTGTCATGGTGCAGATTTGAGAACTCAGAAATCAACCCATCTACCTATGGTCAACTGCTTTTTGACAAGGAGATTAAATCAGGTAAGTGGGGAAATGACAGATTTTTTAACTAATCGTTTTGGCAAAATTGGAAAACCATCAGCACAAAACTCAAAAAAGACTCACACCTCACACCATACACAAAAACCGACTAAAAGTAGATCAAGGACCTAGAACTAAAAACCAAGGACTATAAACTTCATTAGAGAAAAGCTTGGTAAATCCCTAGAAGCACTAATACATAACTTGAACAGTCTTACAAGCATTCTGAAAAACCTACAACCAGGAGAGGATGAATGGGACCTTATAAGAATCAAATCCCTAAGCACATCTAAAAACTCCTCCAAAAGAGTAAAAAGGAAAGCCACAGACTGGGAAAAAATATTTTGTAATGACATGTCTGATAAGGGACTTATAATCTAGAATTTATAGAATATTCGAACATCACAACTAGATAAAGGTATACAACCCAATTGCAAATTAGGCACAGGATATGAACAGATACTTCATCAAAGAAGACATTCAGATGGCAAACAGACACGTGAAGAAGTGTTCAAAATCCCCAGCTCTAAGAGAGATGCAAATCAAAACAACAATGAGATATCATCTCATCCCAGTAAGAATAGCAAAATTTAATAGAGCGGCAAACAACAAATGTTGGCAAGGTTGTGGAGAAACTGGAACCCTTATTCAGTGTTGTTGGGAGTGTAAAATGGTGCAAGCACCATGGAAGGCAGTATGGTGTTTTCTCAAAAAGTTGCAAATAGAAATATTATTTGACCCAGCAATTCCACTAGTGGGACTATACCCTAAAGAAACCATAACCACCACCCAAGCATACACACACACACACACACACACACACATTTATTACTGCTTTGTTCATGATAACAAAGAGTTAGAAACAACCCAAGTGCCCATCAGCAAATGAATGGATAGAGAAGCTATGGTATATTCACACAATGGAATATTATGCAGTGCTGAAAATCAAAGAACTCATGAAATATTACACAAAATGGGTTACCCTGGAGGACATTATGCTGAGTGACATATCTCAGTCACAGACAAATATGGCATAATGCTATGGTTATAAAACAGGACTGACATGGGTGTTGGGGGGAAACTAAGGTAATAGATAATGTACATGGCATTGAACCAGATGAGGGAGAGCACTGTACAAAAGGAATATATGATTAAGCATTATTGTCATGACAAGGGTCTAAGATAAGAGCTGCATAGTAAAGTGGACTGGGGGGTGAGGGGGTACTGTATAACAATAAAAGAATTTTTTTTCCAAAGAAAAAATGAACTGGAGGTGAGGGGAAGCAGGGAGGAAAATGTGCAACAATGAATGAATGGAAATCCAAGTTCTCTAAAACCTTTCATTAAAATTTCAATTTAATTTTTTTTAATCTCCCTAAACAGTCAGCTATGAGTTAGCTCCAACTCAAAGCTACATAAGAGCAACTATCTCCCTCAAAAAAATGATGTAATTTCATTTTTAAAACATCTTTGCCTATCGCAAGAACATGGAAACAAATGTCCAACCACAAACGAGTGGATTGAGAAATCATGGTACATTCACACAATGGAATACCAGGCAGCATGCAGGAGCAATAACTTTGTAAATTATAACCTAAACTGGGAGGGACTGGAGAGCATTATGCTGAGTGAACTAACTCAGTCCTATAAGGATAAATATTGTATAAGACCATTATTGTAGAATGAGTATAAGGATCCAGGAGGAGTGGGAGAGGCTGAAAGCAGAGGGATGTGGATGTACAGGGGGAAGAGGAGATTAATCATTGAGTTGTACAATTTGATGGGTGGGGGGTGAAAGAATTTGTTTGAATTTGAATTAGAATTTTGTAAATAATCTAGTGGGAGGAAAAAACATCTTTGCCTCACCAATATCCGACTAAATCTATCAATTATAACAAGATATCTTCATGATATGACCACTGCTTTTCACTCTAAATTCTTTCCTCTTCTCTGAAAAATTGCTTCAGACAAGTAGTCTAAGTAAGTATCAATCAAATTGGGATAAAAATTGTATTTACTTTATTGTGATCTTTCTCAAAAAACCTTGTTCCCAATCTTCAAGCAAATAATAGACATGTATGTAAAATGACCAGTAATACCAGGGAAGCACTTACTCTTTAATATGACTGATTTTATATAAGGCCAAGAGGGCAGCATTTGACTATGAATAAAACACAAAAAGCAAGAAAGATAACTATAGAAGGATTAACAGAAATAAGAATTATGGAGAAGAAAAGGGGAAAGTGATTAATGTTTCATAAAAGTTATTAATAATGATTAATGAGTATTGAATATAACATGGACTGCTAAGAGAAAAAATAGATTTGTCCTGAAGAGGGTGAAACCAGGCTGCTCCTTGGAGGCAAGGATTCTGAAGCTGTGTCTGATGTACTTTGGACAAGTTGCAAGGAGGGACCAGTCCTTGAAGAGAGACATTATGCTTGGGAAGGTAGATAGACAGTGCAGGAGAGAAAGACCCTGGAAGAGATTAACTGATTCAGTGATTGGGGTAATGTGGATAGATGTGTTGGAGACAATGAAATTGGTGCAGGATAGAGCAGGGCTTAGGCTTATTGTCCACAGTGCCACTAAGTCGCAGAGAACTGGACAGCATATAACAACATAAATAGAAATAAGAATTACAAAGAGGAAGAAGAATAATTTGTGGGTATTGTAATTAAAATGATGAAATATATGTGAATGGTTGTATGAAAAACCAATTTGCTTTATAAACTTTTATGCAAATAATAATCTGAAAACAAAGTAAGCAAACCAACAATTTATAATCACAATTCAATCCTAAGATAAGCATAAAAGTCCAATAGAAAGGTCTCTAAACAAAACTTCTCAAAACAGTCTAGATCAGGAAAACAAGGAAAAGTCTGAGACACTGCCAGCCAAGATGAGATTAAAAGTGATAAGTAATTGTAATGTGATCTCCAAGAACAGAAAAAGAACAAAGGTTAAAAAGTTCTTTTAAAAACCAAGGAAAATCCAAATTAAACATGGACTTTACTTAGTAATGGCATATCAATAGTGTTTCATTATTTTGAGAAATGCATCATACTGCATGGTTTGGAATTGGGAAGAGTGTGCATCAGAGATGTATTCTGTCTCCATACCTGTTCAATCTATATGCTGAGCAAATAATCCGAGACGCTGAACTCTATGAAGAGGAGTGTGGCATCATGATTGGAGGGAGACTCATCAATAACCTATGTAGATAACACAACCTTACTTGCTGAAAGTGAGGAGAATTTGAAGCACTTGTTGCTGAAGATCAAGGAATGCAGCATTTAGTATGGATTGGGTCTCAATATCAAGAAAACAAAGATTCTTAACACTGGACTAACCAATAGACAGTGTCATGATGGATGGAGAGGAGATTTAAACTAGCAACAGCTTCATCTTGCTTGGATCCACAATTAACACCCCTGGTACAAGCAGACAGGAAATAAGGAGATGCATTGCAATGGGAAAATCTGCAGTTAGGGACCCATTCAAATTATCGAGGAGTAGTGATGTCATTTTGAGGACTAAGGTTTGTCTGATTCAGACCATGGTCTTTCCAATTACTAGCTATGCACCTGAGACCTGGACAATGAATAAAGGTGACAGAAAATTATTGATGCCTTTTGGCTATAGGGTTGGAGAAGAGTACTGAACATCCCATGGTCAGTCAAGAGAACAAAGAGATATGTCTTGGAGAGGGTGCAACCAGAGTGCTCTTTGGAGACAAGAGCAATGAGGCTTTGCCTCACATACTTTGGACATATTGCTACGAGATGCTATTCCTTGGAGAGGGGTATGGTGTTGGGAAGGGTGGAGAGTCAATGGAGGAGAGGAAGGCCCTCGACCAGGTGAAGACAAAGTGACTGCTACAATGGGCTCTTGTGTGTTAGAAAGTGTGAGAATGACACAGGATAGGACTTGTTTCAGATCTTTTGTTCAGAGGGTCACTATGAGTCATACTCTACTTGATGACACCTAACAACAACAACAATACTAATAGAAATTAATAATAAGAGGAGAAACTGAGCTGGGGCATATGGGAATTCTCAGCTTTTTTTCAACATTCCTGTAAATCTAAACAGTAATGTCTATAATGAAATTGAAAGTAAGTGCTTGGCATCTACAGTACTAGAGTTTACAGATCAGAGAGATTACCCTTAATTAGGGGGAGGGTGGAATCTGGATCTTAAAAAAAAAAGAAGAAAAATCACAGCAGGGACAAATGAGTTAATTTAATTTCTAATCTCCTTGCAGAATACTCGGCTGTACAAATGGTTAATGCATTCAACTATCAACTGAAAATCTGACATTTTTAATCCAGGCTGAAGCACTTCTGAAGAAAGACCTGGAGATCCAGATCTGGAAAACTAGGTTTTGAAATCCATATGAAACACAGATTGATGCACATGAAATCAACATGTATAAAACTCAGAGATGGTATTCTATTTAGCCTTCGTGTGTAAAGAAGAATAAATAAGTAAATTAATAAATAAATAAAAGTGAAAGAAATGGTCACATTTTCATGTGAGTATTAGAAATTTTCCTTATTGACAAATACTTCCCACATATTGAAACTCAAAAAAACTAATATGAAGAAATAAAACTTCCTTAGATTTCTATGTTCCTATAAAAAGCTCTGGAGTCCTAAAACTATTACGTACCATAAAAATAAGATCTATGTCATTTATCTAGCTAATTGCTGTGATCAGAAGAGATAATAAAACTACTTTCATCTCCCCTAGAGAAACAAATTGTACAGGCCTGGAAAAGGTCCCCAGGATAAACACTCAGGCTCCAGGAAGACTAGAATGGCTATCTCCCTAGATATTTACAGTCCTTGGAGGAATTGAGTCTGAAGAACCTGGTAACATTTCTCCATTGCAAAAGCTGAGACAGACTGGGTCTAATGGACTATGGAGAGAATTTCTTTACACACCAAGTGTCAGGACTAAGGACAACTTTTCTGGAAGGAAGGGAGACAGCTGCCTTTTTTCCATTTATAAGCAGATAAAAAATATCTTTTTCTCATCCTTCCTAAATGAGATTCCCAGCCACTCACATGTGTAATCTGACTTCACTGCAAGGGTAAGACGTCAGGCAAGGGTTGGGGACTATATACTCATTATTTAATGTGAGGTAATGAGAAATATGTTTGGTCTAACCTATTTCAAGATAAAATTAGTAGAGATAAATATTGAAAGTTTGACAAGAGAATTTTCTAACTTAAATCTTACTTATAAAGTAAAGCTATTGTGCATAACATCAGCATGCTAAGTCAATTGTTTATGTTAATAACAAACTAGGATATGGAGATGAAAAGGAGATACTATTTAAATATGGTCATGATGAATAAATGAAATAAAATATATGTGAAGCTTATATGGAGGAAAATATTTTATTTGAAGACATTTTAAAAATCCAAATGCATCAACAGACATATACATGTATAGGGTAAAATATTAGAAGTCTTAAAGATATCAATTTTCAAAAGTTTACTAGAAAAGTCATCACAATCCCAATAAAAGTGCCAATGAATTTGGTTTTGAAAGTAGATAAAATTTCTAATTAGCTGTAAGTAATAAAAAATAACCAACAAATCCTAAAAAAAAGACAAATTAAGAGGATTTACTCTATCAGATATCAGTAATTATTCCAAAATTATGCTATTTAAACCATAGAAGTAGCCTAGGAATTCATTTAAAACACTAATGGAAACAAACTAATGGAAAATAATTCAATCCTGAAACAGACTCATGCATATGAGACCTATGATTTACATAAAGGTATCATTAACAATATGCGTTATGCAGATGACACAACCCTACTTGCTGAAACTGAGGAGGACCTAATGCATTTGCTGCAGAGGGTCAAGGACTGCAGCCTTCAGTATGGACTGAGGCTCAATGTCAAGAAGAC
>NW_006399962.1:5162093-5171783 GCF_000299155.1 Elephantulus edwardii | reverse complement strand
ATTCGGTTGGGTCGCCTTTCTTTGGGATAGGAACAAATATCGATCTCTTCCAGTCAGTTGGCCAAGTGGTCATTCTCCAGATTTCTTGCCACAACTTGGTGAGCATGTCCAGGGCAGCATCTGTTAACTGAAATATATCAATTGGTATACCATCTATTCCTGGAGCCAAAGAAGTTTTGTTCATAGTTGTGCTCAACTCAAAGGCAGTCAACAAGAACAACAGAACTCATTTTAAAAGATCAAAATATAAGTAAAAATGAGAAAAGATATTTGGAAGTCATACAACCAAAAAATAACTATAATTAGTAGAATATGTAAAGAGTTTGGGTGTATCACTAGGAGAAAAGAGAGATAGTTTACTGGATAAAAAATTGGGCAAGGAGAGTATAAATTATTGATGCAAATGAAGAAATTTTTCAACTACACAAATAATGAAGAAGTAAATTAAAACTGCATGTTTTCGACTTTATATCAGTCAGATAAGTAATCATCATCTGAAAATACCGAGTGAATGTGGAACAGAAGAGTATCAGATATTCTAAAGCTGGTGATACTGCAAGCAATTCAACAAGTTTGAAATCACTTTTCCATTAATCAGTAAAGCTAACGTTATACACATACAATAATGCAGAAATTTCACTGTTTGAATCTATTTCAAAGAGAAAATTTTGAACGGATGTAGCAGTATTACTGCACATTTCACTACTTTCAAAAGTGGTAGGACAGGAAATGCCTCTCAACTGAATCTGTGAATAAATGGTAATGTAGTGAGTAAGAGTTACAGTGCCAACACAAAGTCAGGTGGTTTGAATTCACCAGCTGTTCTTTGGGAATAAAGATGCACAATCTCCTCCAGCACAATTTACAGCCTCTGAAAACCCACTTGAGAGTCAGCTATGAGTCGGTTCCAACACAAAGGCAAATGTTTTATTAAATTTTTAAAAAAAAGAAAAAAGTAATGTTGTAGAACTTGAAATTCATTATCATCTTTTGAATTTGAGTCCACAGACTTCTTCATGAAATTATTTTCCATGTTCCTAATCTAAAAAAGCATATACAGTAAGGATCATTCTATCAACAACAACAAGAGAGGAAGACACTCAACTAGATGGATAACACAGTGACTAAAGCAATGGACTCAAGTGTGTCAGTGAGTAAGGATGGCACAGGATAGGACAGAGGTTAGATCTGTTGTTCATAGAGTCACTGTGAGTCATACGCAATTCAATGGCACTTAACAACAACAACAGTATATAAAGTAGCTTTATAATGTGGGGCCAGTGAAGTGGTATAACTTAAAGATGATGAAGTGATTATTTTTTTTTCCTAGACCAATCACAGAAACCTTACCCCACTGCTCTTCTATTCTGCTCAACTTCTTGAGCTAATTTTCTCATTATACTTTAGGTCTATTTTATTTTAGGTCTATCCATGATGCCTTTTTCTCATTCCCCCCCTTTTTTGTTACTTCAGACTTTCATTCACACCTTCTTCACAAAGCCGTCTGTTCATTATCAACCTCTGAACTTGAGTCCACAGAAGAGCTTACCAACCAACAACAAACATTATCATCACATAAATTTTGACTCACAGAGATCCTATAAAATAGAGGAGAACTGTTTCACAAGGTTTCCAAACGACGTCCAAACCAAGCTGCTTTTTTTCTGTTGAGTGAAATGGAGCAAAAGATCTGAAAAGCTTCCCACAACAAAAACAGTGACTGTGGTGTTGGAAACCCCCATGCCCTGTCCCATCTATCCACACACTCTCGAAACAACTAAAGTGCATGCATATAGATAAAGACAGATGCATAGAGATCCCACACAAGCAGAAGGGTGTCCTACAGAAGCTGCTACATGCAATAATAAGTAAAAGTCTGTTCATTAGAGACACACCAGGTAAGCATTTTAATTTCCAGAGAGATGTGAGTTCATGATTCCCACATAACAAAATATGTATGTTTCATAACATATTATACATTTTTAATTTAAATGTAACTTTACTGGCACTATATATTTGAAATAATAGTATATTTCATTTTTATAATAACTTTGAATAAAGATTTTCAAAATAAAAAAATCTGAGTGTTCTAAAAAAGTCTGAGTGTTCTAAGAAAGAGCAAGATGTGCTGAAGTAATATATAAAAAATATGTCATTTTTTTTACTATTTGGACACTCTTATGTAACATCTGACCATTGATTTACCTCTTAGAATCAACAACCAACCACTGCAGCCATTCAAATTGTAAAGGGTGTGTATCCAGTTTCTAAAAAGTTATTTCAGTCATTCAGTAGATATGGATCATGAAATTAAACCATTGTAAAATTCTGAAAGAAAATGCAAAGTAATTGCCAAAGATCACAGGTAAGTACAACCATAGAAGTGTCTGAAAGACCTAATTACTTGCTCCAATATACATTCAGTCTTAGAAAACCTTTACAAACAGTTATACATTATGAGTAGAAATCATCTTGGCAGCATTTACCAAAGCAGAAAGCACCCTGATAAAGTTCAGTATCCCTCACTGATCTCCTCTTTCCCGTTAGGTC
Source organism: Elephantulus edwardii (assembly GCF_000299155.1). Lineage (NCBI taxonomy): Eukaryota > Metazoa > Chordata > Mammalia > Macroscelidea > Macroscelididae > Elephantulus > Elephantulus edwardii. Next base: position 5,169,233 of record NW_006399962.1, on the reverse strand, counting down.
TTCTTGAAGGTCAACAATGAAAAATCAGACTACATTTACTGAGTTTATCTTGCTCGGTTTCTCTAATCAACCTGAATCCCAAGTGGTTGTATTCATCTTCTTGTTACTTGCTTACTTGCTGAGTGTCTTAGGAAACATGACCATCATCATACTCACGCTGGTAGACCCCCACCTCAAGACACCAATGTATTTCTTCCTCCGGAATTTCTCTTTCTTAGAAATTTCCTTCACATCCATTTTCATTCCCAGATTGCTAACTAGCATGACTACAGGAAATAAGGTTGTCAGCTTTGCTAACTGCTTAACTCAATATTTTTTTGCTATACTCCTTGGGGCAACAGAGTTTTACCTCCTGGCCTCTATGTCCTATGACCGCTATGTGGCCATCTGTAAACCTCTGCATTATTTGACCATCATGAACAGCCGGGTCTGCATATAACTGGTGTTCTGCTCCTGGATGGTAGGAGTTCTGACTGTCTTACCTCTAATCATCCTCGTAAGCCAGATGGATTTCTGTGTCTCTAACGTACTGAATCAATATTACTGTGACTTTAGACCTCTTGTGGAACTTGCCTGCTCTGACACAAGACTCTTGCAACTAATAGCTATGCTCTTAGCTTCTTTGACTCTAGTGGTTACTCTGGTACTTGTAATACTTTCTTATACATACATTATCAAGACCATTCTGAGGATCCCTTCTGGTCAACAAAGGACAAAAGCTTTTTCTACTTGTTCCTCTCACATGATTGTAATTTCTCTCTCTTATGGCAGCTGCATCTTTTTATATATTACTCCATCACCAAAGAAAGGAAGTAACTTTGACAAAGAAGTATCTCTACTCATGACCTCAGTTAGCCCATTGTTGAACCCCTTTATTTATACACTACGAAATCAACAGGTAAAGAAAGCCTTTAAGAGCACAGTAAATAAGATTGTGAAGTTTTAATCAAAATGTATTACTTTTAATCAAAAGGTTTGAATTCCGTGAGCATTCCATTAATTTTACTATTTGCATGTTGTTAATTGCTTAATAACTTGGGTGTGTAACTAGTCTGTCACTTTATTGTATTAAGGTAACTTGTGGGTTGCTGCGATACTGAAGCTATGTCACTGGGGATTTACTTTCTAGAAGGGTCACTCAGGATGGACAGGTTTCAGTAGAGCTGCCAAATTAAGACAGACTAGGAATCAGAGCTGTTCATCCACTTGTGAATGAATAGATCTCTGAAAATCCTATGAGCAATAGACTAATATAGTATTGGAGGAATATCCCAGATTAGAAGAAATTTAAAATGAGGAGAAAGAGTTTCAAGCCTTCCTTATGGCAAAGCCTCATCTCTCATACTTTGGGCCTGTTGCTAAGAGAGGTTATTCCTTGGAAAATGACATAACACTTGAAAAGGTGGAGGGTCTGTGAAAGAAGGAAAGACCTTCAATGAGCTGGATTGACACAGTGACTGCAGCAATGGGCTCAAGTGTATCAGACATTATGAGGATGACACAGAATAGGATAGGGTTTATATCTGTTGTATAGGGTTGCTGTAAGTCCTACTCATATATGAGTCATACTTGACCTGACAGCACCAATAATATATAGTTTAATAAATACTTAATAAATTCCTACTGTGTATCAAGACAGAGATTCAGCATCAAGAATGTAAAAAAATATATTTTTATTGCTAAGGACTTTGGTTTCATATCATAGAGAGATATACTAACAAATTATAATAAAATTATTAAATGCAAAATAATTGAGATTGTATAAGAAAACTTCTGAGCTATGCAGCTTTACTCTTTATTCAAGCAAACATTTTACTTGGAAGGGGAAGAGTAGATATACCAAATTAGAAGTACTCTAGAGTAAAAGACAGAGAATTTATTATGAAGATGCTTTATTGCACATCATGGTCTTGGTAGTGGTGGTGGTGGTGGTGGTTGTTGTTGTTATTATCAAGTCAATGAAGAACAAATAATTTGAACTTTCCCTATCTTGTGCTATCATCACAATCTCTGTCATGCTCAAGTCCATTGTTATACTTTGTGCATTCCATATTCCAGTTATTAATGGATGTTTTCAGCTGTTCTTCCCCGCTTTGAGTATTGCTATATCATCAAAGGTGATTCCTTTATTGAGAGAAAGTTTTTCTCCTGAGTCATTACTGTAGACTATAGCTCTTTTCCAGTCACAATTTGAGTGTCTTCCAACATGTTTTCATCTTTAGCACTATATATAACAATATTCTATTATCTATAAGATTTTGGGAGACCTCTTGTTTCAGAATTGGATAGCCATCCCTGCTTGTTAGCCTGTCTTAGTCTAGCACTTCTGCTAAAGCCTATCCACCATGGATGACTCTGATGGTATTTTAAATGTCAGCGGCATAGCTTCCAGCCTCACAGTAACATGCAAGCCATCACAGTATAGCAAATTTACAGATGACTGGTAGTCTTAGCTTGGCATTATTAACTCAAGAGAAGTTATAAAAATTTCTCAAATTGAAAGAACTAAGTATAAATTTAAGCCTTACAGTGCAGTAGTTAACGATGTTCTGGGCAAAATCTTGAATGGTTCAGGAAGTATCAAAAGAAGATGAAAGGAATACACAGAATTACTGTATCAAAAAGAATTGGCTGACACAAAATCATTACCATAAATAACACATGATCAAGAACCAATGATAATAAAGGAAGAAGTTCAAGTTATTTTGAAGGAATTGGCAAAAATAGGGCCTTAAGAATTGATGTAAAACCAATTAACATATTTCAATTAACAAATCAGATGGAGCTCTGGATGTGCTCACCAGGTTGTTCCAAGAAACCTGGGGGACTGTTACTTGGACAATTGACTGGAAGAGAACCATATTGATTCCCATTACAAAAGAAAACATACAACAGAATGTGGAAATTATCAAACGATATTAATAATATCACATATAAGCAAAATACTACTGAAGGTCATCCAAAATGAAGAATAGGATATGCACAGAGAATTAACTGCCAGAAATACAAGTTGGTTTTGAAGAGGCTACAGCACTAGGAATTTCAGTACTAAAGACAATGGATCCTGACTAAAAGCACAGTACCAGAGGGATGTCTATTTGTGTTTTATTGACTATATAAAAGTATTTGATTGTGTGGATCACAAAAAAAAATGTAGCTAAAACGGAGAACAATGGGAATCCCAGAATTCTTGATTGTGCTCATGCAAAACCTATGTCCAGACCAAGAAACTGCTGTCCAGATAGAACAAGGAAACACTACATTGTTCAAAATCAAGAAAGGAGTGAATCAGGGATGTATCCTTTCTCCACACCATTTCAATCTGTATGCTGAATAAGTCATTCAAGAGACTGAACTTAATGAGAAAGAATGTGGCTTCAGGAGTGGAGGAAGACTTATCAGCAACCTGCATTATGTGGATAACACAACCTTTCTTGACAGAATTGAGGAAAACTTTAAATGTTTACTGCAGATTATGTCAACATCAAGAAAACAAATAACTTCACCACCAGGTACACAGGCAGCAGCATCATGATAGATGGAGAAAAGATTGAAGTTAATTATTTTATCTTGCTCAGATCAACAATCAACTTCATTGGCACAAGCAGAAATCAAAAGATGAGTTGCACTGGGGAAAATACACTGCCACAGATCTCTCCAGAGTGCTAGAGAGCAGCAATGTCCTGCTCTAGGTGATGAACTTCTCTATTGCTTACTATGCATAAAAGAGCTGTTCAGTAAATAAGAATGACAGAAGAAGAATCAAGGTCTTTCTGTTGACATGCTAGAGAAGAGTACAAAACATACTATGGAGTGCAAAAAGAACAAACTGGTCTATCCTAGAAAGGGTAAAAACAGGTTGTTTCTTCAAGGTAAGGATTTTCAAACTCCATCTCATATAGTTTGGATAAGTTGTCAGGAAGGGCTATAATTTAGGAAAGGACAATATGCTTCAAAGAGTGGAAGGTCAGCACAGAAGAAAAAGATTCTGAATTAAATGAACTGACATAGTGATTGTGACAATGCAGTAGGTGTGTTAGATGTGGTATGGTTGGCTCAGGATAGAGCAAAGTTCAGAGCCATTCTTCATAGAGTCACCATGAGTTGTAATCATTTTGATGGCACACAACAACAGCAGCTACCACATCTGTTAGGGGGAACATAGTTTTGGCAATAGATAGGGAATAAAGTGTAAATCTGTTTCTACATATCAGATCAGTGACAAAACATTAAAATAGGATATATACATATAATAGAACACTACTCAATCAATTTTTAAAAATTAAGTCTTGATACATGCTACAGTATAATTGAAACTTGAAGATATTGTGCTGAGTGAAATAAGTCAATCATAAAAAAACTAATATTGTGGTGAATCATGGACCTATGACTAAAACCATGGACTATAATATTCATTAAAGAAAAGCTTTGAAGAATGCTAGAAATCCTAATCCACAACAAAAACAGTCTTACAAGTACCCTGAAAAACCTACAACCAGAGAAGATAAAATAGATGAATGTGATCTTCTAAGAATCAAATCCCTATGTTGGTGGTGTTGTTAAATGCCATCAAGTCATAGGCGACTCATAGCGACCCAATAAACGAAAGTCCTGGACATCTATATAACTTTGGTCCTTTCTCCAGGTTCATAGTGTTTCCAGAGGCAAGCTATTTTGGAAGTGGATGCCACTCCTGCTTCCCAAATCCCTATACACATCTAAAATCTTCTCCACCAGGGTAAAAAGGGAAGCCACAGACTGGGTAAAAGTATTTGGTAATGACATGTCAGATAAGGGACTTATATCCGCAATATAAAATACTTGAGCACCACAACAAGATAAAGGTAAATAATCCAATATTAAAATGGGCACAGGATATGAACAGACACTTCACCAAAGAAGACATTAAGATGGCTAACAAGCACATCAAAATATATTCAAAATCCCTAGATCTAAGAGAGATGCAAATCAAAACAACTATGAGATATCATCTCACCCTAGTCAGAATTGCAAAATTTAATGGAACAGCTAGCAACAAACTCTGGCGAGGTTGTGGAGAAACTGGAACCCTTATTGACTGTTGGTAGGAGTGTAAAATGGTGCAACCACTGTGGAAGGCAGTAATGGCACTTTCTCAAAAAGTTGCAAATAGAGATACCATTTGACCCTGCAATTCCACTACCGGGAATATACCCCAAAGAGACCATAACTGACATCCAAGCAGATATATGCACACCCATGTTTATCATGGCTTTGTTCACAATAACAAAGAGTTGGAAACAACCTAAGTGCCCATCAACAAATGAATGGACAGAGAAGCTGTGGTATATTCACACAATAGAATACTATGCTGCATTGAAAAACAAGGAACTCATGCAATATTATTCAAAATGGGTGACCCTGGAGGACATTATTCTGAGTGAAGTATCTCAGTCACAAAAGGATGAATACTGCATGGTGCCACTGTTGTAAAGCAGGACTGACCTCGGGGTTGGGAGGAGACTGAGAAGGATAGATTCAATAATGTATACTGCATTGAAACAGATGAGGGAGAAAACTGTTTAAGAGGGGAAATTATTAGGTATTTTTGCTATGACAGGAATCCAGAGCAAAGGCTGCATAGTGGAGTGGACCTGGGGGGAGGGATTGTAAAACATTGGAAGAATTTTTCTTTTACTTTTCCAACAGGGTAGTGTACTAGGGGGGAGGGTTGGGAGGGGACAAAAGTGCAACAATGAATTAATGGACATCCAAAGTCTGTAAATTTTCATTGAAATTAATAAAATTTTTAAAAACTAATATTGTATGAACTAAATTACATTTGGAATTCTGGTGGCCTAGTGGCAAGAAGCTGTGCTACAATCCTGAGGGCATATAGTACAAATCCACAAGCTGCACCACAGGAAAAGGATGGGCAATCTCCTCCTGTGTGATTAACTGCCTCTGAAAATCCACTAGAGGGTCAGCTATAAGTCAGTTCTGACCAGATGGTACACAACAACAACTACTTCATTTAAAACAAAAAAGAGAAAACACGAAAATAGAAAGAGGAAAATATATTCATGGTAACCTAAGGTGAGAAAAAAAGGAAAGGAATTATTATGTATGGAGTTACAGTGATGGGAAAATTACACTCATTAAGAGTAGGACTGCAAGTTGACTATTATGATCACTGTCAATCAAAAGTAGAATTAGCAAAGGTTGTGTGGTAGATAAATTAACCAAAGCAAAAAGAATGTTAACTGCTGGGGCTTCTTCTGTATAACAAAATACCTCATGAGACATTCTTCCTTAGTTTGACGTTTTCAGGTCATGATTTCACAAAACATCTCAGATAATTAGTTAGTGGCCTCCACTTCCTAAACAACATGTCTCCAGAAAAATCTATGAACTTTGACAAATGTCAATAGTCGTAGAAGGGCTTCAGGCCTTCTCTTCATAGGGTCACTATGAGTTGTGCTTGACTTGAAGGTAATCAACAACAACAATATGTTTCATTAAGTTCTATTTGCCAGTTTATTGTGGGATGTACAAGGTCTTAACAGCTTTCAAATAGCCATTCAATGCCAAAGAATGGATTTCCAACTACCTAGAGAAAAGGTGTAAAATAGAGAATCATAAAAAGGAGGAGAAAATGGATACAGAATGTCTCCTGTATCACTTGCCATTCAACTAAACGAAACTTATCATTAAATAAGAACTAACTCAGCACATCCATCAAGGTATTATCAGCAGAATAACTGCATTGTACCTACTTACCAAGACAGAACACTTTTTTCAAAGATTTCTATAGAATTCTAATCAAAAGAAGGAAACTCAGAATTTGTCATGAACATCAGACTTTCTGTTGTTGTTGCTTGCTGTTGAGGTAGAACTGACCCATAGTTGATCATCCAGCACATTTTTAGAGATAGTAAATTACGCAGTAGGAGATTATCCATCCTTCTACCTTGGAGCAGCTGGTGTATTCAAACTGCGTGCCTTTGGGATTTCAGCGAAGATTCTTACCTCCAGGCCCCCAGAGCTTATTTTAGTCTTTCTAGCTGGACAACAACCACTTGGCCAACTGACTGGAAGAGATCTATATTTGTTCCCATTCCAAAGAATGGTGACCCAGCTGAGTGTGGAAACTACAGAACA
>NW_006399962.1:5145015-5161063 GCF_000299155.1 Elephantulus edwardii | reverse complement strand
TCGTCTGACATACTTTGGGCATGTTGCAAGGAGGGACAGGACCTTGAAGAGGGACATCATACTTGGGAGGGTGGAGGGATGGCGCAAGAGGGGAAGACCCTCTATGAGGTGGATTGATTCAGTGACTGGGGTAATCGGGGTGGGTGTGTCAGAGGCAGTGCGATTGGCACCGGATAGAGCAGGGTTTAGGGCTGTTGGACATAGGATCGCTATGAGTCGCAAATGACTCGACAGCACATAAAAACAACAACAGAGCTATGGAAACTGGATCAAAGCTCAAAACTACTGTCCTCAATTCTGGTTTCCTTGGAGTATTTTCCTGCAGTGGAATTCCTGGTTCACAAGGGATCTCTATGTTCAACTTTTTTTATTATTTCTGTTTTATATTGGTTTGCTTACAAAGTTCATATACATTGTATTTTACATTCTTCTTCTTCACACTGTGCTTTATACAAAAATTCTCACTCATTATGCTTTATAAAATTAATCACCATTGAACCATGTCCACCATCACCCTGTCTTTTCAGGTCCCCACTGATCTTTCCCATTTCCTTTATCCTCTCCCTCCATCCACCAAATACTGCATTTCTGTTATTTCACCAATGTCAAACTGCCTTCAAGAGTGGTTGTACCATTTTACAATCCCACTAGTAGTACATGAGGGTTCCAATGTCTCCATAGCCTCTCCAACATTTATTACTGTCCTAATAACCTTGCCTGATGGCTTAGTGGTAAGAAGCTGTGCTGCGGTCCTAAAGCACTCGGTTCAAATCCACCAGCTGCTCTGTGGGAAAATAGGCAATCTCCCCCCATGTGATTAACTGCTTCTGAAAACCCACTGGAGGGTCAGCTATGGGTTAGTTACAACTTGATAATACACAATAACAACAACACAACTGCTACTGAAATGAGATGGTCTTTCATTGTTGTTTAATTTGCACTTCTCTGATTGCCAGTGATTTTGAGCATCTCTTCACGTGTCTGAATGGCTGTCTGAACATCTTCCTATGTGAAAGGTCTTCCCAAGTCTTTTGCCCACTTTGTAATTGGGTTATTACTCTTTTTCTTGTAGAGACCCTGTTGTTGTTGTTGTTGTTGTGTGCTGTTAAGTGGCCTGTGACCTATAGGGACCCTATGTATTGCAGCTCTGAAGCTTTCCCTGTCCTAAGCCAGTATCACTAATCCCGACACAACCACCTTCTTTGCCCAGTTATTGTATCAATCCATCTCATCCAGGATCTTCCTCTCTTGTGCATAATATCCTTCCAACCATAATGTCCTTTCCAGTAACTGGTCCTTCTTAGCCTTGTGCCCTAAGTATGTGAGACAGAGCTTTAAAACCTTAGCCACCAAGGAGAAACTTGGTTTCCCTCTCTCCAAGACAGAACTATTTGTTTAATTGACAGTCCATGGTATGTTCAAGACTCTTCTCCAGCTCCATGACTCAAAGGCATCAATTCTTCTTAGTCATTCTTCAAAGTCATCCTTAGTCATTGTCCAGCTCTCTGATGCATAACAAATAATTGTGAAGACTGTGACCTGGATCAGGCACTCCTTAGTCTCTAGACTGACATCATTTCTTTTCAGTATTCTGGAGAGGTTTCTGGCAGCATATATTCGCAATGAAATTAGTCTTTTGAGTTCCTGATTGTTTGTGCCAAGAGTGTTGATTGTGGAGCCAAGCAACTTTTGTTAACAACCTCATCCTCTTCCCATCTATCATGGTGCTGCCAATTGGCCCAGTGGTGATGTCGAACCTCAATCCATATTGAAGGCTAAAATCCTTGACCTTCTGCAGCAAGCACTTCAGGTCCTACTCCATTTCAGCAGGCAAATTTGTGTCATCTGCATAACAAAGGTTGTTGATGAGTCTTCCTTCAGTCCTAATGTCACATTCCTTCTCATAAATCCTAGCTTCCTTAATGATCTGTTCTGCATATTGACTGAAAGGGTATAGATTGTGTGTGCATCCCAGATGCACTCCTTTTCTGATTTTGAAAAATACAGTGTTTTGAGGACTGCTTCCTCTTCCAAGTATAGGTCTTACTTATGCAAAATCAAGTGTTCTGGGATTCCCATTTTCCTAAAGGTTAGCCACAATATGTTATGATCCATACAGTCAAAGGTCTTTGCATAGTTAGTGAAACACACAGATAGACATTCCTTTGGTACTCTTTGCTATCTACCAAGATCCATCAGACATTGGTGATAATGTCTCTAGTGCCACAATCTCTTCTAAACCTAGCTTGTATATCTAGTAGTTCTGTCAAGGGAACTGTTCCAGTTGTTTCTGGATAATCTTCAGCAGGATTTTGCTAGTGTGTGATATTAGTGATGTTGTCTGATAATTTCCACACTCATGGTGTCTCTATTTTTTTTTAGGCAACATAGTATTCTGTAAATATTTGTTATAAGACATTTGTCTGATATGGCACTGCCAAATGTTTTTTTCCCAGTCCATAAGCTTTCTTTTCACTCTATTGGAAAAAGGTTTTTATACATACAGGGAAGGTCCCAGTCATCAATTTTATCCTGGCCTGGTTGTGCATTTTTAGCTGTATTAGCAAGCCTATTTATAACATGGGCTAGGGCTTTAATGTCTCTTCTTATTTTGTCTCATGATCTTCATGATTTGGGGGACTTACCCCTATGTCTCTGATCCACCTTGAGTTTGTTTCAGTGCATGATGTTAGATGTGGCTCCTGTTTCAGTTCTCTGCAAGTAGATGTCCAGTTTTGCCAACACCATTTATTGAAGAGGCTATCATTTCCCCATTTGATAAGTTTCCTTGTTAAATATCAATTCACTGTGCATGGATAGATATATATTGGGGTTCTCTTTCTAGTCCGTTAGCTTATGTGTCTGTAATTGTACCAATACGATGCTATTTCGTTATTGTGACTATGCAGTAGATTTTGAGATCAGCGAGTGCTATGCCTTCCATTTCCTTTTTATTTTTCAGAAGAGCTTTACTTATTTGAGATCTCTTTCCTTTCCAAATAAAACTGCAAATTGTCTTTTATATCTCTTTGAAAAATGAGTTTGGTACCTGTATTGGGGTTATGCAGAACATGTAGATTGCTTTTGATAGGATTGCTGTTTTTACTATGTTCAGTTTTCCTATCGATGAACAGAGAATACATTTTTTTTCACTTAATGAGGTTTATTATTATTGTTGTAGTAATGTTTTGTAGTTTTCCTTATAAGGGCATTTGTATCTCCAGTTGGGATTAAAGTCAAGTATTTTATTTTTATGTAAGTGGTATTGCTTTTGTGGTTTCCTTTTCCTTTCTTTCTTTCTTTGCTTTCTTTCTTGCTATAGAGAAATCCCACTAATTTTTTGTATATTGGTCTTATATCCCACCACTGTACTAAATTGGTCTGCTAGGTCTAACACATTTTTATTGAGTCTTTGGGGTTTTTGTGTACACTATCATATTGTGTTCATATAGCAATGTTTATCTATGTTCATAGCAGTGTTATTCAGAATAGCAATAAAATGAAAATAGCCCAGATGCCCATCAGCAAATGAATGAATTGAGAAATATTGATACATTCACACAATGGAATACCATGCAACTATAAGGAACAACAATTTCATAAAACAACACAGGGAAGTTTTGAGAACATTATGCTGAGCGAAACAAGTCAGTCATATACGGACAAATACTGCATAAGACCACTGCAAAAAAAAAAACAGAAGGATAACTAAGCAAGATGTACACAAATGTTCAAAAGAGGAATGGAAACAGGAGAAAGGGGTGGAAAAAGGAAAAGAGACAGGATAGCAGAGGTTAGTGTGTGGATGGGAAGTGAAGTAATAGGAAAGATTCAGTAAGAACTTAAAATATGGGATAATAATGAACATGTTGTTGTAGTTGTTTGCTTTCAAGTTGAAACCAACTGACCCTCCCGCAGTGTATTTTCAGAGGTAGTATATTATATAAAAGGTGATTGTCCATCTCTCTCCTGCAGAGTAACAGGTGGACTCAAACCATGTGCCTTTCAGATTGCAGTGCAGATCAATAATAATAAATTATGTAAAATATAATGTATATGAGTGACTGTATAAACACTATGTGAACTTCATGAACTAAACACAATGTTTAGTGAAAGATTGTATAAAGCGCAATATACATGCATGAAAGAAAGATAATGTATATGAATGATTATATGTTAATCAATAAAAATATTAGAAGAAAAACTATTGTCCTGTAATAATCTTTAATCCTTAAACCAAAATTATCCCCTGAAATCTTGATAAAACCTAAGAACAGTTTAGTGTAACTATTAAAATATGTCTTACCTTGAGCATTAGTCTTCTTTAAAGCTATGTAAGATTAAATTGACAACAGTAACCGAAAAATATTAGACAGGAACCTTAGGGGGGATGAGGTCAAGATGCAAATCAAAACAACTATGAGATATCATCTCACCCTAGTCAGAATTGCAAAATTTAACAGAACAGCAAGCAATAAATGCTGGCGAGGTTGTAGAGAAACTGGAACCCTTACTCACTGTTGGTGGGAGTGTAAAATGGTGCAACCACTGTGGAAAGCGGTGTGGCATTTTCTCAAAAAGTTGCAAATAGAGATACCATTTGACCCAACAATGCCACTACTGGGAATATACCGTAAAGAGACCATAAATTACAACCAAGCAGATATATGCACACCCATGTTTATTGCGGCTTTGTTCACAATAGCAAGGAGTTGGAAACAACATAAGTGCCTATCGACAAACGAATGGATAGAGAAGCTGTGGTATATTCACACAATGGAATACTATACTGCATTGAAAAACAAGGAACTCATGCAAAATTATTCAAAATGGGTGACTCTGGAGGACATTATGCTGAGTGAAATATCTCAGTCACAAAAGGACAAATATTATATGGTGCCACTGTTGTAGAACGAGGCTGACATTGGGGTGGGGGTAAGACTGGGGAAAACTGGATCAATTATGTTTACTGCATTGAAGCCGATGAGGGAGAGAATAGTTTAAAATTAATATATTTTAGGGCATTATGATTATCATAAGAGTCCGGAATGAGGGTTGCAGAGTGGAGTATACTTTGAGTGAGAGTGGGGATGTGCGGGATGGTGGGGGGGGAGGATTGTGTACCAATGAAGGAGTTTTTCTTTTGCTTTTCAAGGAGAGGAGCGAACTGGGGGTAGTGGTAGGGGTGACTGGTTGGGGAGAAAAGTGCAACAATGAATGAGTGGAATTCCAAAATCTCTGTAGATGTTCATCGAAATTAATAATAAAAAGAAAGTTGAGGAAGATGGCACAACTCAAAGAATATAATCAAAAACCCTAAATTTTACATGTAGAAAGCGTCAAATTTCTATATGCTGTGCTATGATTCAAAAACAACAAAATAAATTCTTTTCAATAATAATATGCCAATAGGTGGTACCATAGTCAAATGCTACATAACATTTCTCTTGCAACAAAGAATCAAACAAATGAATCAAATCTAAATGAGAGCCTTGAAAACCTAAGCATCAATGTTTCAACTTAAGAACTCAGTTGAGTGCCAAATAGGAAAGAGTGTACAAAAATGGCTCCTTCTAAATCCATGTGTTGGTGGTGTTGTTATGTGCCATCGAGTCGCTTGCGACTCATAGCAACCCTATGGACAAGAGCTCTAAATGCTGTTCTATCCTGTACCAACCTAGCCATCTCAAACGCACTTGTTCCCACCGCTCCAGTCACAGAATCGATCCATCTCATCAAAGGTCTTCCTCTCCTTTGCTCCTTTGTTCTCCACTCTGCCAAACATGATGTCCCTCTCCAAGGACCAGTCCCTCCTTGAAACATGCCCAAAATATGTCAGATGAAGCTTCAGAATCCTTGACTCCAGGGAACACTCTGGCTTCACCCTCTCCAGGATGAATCTGTTTGTTTTCTTGGCAGTCCGTGGTACATTCAATACTCGCCTCCAGCACCACAGCTCAAAGGCATCAATCCTCTTTCTATCAACCCTATTCACTGTCCAACTCTCTGATGCATAGCACATAATTGTGAAGACTATAGCCCAGATCAGGCACACCTTAGTCTCCAGCCTGACATCGTTGCTCTTCAGTACTCTTGAGAGGTCCCTCACAGCCGACTTTCCCAATGTAATTCGTCTCCTGAAATCCAAGTGTACATCAAAAACTTTTTCCAACAGGGTGAAAAGAAAACCTACCGACTGGGAACAAACATTTGGTAATACCATCTCAGACAATAGACTTAGACAAAAGTTTACAGAATATTCCTGGGCCTCCACAAGAAAAAGATTGATAACCCAATTTCAAAATTGGCAAAAGACATGGAAGGAATTTTCACAGAGGAAGATATTCGAATGGCAAACAGACACATAAAGAAATGCTCAAAATCACTGGCAATAAGAGAAAAGCAAATCAAAACCACAATGAGGTACCATCTCACTCCAGTTAATAGTGGCAAAGTTTAACAAGGCAGCAAGTAATAAATGCTGGAGAGGATGTAATGAGAAAGGAATTCTTATCCATTGTTGGTGAGATTGTAAAATGGTACAACCATTCTGGAAGGTAGTTTGGTGCTTTATCAAAAAGCTGAACATAGATATTCCATATGACTCAGCTATTCCACTACTTGGAATATACTCTGAGAAAATTAGAACTGAGGCACAAATGGAGATTTGTACACCAATGTTCATAGCAGTATTATTCACCACTACAAGAACATGGAAACAGCCCAAATGTCCAACCACAAATGAATAAATTGAGAAATTATGGTACATTCACACAATACTATACAACATGCAGGAACAATGATTTTGTAAATTATTAATTAACTTGGGATGGACTGGAGAACATTATGCTGAGTGAACTAACTCAGTCCCACAAAGACAAATATTGTATAAAACCATTATTATTGAATGAGTATAAGGATCCAAGGGTGGTGAGGGAGGGTAGAAGCAGAGGGATGAGGATGTACAGAAGGAGAGGAGATTAATCATGGAGTTGTATAATTTGACTGGTGGGGGTGGGGGGTGAAGGAAATTGGAAGAATCTGTTCTCAAAAACAAGAAATAGATATCAGGGGTGTGCTGCCAGTTAAACCTGCACTGTAGAGGCTTATTGAGACAAAGCAAGTGGTGTTCCCAGTCAAAAACTCCATCACCTGGTTTGTGCATGCAGGGGTGAGTCTGCTTACATGTCTATAACAGACAAGAATGCTTCCAGGCCTGCAAAAGTTAAATGCACTCACTTGACCTACCTTATATCTCCAAATTCCTTGTACCAGAGGCCTGAGAAGCTGTGGTAACTTCCAACCCACATCATTTACCACCTTACTTCATGGGTGGGGACCCACAGACCAACAGTACCTATCCCTTTTGCTATCTACTTGCACCAGAGAAACGTGGATTAATAAAATCAGCCTCTAACCAGTAGCAACAGTAACCCAAACCTCAGGAAATGCCTTTTCTTACACCCAGCCACGGAAACATCAAGCTTTCAGACTAGAGACACTTCTATGTCCTAAAGCCACGTGTGTCAAGCTGTCACACCCTTCCTCACATTGTACTCTAGTGGAAAGGAATATACTCTCCTAGAAATCATTCATGTACTGGCATTATTTCCCCTGCCTTTGTATCACTCCTACCTATACATACCACAGTCGGAGACTTATACCACATCTAACCACACCATGTAGCTCCATAAACCTGAGATCACTATTGAAAGTTTTCATACCATCTAAACATTCCCAAAAAGGGTGACCTAACAAAATATGAAAATTGTTTAATAATATCACTGATATCACATGCAAGTAAAATAATCTACCACTAGAGAACCACCATAAATTTGGGCTGGATTTAAAGGCCATGGTACAAGGGATATCATTGCTGATATCAGATGAATATTGACTGAAAGCAGAGAGTACCAAATTATGTCTGTGTTTTATTGACTGTGCAAAGGATTTTGACTGTGTAAATCATAACAAATTATTACTGACATTGAGATGAATGAGAATCCCAGAATACTTAATTGTGCTCATGTAAAACCTATACCTAGATCAAAAAGCTGTTGTCCAAATAGAGAAAAAGAACAATCTATGGTTTAAAATCAGTAAAGATATGCATCAGGGCCATAGCCTTTCTCCATACCTGCATATTCAATCTGTATGCAGAACAAATCATTCAAGAAGTTGGACTATATGAAGAGAATGGCATCAGGATAAGAGGAAGATTTGTCTAAAAAACTGCATTATGTGGATGACACAACTTTGATTACAGAAAGTGACGAGAACTTGAAGCACATGCTGCAGAGAATCAAAAACTACAGCCTTCAATATTGATTACATCTTAACATCAAGAAAATAAACATCTTTGAGGATGGGCAGGGGGAAATCATAGGGTAGTACAATTTTGTGGGTGGAGGGAGAGGGCCTAAAGGAAATGGGAAAGATCTGGCGGGGATCTGGAAAGACAGAGTAATGGTGAACATAATTCAATGGTGATTGATTTGGTAAAGCATAATAAATGGGAATGAGTGTATGAAACACAATGCAAATGAAGGATAATGTGAAACATAATGTGTATAAACTTTATTTAAGAGAGTAAAAAGACTTTATTTAAAAACAATTGCATGTCAATTCCGACATGACTTTTTGTCCTGTTATGTTAGGCCTTTAGTTCCTCTTCAAATCAAAAGGTAGGCTGAGCAAAACCCCTTCCAGTTTCCCCTCAAACAACTGTCACAGTGCTGAGCAAACACAATACACTTGCAAGTTGGGGGTGGGAGTGGGGCAAGGGAATAAGCTTTGATCAGTAATACTCTCATCCTGAACCTAAAGTATTTTTATTTTATACAAGCAAACCAATATAAAAGAATTGATTTAAATAAAAGAAAATTCTTACCAATCATCACAATAGATGGAGAACAGATGAAAACTGTCAATAACATCATCTTGTTTGAATCCACTATCAACACTCTTAACACCAGTAGCCAGGAAATCAAAAGAATTTATGTTGGGAAAGTCTGTAGTCAGGGACCTTTTCAAAGTGATAAAGAACAAAAATATCAATTTGAAGACTAAAGTATACCTGATCTAAACCATGATCTTTCTAATTACTTCCTGTGCATCTGAAAGTGGGACAATGAGTAAGGATTACAGAAGAACTGATATTTTTGCATATTGGAGAAGAGTGTTGAATATCCCATGGACTGCCAAAAGGACAAATGATAAGTCTTTCAAAAATGCAGCCAGGTTGCTCCTTGGAGGTAAGATTAGTGAAACTTAGTCTCTGATACTTTGAGCATGTTGTTAGGAGGAGCCAGTACTCAGAAAAGGGGCCAGTTCTTGGAAAGGTGAAGGGCTAATGAGTGAAGGGAAGACCCCCAATAAGATGGGTTTACCCAGTGACTGTAACATTGGGCTCAAGTATGTCAGAGATGATGAGGATGGCAGAAAATAGGGAAGGGTTCAGATCCATTGTTCATAGGGTTGTTATAAGTTATTGTTGAATCAATGACACTTTACAACAACAAACAGTGACCTATAAAGCATGTACCATGGCACTAACAACCCAGCTACTAGCAGTGCACATATAAAATATCCAACCTAGCAATCACTCTGAGAAGAATGGGAATCCCAGAACACTTGATGGTGCTAATGCAAAACCTATAGTCGGACCAAGAGGCGTTGTCAGAACAGAGGAGGAAAACATTGTATGGTTCAAAATTGGGAAGGGTGTATGCCAGGGATGTGTCCTGTCTCTATACCTTTTCAACCTGTATGCAGAACAGATTGTCCGGAAGGCTGGGCTCTATGAGGAGAAATGTGGGGTCAGGATTGGTGGAAGATCTATCAGCAATCTGCGTTATGCAGATGATACAACCCTGCTTGCTGAAACTGAGAAGGACCTGAAGTGCTTGCTGCAGAGGGTCAAGGACTGCAGCTTTCAATATGGATTGAGGCTCAATGTCAAGAAGACAAAGATTCTCACCACTGGACTAAGTGGCAGCATCAGGATGGATGGTGAAGAGATGTTCACAGCTTTAGTTTGCTTGGCTCCACTGTCAACACTCTTGGCACCAGCAGCCAGGAAATTAAAAAACATATTGTCATGGGAAAGTCTACTGTTAGGGACCTCTCTAAAGTATTGAAGAGCAATGGTGTCTCTCTGGAGATTAAGGTGCATCTGCTACAGGACATGGTCTTTGCAATAACTTGTTATGTATCAGAGAGTTGGACAATGACCAAGGATGATAGAAGGAGAATTGATGCCTTTGAGCTGTGGTGCTGGAGAAGAGTATTGAGAATACCATGGACTGCTAGGAAAACAAACAGATTCATCCTGGAAAGGGTTAAACTGGGTGGCTCCTTGGAGGCAAGGATTCTGAGGCTTCATCTAACATACTTTGGAGATGTTGTAAGGAGGGACCAGTCCTTGGAGAGGGACATCATGCTTGGGAGGGTGGAGGGACAGCGCAGGAGAGGAAGGCCCTCTATGAGGTGGATTGATTCAGTGACTGGGTAATCAGGATGGGTGTATCGGAGACAGTGCGATTGGCACAGGACATAGCAGAGTTCAGAGCTGTTGTACATTAGGGTCGCTATGAGTCGCAAATGACTTGACGGCACATAACAACAACCGCCACCACCACCACCCATGCATAAGTAACTGGCCATATGGAGTTTATAACTCCTAATACTTAATCAGG
Organism: Elephantulus edwardii; assembly: GCF_000299155.1. Classification (NCBI taxonomy): domain Eukaryota; kingdom Metazoa; phylum Chordata; class Mammalia; order Macroscelidea; family Macroscelididae; genus Elephantulus; species Elephantulus edwardii. The sequence continues at coordinate 5,150,366 of NW_006399962.1, read as the reverse complement.
GAAATGAAAACTATAACCTCAGTCTTCCTACAAGAACAGCAAACAGGCAAACACGCCCAACTACTGCTCCACATTCCAAGAGACAAGTGTTGAGATAACCAGATTGGCTATGAAAGTAGCACACACTTTCCACTTACTTTTTTAATATCCAAATAAAGCAGTCAAGTTGCCTAAATCAAATATACAATCAATAAATAAATATAATGCCATAATGCCTTGGAGACAGCATACAATATCAAATCACATAAAGAAACAAGACCAGATGGCTGCAGCAATTGACCAAAATAAAGAACAAGAAAATCTTCTTGACTGGGAGAAAACAATTTACAACACATATGACAAGGGACTCATCACTAAAATTTATAGAACACTCCAACATTACAACAAGAAATAAACAAGCAACTTAATTTTAAAATGGGTGGAGGACATGAATGGACACCAAAGACATTCGGGTGACAACAAACACACAAAGAAATATTTAAGATTGTTAGATATTAAAGATATATAAACAAAATGATGAGATATCATCTAACTTCAGAAATTTTGGTGGCTTAATGAAGAAATTGCACTGCCAACATAAAGGTACAAGGTTCAAATCCACCAACTGCTCCATGGGAGAAGAATGGGCTATCTCCTCTCATGGGATTTAGTATCTCTGAAAACCCACTGGAGGGTCAGTCCTGGATCTGTTCCAACTTGATAGTACACAACAACCAGCAAATAGTTCAACAAGACAGTAAATAACAAATAGTGGTGAAGGTGTGGAGAGATTGGAAACTTCATATACTGATAGTAGTAGTAGTTGTTGTTGTTGTTATGTGCCATTGGGTTGGAACTAACTCATAACTTACTCTCCATCTTTCTTTCACACAGCAGCTGATGGATCCAAAGAAGAGGCCTTTAGATTCAAAGTACAACTCTCCAATCTAGACCACCAGAACTGTGGTAAGGACGCAAAATGGCACAACCTGTATGGAAAGCAATTATGCACTTCCCTAGAAAGTTGGAAAGAGAAATATAAGGTGATTCATAAAAAGTATATATCATACAGAAATAAAAGCAGTGATACAAACTGAAACATGCATACTTGTGTTTATTACAGCATTTCACTGTGTATATCATAACAAATTTTGGCTAACAATAAGAAGAATGATAACCTCAGAATACTTAAATATGTTCATGTGAAATCTATGCATAGGCAAAGGAGACATCATCTGAAAAGTAAATGGAACACTGCATGGTTTAAAGATCAGGACAGGTGTACATCATTGCAGTACCATTTCTCCATACCTATACAATCTGTTTGTTGAGCAAATTACTCAAGAAACTAGCATACATGAAGAAGAAGGCAATGACTGTACTAAAGGAAAATGCATCAACAATCTGCATTATGAAGATGACACACTTTGTTAGCTGAAAGTGAAGAGGTCTTAAAAGAACTTCCTGCGAAAGATCAAAGACTGCAACCTTTAATATGGATTATATCTCAACATCAAGAAAATTAAAATCCTCACCTGTACCAATAGGCAACAACATAATGACAGATGGAGAAAAGATTGGAGTTGCTAGCAGGTTGCTTTTATTTGAATTCACAATCAAGACTCATGGAAGCAGCATTAAGAAAATCAAAATATATGTGTTGCACTGGGGAAAATCCACTGTCTAGGAGCTCTTCAAAGTGCTACCGAGCAATGATATGAGTTTAAAAATTAAGGTGCACCTGATTAAAAACATAGAATTTTCAACAGCTTTATATGAATCTAAAAGTTGAACTATGAATAAGGATTACAGAAGAAGAATTAATGTTTTTAAATTGTGGTGTTGGAGACTAGTACTACCATGGACTACCAAAAGAATAAACAAATCTTTCTTGGAGGAAGTACAACCATGGCATGCCTTACAAACAGGGAAGGTGAAACTTCATTTCACATGTTTTATACATGGGTTAAAATAGGACAAGGTTCAGATCTGTTGTTCCTAGAGTTGCTATTATAGTATATTTTATGGCATCTAACAACAACAAAAGTCCTGCACCAGATGGCTTCACAGCCGAATTCTACCAAACATTCAGAGAAGATTTATCACCAATTCTACTTAAGTTATTTCAAAGTGTAGGAAAAATAAGGAACACTCCCAGAGTCATTCTATGAAACAAGCATAACCGTAATACCAAAACCAAAGATATTATCCAAAAAGAAAATTATAAACCTGTATCTCTCATGAACATAGATGCAGAAATCCTTAACAAAATACTAGCCAATAGAATCCAAAAGCACATTAAAAAAAAATTCATCATGACCAAGTGAGATTCATAACAGGTATGCAAAGATGGTTCAGCATAAGAAAAACAATCAACATAATTTACCACATTAACAAAACAAATAATAAGAACAATATGATCCTAGAAATTGATGCAGAAAAGGCATTTGACAAAATCCAACACCACCTTCTGATTAAGACACTCAGAAAAATTGGAATAGAAGGGAATTTTCTCACCATGGTCAAAAGTATATATGCAAAACCAAGAGTCAATATCATTCTCAAGCAAGAAAGACTAAAAGCCTTTTCTCTGTGAACAGGGACCAGACAAGGATGTGCACTGCTATTCAATATTGTATTGGGAGTACTTGCTAGGTCAATAAGACAAAAGAGGGATATAAAAGCATCCTGATCAGCAGAGATGATTAAATTATTGCTCCAAGCAGATGATATGATAGTGTACAGAGAAACCCCATCGACTCAACAAAAACTGTTAGAGTTGTAGGTCAATCTAGCAAAGTGGCAGAAAACAAGATCAGTATCCAAAAATCAATGGGATGCTTCCACAGTAATAAAGAGATCTCAGAGAAGGAAATAAAGAAAGCAATACCATTTATAATAGCCAACCACAAATTAAGATATACTTGGGAATGAACTTAACTAAAGATATAAAAGGCCTATACAAAGGAAACTACAGAACATTTCTGCAATCACAATAAAAGACCTAAAGAAATGGAAAAATATGCCCTGTTCATAGATATTGTGAAAAATATTCTCTGTTCAATATTGTGAAAATTACAATCCTATCAAAAGCAATCTACATGTTCAACACAATCCCAATACAGATGCTGTCATGAGCAGTTTAAGAATAATATAATAATTTGCTGGAAACATACTACAGAGAATATCATGTTTGTTGTGAAAAATAATAAATTTGCTGTGCAACGTATTATAAACTTATATAGTATAAGAATAAGAAATATGGCGAGCTCTGGTGGCCTAGAGGCAGAAAGCTGCACTGCAATCCCAGAGGTATGTGGTTCAAATCCACCAGATGCTCTGCTGAAGACAGAGGAACAATCTCCTCCTGTACCAGTCAGATTTTATTTGACAGTACACACATAAAAAATAATAAAAATAAAAAATTTTTTTTTAAAAAAAGTTTCAATCTAAAAAAAAAATAATAAGAAATATGTTAGGAATTAGCTTTGTTATTTGTTAGAAATAAGAAGAAATGTGTAGAAATTTGCTGTTATATTTTGGAAATAAGAATAAGAAATGTGTAGGAATTTGCTATGTTATATGTTAGAAAACATGTTAAGAATATTTGTGGAAAAAATATACTAAACAGTTTAACATGCCCAAGAGGACCTTAGTAGCCATGAGGCCCCACTGGCTGCAACATGTGTAAAACTGTGATAAAGAATTGTGTGACTTGTTACTGCCCATGTTACCAAGAGAATGCAACTGGTATAGAACATGATTGGTCAAACCCATGTTGTTTTGGAACTAATATGGTTGGTAAACACCAAAGTTTGAATGTTGTCATTCTTTTTTTAAAAAAAAAAAATTTTATTGTATTATTTTTACATGTACCGTCAAATCAGATCAACTGATACAGGAGGAGATTGCCCCCTCCTTCTCCAGCAGAGCATCTGGTGGATTTGAACCACATACCTCTGGGACTGCAGTGCAGCATCTTGCCACTAGGCCACCAGAGATCCCTGTCATTCTTAATATTATTGGTTGAATATCATGAAACTGAAAATTTTAATATTATTGGTTGAAGATAATGTAACACCCTCAAAAGTATATAAGCTCTGGGATCCCAACTAAAAGGGCACTTCTGCCGAAGACAATGAGCTGAACATTGAAGACTCAAAATCTCTTTTCAGAGCCAAAGACTCTAGCGACACTGATGACTCTGAGCTGCTGAACTAGCTGAGGACCCCAACCAAACCAGTGGCCATGAAAGGTCGAAGACGAGTTGGATCCCAGGAGTTAGTAAGTGTTCCCCACTATTAATGAATCAATATGTCGTGATGAATTTATGAATTGCAATGTAGATAAATTGCAATTGATTATTATTATTATTATTATTATTATTATGTAATGCATCAATAAATTGTAATTGGCTTTTGTAATATGTCTATGAGTATTTAATTAAGGCTTAAGGCTAGTGACATAATTGGCATAGTCAGGTAGGTGTACTTACTTGAACCAGACTCCACTCAGTGCAACACCTGAGACTGAAAGCATCTGATTCCAGGTGCTACCAACCTCACCAGCCTAAGACTCTTAGTTTTTACTGGCCTCAGGGTAACAACTAAGACTGAATGGTTGCATGGGAGTTTTTCCCAGCAAGGCAACTGATTCCAATTGGAATTCATGAGAATTAACTCTCAACGGTACATAGACCCTGGTAAAACAGTGACCCTCCCAAAGGGGAGAGAGTCAAGTTAGTAGAAAGTGAAGGTAGAGGCATGAACAGACTATTATTAAGAATCTTGCTAGATCAATTGGAGGAAATTTGAAAACTCCTAGAGAAATTAAAATTTTGGATTCAGCTCCAAAAACTAACTGGACTCCCAAAATGTTAAAATTTTTAAAGAAAAATGGGGAAAGGAAAGAGATCTTCCACTGAGAATTCCCCTTGGGGAGCAGTGCATGCCAGTTGGCTCAGATATACAACTGAGTGGAGCTGCCAGGCACAAGGTAGGACACAGGTGGCCAGTGCTCCAAGGGCAAGCAGTGGCAGCACATAGCCCAGGACTGCAAGAATTAGAGAATGTGGCCATAGAAGCTACTATAAAACATTGCCCCTGCCCGTGCTCTGCCTGAGTCCATCACTGCTCCCCCAGGGGTTTCTTGCAGACTTGCTTCCATGGAATGTTGCCACACCCGCCTTGCTGTCCTCTCTGGCCACGACGCCTGTGTGACAAAATGGGTCGTCCGTGCCTGTACGGGGTCTCTGACCTCAAGGATAGCATAAGAGGGAATCTTGCAAGCCCTGTGCTTGTGAGTGGGCTGATGCCTGGATATTTGTTACAGATGGGTCTTCGTAATCCCGGGAAACCTCTGGAAATTAAGTT
>NW_006399962.1:5131509-5144170 GCF_000299155.1 Elephantulus edwardii | reverse complement strand
TAAGTCAAGTTTAAACAAGTTTAAATGTATAAAAAGCAAGCTTTTAGCATAATAAATCAGAGCTCTCTACATCATCCTGGTGTGCAGACTCTCATTTTCGCCGACTTCGTCCCTCACCTGCTCTTCACCAAGAAACCCCTTGAGTTTCTTGTCACGACCGTGGTCGGGTGGTCGGTGACAGAATGTCACAGTGAAAGCAGTGATCAAAAACAGATATGTCTGAGAACATGCAACAGAATGTTGTTGGCCGTGCCACACAAACAATGGAGAAGTAAGTGAAGTCCTAAAGGAAAAGGGACAGTATAAGGTCAAGGAGTTAGAATGTAATTAAAAGGACCAAGAATAGTAAAACCTCTGGTAGAATGAGCTGTACCTAAGGATGTCCCCTCACTATTACTGCTGAGTTGTGAGCAATTGAGCTCAGACCTGAAAAAAAAAAAAAAAACTACTTTAGTAATAAAAACCTAGGAAGGCTAAAAGTAAGCCCTAATAGTCCATTCACCCAAAAGGGGAAGGAATAGCATGCATAGACGTAAAGGAAGCCTGCCCAAGCACTTTAAATTTAAAAAGTCAAAAGTTAAAATTTAATTAAATTTAAAAAGTTAAAAATTTTATTAAGTCAAAAAGGCTAGACAGAGGGCCAAGGGACACAATCAGAAGAAGAGAAAACAGAGGTCTCTAAATACACAAGGCATGACTATATCAAAATGAGACAAGACCCAGATCAAAAAGAAAGATAGTTTATCTTCAGGTTGTGAACGACTTCATTAGCCAAAATTTATATTACCATTTCCTTAATAAATCAGATTGTGTTGAAAGTTAGGAGTGAGAACTAGAGGTTTATAGAACTTTTAATTCAGAAAATAAAATAAAAAGTAGCTTAAATCCTAAGCTTTTAAGTAGTTTACAATATATAAAAATCATGTTGCATTTAATAATGTGCTTTATTAAATTATGACCTTCATCAGATAGTCCCTAATTGCGCACAGCTATTCTTTTTGTTCTGGAAGGTAGAGTACTTTCAATAAAATGCACTGAACAATAAACCCTATAAAGTCTTATAAACAGGACTTGTGCTATTTATTTATATTCTGCTGTCAGTACCTCTGCACTGATGAACAAGATCTCAAAATGGACAAGGTAGTAAGTTATGGTGAAGGACTAGAACCTTATTTGTGCTAAATGACAGTGTCTTACGTAAGAAGGAGACAATTGCCAAATTGCATTTCATTGTATCACAAATTCTAATTTGATACTTGGGATTTTCTAGAAATTATATGTGAATAAGCATGAATACCATATTCTTTTTCTAACAAGAAAAACAGAATATAGAATGGTTGCAAGCCGTTGTTGAAAGGAGCCAGTTCGACCCTATTGAGGGGTAAGGAGCTCATGAATACACTTGGCATCCATGAGAACTTAAAAGTCCCAGATGTGCTGAGGCAGGTATGTGAGCATAATCCAAACCAACAAGGGTCACTATGGTCATGGCTGTGCTTAGCCTTCTGTAAGGTATAACAGTACAAATGTGATTCATGACACACGATAAGATTAAAAGAAAACTAGTGCTAGTGAGAATAATGAAATGAAAGAATGAAAGCTCTGAAATGAAATGAAATGAGATGGCAAATGAGCTCTGTTACTGGGTGCATCAAAAAGCATGAGATTATTGTATGCATTCACAATTAATGCATGCACAAATGTTGGAGAGTTGTTATAGATACTCCCAACTGCAAAGGATTTAGGCGTAGGTAATATAAATTTATCATTCGTTGGGTTGAGGTTAACCCAACAGTTTCCAGGGCCCCGAAATCCAAGACCATGGCAAAATAATGACAGAACATACAATATACAACCACCTCAAAATTGACCAAATCATAATTTCCAACCAAGACTGCCAAAAAAATGGGCAGGGCTCCAGGGGGGAAGACCAGAGGCTCAAGGGCCTTGGACTGGCCAACTAAGACTCTAGTGAAACAGAAATCCTCAAGGATTTCCAGGAACACCCAAGTTACACTGGAAGTTTAATAGAGGATATTTCTCCAAGCAGTTTTTGGGGAGGATTCACAGACAGGTACTAGCAGGAAAGTTACAAGCCCCACACTCAATAAATATATAGGTAGAGATAACTGTCCATACATAATTTTAACTTACCAATTGTGGAAAAGAATAGAACACGAGAAAGTTCTAATTGAGACTGGCTCCCATGTATGTACAATAAGTAAAAATGTGAACCAGAAGCAACATTTACTTAGTACTTATATGACCAAAAATTGAAAGTAAGAATGATAGGATCCACAAGGCTACCAAATGTAATAGGAATAGATATATTACTACCACAAATATTTCTCCAGTAGTTAAAATTTAAAAAGATATAAAAGTGTAATCTGACACAAACTAAAGTAACACCCAGGAAGCAACCAAGTCTGAATCAATTTATGTGGGTAAATCAACATCCCCTTAACGGAGGACACAAAAAATTTAAAAAAAAATAATAAATTAAAAAAAAAAAACCACACACAAAAAATCCAGGAACTAAAAGAGAAGGAAAAATCATGAAACACACTGCCTCCAGATATAACACTGCAGAAACCAAACAGAGAATATAGACTAAACTGAGCAACTCAAGGGCACATAACAAACAACAACATTGTAAATTAAATGAACACTCCCCTAAGATACTTAGTAACTTACTAGATCCCAACTAAAATAATAAATAGCTATCAAATAAAAGCAGATATTTTGCTGCAGCAGACCCATGAGGTATGTTTTTTGCAATCCTGTTAGAAGAAGAAAGCCAGGAATATATTTCACTTACCTGGGAAGGAAAACCACAAGGGGATTTAAATAGCCCAAGTATAGCACACACCTTATTAGCTACATACATTCCTAAATTAAATTCACGACTCTGCCATTACATAAATGACATTTTGCTCACAAATGATGATATATGCCAATTATAAAAGAACCTAGATAAGCTGGTAACCACCTAATGAACAAAGGATAAACTATAAAATCCAAGAAAATACAGAAACAAAGAACCCATATAAAGTTTCTAGGAATAGTGTGGTCCAGTACCAAACACAAGTTTCCAAATGGAGTATTAGATAAAATTAAGACAATTTCTAAAACAAAAGGAAGCTCAGAGATTAGTAGGAGCAATAGGATACTGGAAAACACATATTCCTCTCTTACAGAGTATATTGAAACCTATTTATGAGGTAAAAAGAAAAAGTGAAAATTTTACATGGGAACCCAAACAAGATAAGGTCTTTTCTTTAGTCATGGAGCACATATATGAATACTAAGACTTAAGGAGCTTTGATGGCCTAGTGGCAAGAAGCTGTGCTGTAATCGGGAAGGCACCTGGTTCAAATCCACCAGATGCTCCACTGGAGAAGGAGGGGAGATCTCCTCCTGTGTCAGATGGATCCGATTTGATGGTACACACACACACACAGAAATAATACTAAGAATTACAAGCCCAGGACCAACAGATAAAATATTAATAGATACAGTAATAAATATAGTGAATATAGTAATAGTAATTAAAGATGAGATAACACATGGAGAATATAGAAGAACTAACAGTGATAATTATAAACCATGCAAATTTTATACAAAGAATTTCCCCTATTTCCAAAATAATTAAACAGACCATATGGGCAGCCTACACGGCTGCTAAATTGGCTGAGCCTTAGATAAGAAATAGGAAATGCTAGTTTAGAACTCACATCCCAATTTTTAAAAACCATTAACCTCCAAACAGATGTGAGGTGCTAGTTTAAACCAAATAAGTTGGAGATGGTACCGTCAGCAAACAACGGCAAAGCAAGGAAGCAACCCTGGAGTCTAGAAAGATACAATTATGGAGAGTAAGGAACATCCCAAAACTAACATTAGGAAGTGGGATACTAACTTAACTCCCGAACTTACAAATGCCTGGTTCACAGATGGAACCACCACCAGCAGCAAGGGGAGGTACCATCCAGTAGACAACAGAGGGTAAGAACAAATCAGCACAACACGCTAAAGTGGTAGGAATGAAGTTAGCAATTAACAAGGTACTAAAAAAAGGACAACCAATAATACACATCTTTACAGACTCTCCAGTGGCATAGCCATATGGTTGAGGAAATTGGCCCAAAATGATTTTTAAATCAATGGGCAATCAATATTAAGAAATGTGACAAAAATTATACCAATTAAAAACAAAATAAATATATGGGTCGCCCACGTATTAGTACATCTGAAGGAGAATAGTGAAGAGGCAAGGTAAAATAATAGGATAGATAGATAGTCTAACAGAAATACCAATACTGAAACACTAAATCAGTTAAAAATGTACATGAGTCATTTGAACAAGAATTACCTGAAAATCTACATGAAGTCTTAGAACACCTAGGAACTCATGCCCTGTATAATAAGTGTTTCAAAAAAAAAAAAACACCACACAAAACCAAAAAACAAAACAGAAATATCCCTTTGACAACGGCGTAAGGTTAAAGAATGGTGAAGGATTATGAGGTATGCCAACAACACATATAGATTTAACATCAGAAGAGCAGGACATATAAAAGAAGAGTATGCCTTTAACTAATGTCTCCAAATAAGATTACATAAGGCCTATAAATGCCCATTGAACAGTAAAATATGCCTGTGTAACTACAGATGAATACCCAGGAGTGGTAGTAAAAGTGCCTACAAAATCTCCAAACTCACAAACCACAGAAAGGGCATTAGAATGTTGATATGCAGCATATGGAATTCCCATATCAACAAAATTAGATAATAGAGCTCACTTCAAAATTGAATAATCAGAATATGAATATTAAATAATGATGTCTGATAGAAAATCCACAGGCAGACAGGCTGGTAGGAAGAATAAATGTCTTAGTCAAAGAAAAATTATCACTATACAAAATAAACTCAGTCATGTATGTGATATAATAGCTAAATAGCATAATAATATAGAATGATAAATAATAAACTAATAAGTTAAAATAATAATAAATTCATAAAATAACATTAGTAATGTATCATCTATGCGTAAATCATTGTGTAATGTATATTTTGTCCTTGTTGAGACTTTATGCCCTAAATTGGAATTGGGGTTTTTGGTGTTTGCATTTCAAAAATAAATAGGTAATTGGTCTGATAACTGAATTGCTATAAAGGTGTCCTTCTATGGAAATTAGTTAATTCTCCCAGGGCTTACAAATATTTGAATGTCTTGAACTAGAGATTTACAAGTCTTTTACAAGTGATCAGAAGAGACTTCAGATACATATGGGCTCTCAATTCCACCTTTAGCTCAGCATTCCACATTCTTTTGTTGTCAATTTTCTCTACGTGTATTTTCCAAAGTAAAAAAAAAAAAAAAAAGCCCATTGTAAAATCTTTAGTCAATCGGCTACAAATGAGCTAATCAGAAAATAGAACTTTTCAGGATCTTCGTGACCTTCAAATATTTCCACTGCAGCCAAGTGCAGTCACACCATCCACTAGGGAAAACCCTACGCACAAGTTATCAACAAAAGACATTGATTAGCCTATTTCAACTCTGGATGGCTCCCCAGGGTAACTTGGGCTTCTGTACACAGTTGATCCCCCAGTGTGTGTTCTCAGTGGAGCAGATAGAACTTTTTTCACCCTAGTATAATCTAGGACTAAAAAGGGGAGTTCATATAATTCGGAGAGGAATAGCTTCTTTCCACTAAAATAGAAAGGGTGAAACAAAAAAAATTCTGATTCACCATCAGTCTGAATTAGAAGAGCAGAGATAAGAAAATCCCTACTAAAATGATATAGTGCAGTGGAAACAAAATATTGCTTTTTACAGCCTCTGTATTTCAGTGAAATGTAGAATGGGGCTTGGCAGCAGAAAATGTGGTGATGTTATGTGCCGTTGAGTTGAGGCAACTCATAATTGATCCTCCAGTGGATTTTCATAGACTATAAACCGCACTGTAGGATATTTCTCCCTCAGAGCAACTGATAGTTTCTGATCACCTGCCTTTGGGCTAGCAGCATAATTTCTTACCCACTGTTGTTATGTGCTGTCCAGTTGCCTGTGACCCAGACCTGAACTCTACCCTGTCCTAAGGCAGTTTCACTAATTCCAACACACCAACCCATTTTACCCACTAGGCCACCAGAAATCCGTTATAAAGAATGTAGATGAGACAATGTAATAAAGTTTCTGTTACTTTGTAACAATATGATCTTAAAATTTTTATTCACAAGCAAAAATATAAGTTTAAAGTGTAACTATAATTATTTAGATAATCAAGTGAAGAAAAATATTCTTTTTATGTAGCTTCATTAATTTTTACTTCTCTGTGGTTATGAATCCTGAAATGAACACAGATGTGAATACACAACAACATTCTGAGGACTCCAGGTTAGTAACCAAGAGGGCAAGTGTACATGGGGTGTTGTGTGCTGTTTCCTGGTTCCAAAAATGAGTGATCATCCATGAAAGCAATTTAGTGAATTTAATATTTGAAAAATTCTAACTATAGAATCAAAATATGAGAGTATATTATATGTAGTGAAGTGTGTTCTGAAAGGTTTTTGAAAGATATATCTAGGTTTACAGAGAAATTATGTAATATAAAAAATAGTTCCAAATATCAGAACTCTAGACACATATGAAGGAAGTCCTGTCAGACATAAAAAAAAACAAGGGAGAGAAATAAAGAAAGAAATTGGTCCCAAGAAATGGGCAGGCCTTTATTGTGCAGTCAGAGAGGGACACCAAGTGACCAGGCCGCACAGCATGAGGACAGGAGCAAGGGACAATGGGGGTGGGAGGAGGGCTGTTCTTTCTTATAGGTTTCCTGTGGAGAACTAAGATGTTACTTCTCTGAATTTGGGTTGTTAATTACATTAGCTTTGGGCTATTTTGGTTAGGCTCAGATTCTTATTAGGATCCATTGTTTGGCCTGATCTTTGATATGACCAGCTTAGATGTTATCAGATTTCTCAGGAAGTGATCAAGCTTGAGGGTGGTGAGGGTTGGGCAACTGGCATATTCTTACAAAAAAGTCCAAAGTAGCAAAAATGCATAATCCTATTTTATAGATCTTTATTCTAAAGAACAGACAGAAAGAGAGAAGGTATGGAAGTTCCATTGGGAAGAAGTGAGGAACTAGGTAGCCTTTTTGTCGTTGAAAAACTAAAAGAAATGGACTATAAGGAAAATAAGAGATTGCTGCACAAAAGAAAAACCTTAAAAAAGACAGGAAAGTATAAGAGAAACAGAATTCACAGAAGAATTAGATAGGCTGAAAAAAATAAGGTATGAGTACAAATAGTGGGAAATAAGGAAAAGTACATAAAAAAGAAAATAAGTAATTGCTCTGGGGTAGAGGGAACAACTGCCACAGGAACTATTTTATTAAGACATTCTACAAACTTTTCTCATATCATCCACAGGGTGGATGGACTCTTCAGCTGCCACTGGAAGAGAACGATGAGAAAATAATGACAAGAATGTTTCTGTATCGCACAAATAAAACTGAAGAAGACACACATAATTCAGAATAGCCACTGGTCAGTCACAGCATCAGAGGGAAAGCTCATGGTCTGTCTCTGTTTATCTCATAAGATTTCATCTGTTCATTTCAGAGCACATCTTCCTTTTTCAAATTTGATAACTCTCTGGTTTTCAACCAGACCGTTAAAAAAAATATCCAACAATGAAAAATAAAACTACACTGACTGAATTCATTCTGCTGGGTCTAACAGATGTCCCTGAACTCCAAGTGGCTGTTTTCGCCTTTCTGTTCCTCACCTATCTGCTCAGCATCACTGGAAATCTAACTATCCTCTTGCTCACCTTGCTGGATTCACATCTTCAGACACCTATGTATTTCTTTCTCCGGAACTTCTCCTTCTTAGAAATTTCCTTCATAAACATCTTCATTCCCAGAGTCCTGATCAGCATCACAACAGGAAACAAGAGTATCAGCTTTGCTGGCTGCTTCGCTCAGTATTTCTTTTCTATCTTTCTTTTGTCAACAGAGTTTTATCTTCTGGCTGCTATGTCCTATGATCGCTATGTGGCCATCTGCAAACCCCTACATTACATGACAATTATGAGCGGTAGAATCTGCAATCAGATGGTCCTCTGCTCTTGGCTGGCTGGGCTGATGGTCATTATACCACCAATCACCATAATGAGTCAGCAGGACTTTTGTGCATCCAACAAGCTCAATCATTATTACTGTGACTATGAGCCTCTCCGGGAACTCTCCTGTTCAGACACAAGCCTCATAGAGAAGGTTGTCTTTCTTGTGGCATCTGTGACCCTGGTGGTCACTCTGGTGCTGGTCATTATCTCCTACACACTCATCATCAGGACTGTCCTGAGGCTCCCATCTGCCCAGCAAAGAACAAAAGCCTTTTCCACTTGTTCTTCCCACATGATTGTCCTTTCTCTTTCTTATGGAAGCTGCTTTTTCATTTATGTTAAGCCATCAGCAGAAGAAGGGAACACATTCAACAAAGTAGTATCTCTACTCATTACTTCAGTTGCCCCTTTGTTGAACCCTTTTATTTACACGCTAAGGAATCAGCAAGTAAAACAAGCCTTCAAAGATACCATTAAAAAGTTTGTGAATCTTTAAGTAGTTTCAGAAACAGGACCTCATGGATGAGTCTCTAGCATCTAACAAGCTCTCTATCAGTTACTAGATTTCAAAAATAAGAGTTCAACTCTAGTGCACTAAGACCTGGAAAAAAAAATATAGGCCATAAACTAATAATATTAAGAAATGAAAAAAAAATTAAAAAAAAATAAATGAATAATGTTTTATAAACGATAAAGCATGTCAATCTGAATTAGGGTCAAATATTTATTCATCTTAAAAACAATGATTTTTAAACTAGGACTCAACATGTAGGACTAGGTGAGACACTGCAAAATAGAGGAAGGAATATTATATAAAATTTCAACCCCAGGAAATATTAATATTTTCAATCAAGATAAAGAGACAAGGAAAAAAATCTTTTCATTGGAAGTATTTAAGTTATGGGAATAATAATCTGATTTTTAATTAAGTTAAATTTACACATAAAATAAATTTAATACATGTAATAGTATACCACTAGGCCAACAGGCAACATCATGATAGACGGAGAGGAGATCAAAACTGTAACAGCTTGCTCTTGCTTGGATCCACAATTAACACCCTTGGTATGAGCAGTCAAGAAATGAGGAAACACATTGCATTGGGAAAATTTGGAGTTAGTCACATCCTCAAATATTGAGAAATTATGTCAGTTTGAGGACTAAGGTGCATTTGAATGTGAGTGTACATATATTGGTTTACGTCTGGTCTCTCATTTCTTTAGGGTATACACCTAGTAGTGGAATCGCTAGATCAAATGTTTTCAACTTTTTAAGGAAAAGTCAAAACTGCATTCTGTGGCAGTTGTTGCCCTTTACCACCAGCAGTGGCTCCTTGACACTGTTAACATGTCATTTCATGTACAATGCCATGCACTGTAGGTAATGGTTAATCAAATATTTCTCTTTACCTTTACTTAGATGCAGAAATAATAGAGGCGCACATGAATGGATAGTTAAATGAACTAGGGAGTGCAGAACAGAGTCAGTGCAGAGTCTTGGTAATTTGTACGTTTACATCCTGGGCACAATAAATTGGCAAAGCATTCCTCCAAATTTCATAGAACTGCTGGATGGAAATACCTTCTTATTTTACAGACTATTACAATAAGCTTAGAAAGGTGAAATAATGGAAAGCAGCACAGGTAAATAACTTAGTTAGCATCAGAAACAAAAATGTGTCTTGGTCAGAGCTCAAAAGTGTAACTACTTGAGGAGAACAAGAGATATGGAACGCCGGGAGAAATGAGGACTCAAGCTTGCAGCTGATGCCCACTAAAATCTAGACACAGGTGGCTGGGGATAAGTTGACCAGAACCCAACCAGATTAAGAAAAGATGATCCATACCGTGACCTAGGGTTGATTGCTGCAGCCTGATGGCTTGCTCTGGACTGGATGGTGTTTACGGATATAGATGTTCACAGTTTCCAAGATTAACAGAGGATCCTTCTGCAAAAGGACCATGCTTGTTTCTTCAGAGTATTGGTTTTATAGAGATGGGCAAATCAGCATTTGGCTATGTAAAAGGAGGATATTAGGGCATGAGGTATGAAGTAGCTGGCTTACATGCTTTCATGAAAATAGTTGTTGATGGGTTGAACATAAGAGTATAAAAAAAAAACCCAAAAACTCCATGATCTAAATGAATGAAATATAATTTAAATGAAAGACTGTATGGAACACAATGAACATGCATGAAACAATGTATATGAATGGTAAAAAAAATATTAATTAAAAAAGGAAAAGTGGGAAAAGTGTAACTGTTGAGCAGTATAGCCTCCCACCCATTTTAATGGTTTGGGTTTTTTTTCCCTTTTCCATGGGTGGCTTATTCTGAAATTGTAAAGACTCATATATTATTTATTATTATATATAAGCAATTTTTAAAGTACAAATGTTCACAGTTAAGGTTAAAAAAAAAGATGTTTGCAATGGCAGACAGTGTAGCAGACAAAAAAGCTGAACATAGGTAAGATACTCACAACATTGCTTCAAAGATTAAAAGTCAGATGAAAGAATTGACAGTTTGCAGTGATTAAACTCTCCTTTGGAAGAGTTTGGGGATAACACATGAGTTTGGTGCTACCAGCATCTACGAGTTTAATGGCACTAGCATCTTTACCACAATGCATGGTCTGTGATGCTCACAAGGGTTATGGGAGATCATTCTATCAGGAGCACGGTCGGCACCAAAGCCAGGCCATCTGCTTCCAGTGGTCCTTTCCCAAAGGTCTCTGATCTTCAGCTTAGGAGAGAGGAACAGCACTTAATTACCGCATCCCTTGCATACGGAATGTACGATAAACCATACCAGGTCATAGACAGGAACTGCAGGATGCAGAATAGCAGGGCCAACCCCTTCTTAGGCCACCAGAACACAGTACACAGGGTGAAGATGAAACACATCAGCATGTGACCAGCAAACATCTTCTTCAGCTGCTTCACGAGCCCCTTAGAAAGCAGGTACTGGCTAACACAGAAATGTTTCCAAGGGTATAAAACACTGCAAACAGCTTCATGCCCTGGGGAAGCCACAGCAAGCCGGTTCCCAGGATGGAGCAGAAAATGCCACACACGAAGCAGATGGCAAAGCACCTCAGCCTAGTGGAGAAGCTGAGAGAAGAGGCGTCCAGGACCTGCAAGGTGAGGCCCTGCTCCTCGTCGTCCTGACCGCTCAGGACGCATCGCAGCTTGTCCATGGCCCTTCTCTCTGGCCACAGAAGCCACGTCTCGCTGGCCTGTCCTCCACCGAGCCCACCAGGAAGCAACGACCGGAAACCCCCACAAGCACGCATAGGCCCTTAATGGTTCTTAACATTCACACACACAAGTATTTCTAAGTATTTTAAAGAAGTATCTTTTGCTTTGATCATGTATCTTGCTTTCCTAAACTCAGTAGCTTTGGTCTTGTGTCTTTAGTACATAAATCCCTAAGAAATTGAAAAATTAGAAAGGTTTTGTGTTTTCATTTCCTACTTCATCACTTTACATTTCTGCACTCAAAAGATCTCTCCTTGCATGCCCACCTTATATTTCACCTGTATAACTTGGATATTTTCTTTAACTTTTTTTCCTTATGATGGAACATTAAAAATCCCCAGAGAATATGACACCTGAGAAAGTATTATTATTTTTCTGCTTCCACTCCAAATTATCTTTGATTCAGGACATAAACAAGCACATAAGCTCCTACTATATGTACTTCCTCCTCTCCAGTCTTTCTGAGCTATAAGCCAAGGCTTTTGTCCCTGGATTTAAGGGCTAGAATGATGGGTATGCTGCACTGGGAATATTACAGTGCAATCTCATAATTGCACTTAGAACAAACATTTGATTAGTACAAGAGAAAATGAACTATATGCTTAAAAAGAACAAAACTGTGACACTGATGTGTCAAATGCGATAATGGTTGCTCATGGTGGACAGTGTTTGGTGGAGCTCCCCAATTAAAACAAGCTTGGAAGCAGGAGTGTCATCTACTTCCAAAACAGCTTGCCTCCAGAAACTCTATAAACGTGGAGAAATTATGAAAGTTATACAAGTGTTCAGGTCTTTCATTTATAGGATTGCTATGAGTCGTCTTGCAAACGTGATGTCCCTCTCCAAGGACCAGTCTCTCCTTGCAACATGCCCAAAATATGTCAGATGAAGTTTCAGAATCCTTGACTCCGAGGAGCATTCAGGCTTCACCTTCTCCACGACAAACCTGTTTGTTCTCCTAGCAGTCCATGGTATATTCAACACTCTTCTCTAGCACTACAGCTCCAAGGCATCAATTTTCTTTCTATCAACCCTATTCCTTGCCCAACTCTCTGATGCATATAGCACGTAATTGCAAAGACTAAAGCCCGGATCAGGAGCACCTTAGTCTCCAGCCTAAAGTCATTGCTCTTCAATACTCTTGAGAGGTCTCTCACAGCCTACTTTCCCAAAGCAATTTGTCTCTTGATTTCCTGGCTGCTGTAACCAAGACTGTTAATTGTGGAGCCAAGAAAACTAAAACTGTTAACTATCTCAATCTCTTC
>NW_006399962.1:5125296-5130032 GCF_000299155.1 Elephantulus edwardii | reverse complement strand
TGATGTGCTGTTCCAGTCGTTTTTGGATAATCTTCAGTAAAATCTTGCTTGCATGTGAAATCCGTGATATTGTTCTGTAGTTTCCACATTCTGTTGGGTCACCTTTCTTTGGGATAGGAACAAATATCGATATCTTCCAGTTGGCCAAGTGGTCGTTCTCCAGATTTCTTGGCACAACTTGGTGAGCACATCCAGGGCAGCATGCGTTAACTGAAATATGTTAATTGGTATACCATCTATTCCTGGAGCCTTATTTTTTTGCCATTTCCTTCAAAGCAGCCTGAACTTCTTCTTTCATCACCATAGGCTCTTGCTCATATGTTGTTTATGGTCACTCCCAATTCATTATCATTCTGCTTCCTAGAGTTGTTTACCGCCAAGCAGAAGCTTCAGCCAAGGTGGAACCAGTTCAGCTAGTTTTACAATGTAGTACTGATTTTGCTTAGCCAGGTCCCTGACAATAATTGTTGCAAAAATTGAGTGTTTCATCTTTTCCCCATGGTGTGGGAGCTCCATGACAAGTGAGCACTTTAGTCACTGAACCATGCCTATACTTGCTGCTGTTGTTATGTGTCGTCAAGAATGACTCATAACTACCTATGAACAATAGATTTTAATTCTGTTTTATCCTGAGCCATTCTCATCATCTCTAACATACTTGAGCTCATTGCTGCAATCAATCAGTTAATCCATTTCATTGAGGCTCTTCTCATCCTTCGCTAAACCTTTGCTTTTCCAAGCATTATGTCTGTCTCCAAAGAATAGCCCCCCTCCTAACAAACATGTCCAAAGTATGTGAGACAAAGCTTTGATATCCTTGCCTCTAAAGGGCACTGTGCCTGCACCCTCTCCAAGACATATCTGTTCTTTTGGCAGTTTATAGCAAGTCCGTAGTCTTCTCCAACACCACAACTTAAAGTCGTCAATTCCTCTTCTGTCATCCTTGTTTATTGTTCAGTTCTCAGATGCATAACAGGTGATTGGAAAGACCATACTTGAATCAGGTGCACTTTGATCTTCAAAATGACATCATTACTTCTCAATACTTAAGAGAGGTCCTTGACAGCAGACTTTCTCAAGGCAATCCATCTTTTGATTTCTTGACCGTTGGTGCCAAAGGTGTTGATTATGGGATCCAAACAAGATAAAATAATTGACAAATTCAATCTATTCTGCATCTATCATGATGTAGCCTATTAGTCAGATGGTGAGGATTTTTGTCCTCTTGATGTACAGATGTAATGTAGGTGGTGGTGGTGGTTGGTGGTGGTAATGGTGGTTGTGGTTGTGTACCATTAAGTTGGAACCGACCTATAGCTGACACCCTCCCCCCCAGTAGGTTTTCAGAAGCAGTTAATCGCACAGGAGGAGACTGCCCATCTTTCTCCCATGGAGAAGCTGGTAGATTGAAACTACATGCCTTCAAGATTCTTACCACTAGGCCACCAGAGCTCCATGATGTAGGGCTCATTATATCAGTTCTACATTAAAAAAGAGAAAAAGTCTCAATCTAGGTTTGAGCTTGCACTTTAACATGCTATTAAAAAAGAGCTAATTACAGCAGATGCTCTGCTGGAAAGGAGGGGCAATCTCCTCCTGTACCAGTCAGATCTGATTTGATGGTACACACACAATAATAAAGTAAAAAAAAAGTTAATTAAACCCAAATAAATCATAGAAATAAAATTTTCAAATCACTCGCTAGGTTGATTAATTTTATAAAAAGAAAACAATCGTAAACATCATAAAGCAGAGGTAACATTTTTGTTGACTCCGCCGATATTTAAAGAACAATGAGGAAATACTATAAATAATACTGAAAACTTAGAAACAAATTCTTTAAAATGTAAAAACAGCAAAGCTGCTATAATTGTTGTTACATGACATTGCGTCAGGTGCAACTCATAGTGACCCTGTGTGCTATAGCTCTGAATCCTGCCCTTTACAGAGCTAGTCTCACTGACTCCAACACATCTACCCTCATTACCCCAGTAACTATGCCAATTCATCTGATCTAGGGAGTCTCTGCACTGTCCCTCCATCCTTCTAAGCATGATGTCCTTCCCCAAGGACTGGTCCCTCCTGGTCGCTGTGTCCAAAGTATATGAGACAGAGCTTCAAAATCCTTACCTCCAAGAAGAAACTTGGTTTCATCCTCTCCAAGACAGATCTGTTTGTTCTCTTAGTGGCCCATGTTATGTTCAATACTCTTCTCCAGCACACAACTCAAAGGTATTGATTCTTCCTCTATCTTACTTAGTCACTGTCCAGCTCTACAATGATCAAAACCTACATGAGAAGAAATAAACCAAATTCTACTGTCATCAAGTCAATTCTGCCTCTTAGAAAACCTGTATGACAGAGAGGAGCTGTCCCATAAGGTTTCCAAGGCTGTAATCTTTATAGAAGCACATTGCCACTTTTTTCTCCTGGGGACACAATGGTGAGTTCTAACTTCCTACCTTTCTGTTAGTAGTTAAATGCTTGACTTCTGTGCAACCAGGGCTCCTTTCAAAAATAAATAGAATACCTGGACATTCCTTTATCAGCTAAAGTAAATCCTTATTAACTGAATTAAAATTATAATTAAAGGCATTCCCACCAAAAAAAAAAATTTTAGACAAAGATGACTTCCCTGGTAAATGCTACCAATCATGTAAGGAGAAGAAACACTAATTATTTAACACAAACATTCCCCAAAACTGAAAATGAGAAAAATTTCCCAACTCATTCCATGATACTAACATTATAATGCCTAAATTAGGCAAAGACAATATTTTTAAAAAAGAAAAGGAAACTATAAGCCAATATCCCTCATTGGCTGCAAAAATCTAAATAAAATCTTTTGAAGTCAAATGCAAATCAGGATAATTCACCATTTATACCCACTGCTATTTAGTCAATTTCAACTCATAAATATGCTGTACAAATGTAACTAAGAAAAACTATCTGATTATCTCAGTAGATCCAGAAAAAGCAACAGAAAAAATTCAATATCAATTCCTGATTAAAGCTTTCAAGCAATTGTTGTTGTCAGGTCCCATTTGAGGTGACTCTCAACAAATTAGGAATGGAAAGAAACTTCCACATCTTATAAATAGCAACTCGGTGCCAATGGGTTGGAATCTACTCATAACTGACAGAATATCCAGTAGATATTCAGCGGCTGTAAATTACACAGAAGAAATTGCCCATCTTTCTCTCTCAAAGCACCTGATGGATTTGAATAGCCTGCCTTTGATTTGCCAGTGCAACTCCTTAATCACTAGGCTACACTATCTCCCTGGTCTTAGCATTGTAGTAAGAATTATATTTGTACAATCTGTGTGTAAAACATTGTGTAATACATATACTTTATTCTCAAATGGCATTTTATGACCAAAATCAGCATCAAGTTTTCTGGTTGCTTAATCCTGTAGATGAATAGATGATTTGCCTAATAACTGAACAGTGATGAGGTGTCCTTATAGAGAAATGAGTTAATCCTCCCAGGGTTTACAAGTAATTGAATGTCTTAAGCTAAAGATTTATAGTCTTTTCTCAGAAGTGACTACAATATGAAGTCTTATCCCTGCCTCCATCCCAGCATTCCATATTATTTTGTTTTCTATTTTATGTCTGTACATATCTTCCAAAATAAAAAAGATTGCCTTACAGACCTTAGCCAATAGACAACAAATGAGCTGATCAGAAAATACAACTTTTCCCGAGCAATAATAGCAAAGTTAAACAGGGCAGTAAGCAAAAGAGGGAAAGGTTGTAGAGAGATTGGAACTTTTATTCACTGCCAGTTGGAATGTAAATGGTAGAGCTACTATGGAAGACACTTTCTGGCACTTTCTCAAAAAGTTGGAAATAGAGATGTCACTTGGCCCAGCAATTCCACTATTGGGAATATACCCTAAAGAAACCAGAGTCACAAATCAAACACACATGTGCACACCTATGTTTATTGCTGTATTATTCACAATAGCAAAGAAATGGAAGCAACCCAAGTGCCTATCAGCAAAAGAATGGATAGAAAAACTATGGTACAGTAGCACAATGGAATATTATACAGCATTGAAAAACATTGAACTTGTAAAACATTACACCAACATGGTTGAGCCTGGAGAAATTATGCTGAGTGAAATTTCTCAATCACAAAAGGGCAAATACTGTGTGAGGCCATTGTTATAAAATAGGACAGCGAAGGGGGAATTGGAGAGAGAATAGGGAAAGAGTGGACAGTTAATAAACATTGCATTAGAATAGATGAGGGGAAGAACTATCTGAAAGGCGTATATGATTAGGCATTATATGTATGACAACAATATGGAAAGAGAGAAGCATTGCTGGATGGGTTAGGAGAGAGGTAGTATAAAATGAACAACAATGAATTGTTTTTTTAAAAAGGGTGTGTTTGAGTAAAGTAGCTTAGCTTCTTTCCAGAACAGGGGTCAGCAAACTGCATCCTATGTGCCCAAACTAACATATAACCTAGGAACTAGAGATAATTTTTACACTTTCAGATGGTTGGGGAGGAATTTTTAAAAGACTAATATTTTATGTCTGCGGGGTCTGATGGCTGTCCTGTGAGGTGCTCAACTTCAGCTAGTCAGAGCCTAGCCTCTCCTTTGACCTTTCTGCAGGAAAACATGAGTCGGAAAATCAAAAGGGCCGAACTCGCTCAGCATATCTTAAGCTCAAGGAACTGAAGAACAAATTCAAACCTCGAGTTGCTATAATCAAGGATG
>NW_006399962.1:5115328-5123771 GCF_000299155.1 Elephantulus edwardii | reverse complement strand
GAGTGTCAGAGACAGTGCGATTGGCACAGGACAGAGCGGAGTTTAGGGCTGTTGTACATAGGGTCGCTATGAGTTGCAGGCGACTCGACGGCACAAACAACAACAACAACAATATTTTATGACACATAAAATTATATTAAAATCTTGGGATGCAGGAATAAAGTTTTATTGGCTCAAAGCCATACTCATTTTTTTTAAAAAAAATATAACCTTTTTTATGTTCATAACCTCTTTCAAATATTTCCACCTACATACAGTCAATACAAATCACATCTCCCACTAGGGAAATGCTATGCCTACACACAAAGTTGGCAGCAGAGGACATTGATTGCCCTGTTTCAACCATGGATCCCCAGGGCAACTTGGGCTTCTTCACACAATTGATCCCCCAGTGTGTGTTCTCAGTGGAGCAGATAGAACCTGTGTCACTCTAAGTAAAATCTAGGACTGAGAAGGGGAGTGCATATAATTCTGAGAGGAACAGCTTCTTTCCTCTAAAATAGCTCCTCAAAATCTTTCTTTTAGGTTCCTAGTTGTTACCTCTGTTTTAAAAGGATGGGTCCAAAAATTCTAATTCAGCATCAGTCTGAGTTAGGGATAAGAAAATCCCTACTAAAATAATACAGCACAGAGAAAACAAAATAATGCTTCTTACAACATCAACTGACAGTCTTTATATTTCCATGAAATGTAGGGTAAGACTTAGCAGCAGAGAATGTTGTTATATGCCCATGAGTTGAAACCAACTAATAGATGACCCTTCTGTGGGTTTTCAGAGGTGTAAATATCACAGAAGGAGCTCGTCTATCTTTTTCCCTTGAAATAATTAGTGTATTCAAACTACCTGCCTTTGGGCTGGAAGTACAACTCCTCATTCACAAGGCCACTAGAGCTCTCTCATAAAGAATGTAGATGACACAATGCAATAAAGTATTACTTAGTAGTAATGATATTAAATTTCAATTAATCTCTAAAAATAATTAAGATTAAAATCTTACCATAATTATTTAAATAATCAAGTGAGGAAAAGCTTTCTTTGTATGTACCGTCATTGATTTTTATTTCTTCATGGTAATAAATTCTCAAATGGACTCTCTGAGGACTCCAGGTTAGTAACCAGTGTGGGGGGCAAGTGAATCTGGGGAATTTTGTGTTATTTCCTGATTTCAATAAATGGACAATCCATGAAATCAATTTAGTGAATGTAGCATTTTAAAAAATTCTTAGTGTAGAAAATATCAAATTGTATTACATGTAGTAAAATGTTTTCTGTAAGATCTTTATTAGATAGCTATAGATTTGCAGAGAAATTATGTAAAATGTAAAGTAGTTCCATATCAGATGCCAGACATATATGAGAGAAGGTTAAAGGACAGATGTGTATAATCCTAATTTATATCTCTCTAAATTATAAGGGACAGTAGAAAGAAGAAGGGAAGTCCCATTGAGAAGAAGTAACTAGCTCCAGACTTTTTGGCACTGAAGGAATTAAAAGAGGTGGACTAGAAAGAAAATATTTCTGCATTATATTAAAAAATAAAAATATGAAAGGGCAAAAAAAGAATAAGAAATAGAAGATTCAGTAAAGAGACAAGCAGAGAAACCAGGACCATGAGTAGAGTTCAATGAGAAATAATGAAAATAAATACATAAAAAAGAAAATAAGTACGCAGCATGCAGAAGCAATGATTTTGTAAATCACCATCTACCTTGGGAGAGAATGGAGAGCATTATGCTGAGTGAACTAACTCAGTCCCATAAGGACAAATACCGCATAAGACCATTATGGTAGAATAAGTATGAGGATCCAAGGTGGGGGAGGTTAGGAGCAGAGGGGAGAGGAGGGATGGGGTTGGGGGTGGCACACTTGATAGGGGGAGGAGTGAAGAAAATGGAAAAGATCCAGTGTAAAAAACAATGAATACGAACTTTGTAAATAAACCGGTATAAAGAAAATCAGTAATTATTCTGAAACAATAGAACTGCTACAGACATTACTTTATTAAGTCATTCCACAAACATTTTTTAACATTAATAGGATAACATTTGCTTCCTACTGGCACTGGTGGAGAGTGTTATGAGAAAATAATTGCAAGAATGTTCCTATATGTGGCAAATAGAACTGAAGAGGAACACAACATCATTCAGATTGGTCAGAGTCACAGTGTTAGAGAAGTTCATTGTGTGTATCCATTTGTTCTCTTCGGATTTTACCTGTTCATTTCAGAGCACATCTTCCTTCTTCACATTTGATAACTGTCTCATTTTCATCTTGACCTGAAAAAACTTCCAACAATGAAAAATAAAACTACACTGACTGAATTCATTCTGCTGGGTCTAACAGATGTCCCTGAACTCCAAGTGGCTGTTTTCGCCTTTCTGTTCCTCACCTATCTGCTCAGCATCACTGGAAATCTAACTATCCTCTTGCTCACCTTGCTGGATTCACATCTTCAGACACCTATGTATTTCTTTCTCCGGAACTTCTCCTTCTTAGAAATTTCCTTCATAAACATCTTCATTCCCAGAGTCCTGATCAGCATCACAACAGGAAACAAGAGTATCAGCTTTGCTGGCTGCTTCGCTCAGTATTTCTTTTCTATCTTTCTTTTGTCAACAGAGTTTTATCTTCTGGCTGCTATGTCCTATGATCGCTATGTGGCCATCTGCAAACCCCTACATTACATGACAATTATGAGCGGTAGAATCTGCAATCAGATGGTCCTCTGCTCTTGGCTGGCTGGGCTGATGGTCATTATACCACCAATCACCATAATGAGTCAGCAGGACTTTTGTGCATCCAACAAGCTCAATCATTATTACTGTGACTATGAGCCTCTCCGGGAACTCTCCTGTTCAGACACAAGCCTCATAGAGAAGGTTGTCTTTCTTGTGGCATCTGTGACCCTGGTGGTCACTCTGGTGCTGGTCATTATCTCCTACACACTCATCATCAGGACTGTCCTGAGGCTCCCATCTGCCCAGCAAAGAACAAAAGCCTTTTCCACTTGTTCTTCCCACATGATTGTCCTTTCTCTTTCTTATGGAAGCTGCTTTTTCATTTATATTAAGCCATCAGCAAAAGAAGGGAACACATTCAACAAAGTTGTATCTCTACTCATTACTTCAGTTGCCCCTTTGTTGAACCCTTTTATTTACACGCTAAGGAATCAGCAAGTAAAACAGGCCTTCAAAGATACCATTAAAAAGCTGATGAATCTTTAAGGGTTTTCAGAATTCTGGTTTTCATGGATAAGCCTCTAGCATCTACCAAGTTCTCTGCCAGGTACTAGGCATTAAAGAAAGTTCAATGCCAGTTCACTAAATTGGTCTTGAAAACAGGTAAAATATAGGCCATTGAGTGTTAATGTAAAGAAACAAGTAATGTTTAATAAATGATAATGCAACTAAGTCTGCATTAGAGATTAAAATATTTAGTCTTCCTTAAAACACTGGGGGGGGTTTAAAAAATTCTATTTTATATTGGTTTACATAAAAAAATTCACATACATTTTGTTTCACACTATTCTTCATTTACATTGAAAACACTGGCTTTTAAACTGGGGTGTGACATGTAGGAACAGGTCAGAAAAACAAAATAAAGACAGGAATTTGGTTGAAGGAATATTGCACAAAAGCTCCATGCTAGAAGATAGTATATGTTATTGATTTCAATCAAAAAAGAAAAGAATTTGAATAAATTTAAATTATAAGAATAATAATTAGGTTTTTTGTTAAGTTAAAGTCCCATTTAAAATCAGCTTAGTGATCTGGTGTGAAAAACAAACTTTGCAAATAAACCAGTATAAAATAAAAAATGTCCTACTAAATATAATCAACAAACAAAATCCATTTAATGCCCATATTGTCATAATATTTGGATTCAAGGACAGACACACAGATATACTGATTCATACAACTAGGGGCCTGATGACATGAATGGCTAACGCTGCTTACTATAGGCTGGCAGCTCAAACATACGCAAAAGCACTTGGGAAAAGAGGCTTATTTATATGGTTCAGAAAGGCCATTGTTTAGAAACACCAGGGGAGCAGTTCTGCTCTGCTTACATGAGGTTGCTATGAGTCTGAATTAGCTCCATTACAATTTGTAACAACCATAGAGATGGCAACTGATGGTGAGGGGATAGAGATAATCCTAAGCAAGTATAGGGGGAAAGTCTAAAATTAAACTTTAAAAAACTCTTCCAAAAGTTAAATAGGTAAAGAACGTCTCTAGAAACATGAATTGCTGACATTACCAAAGCAGAGGGAATAAATCAAGAAGTTAAGGAGTTGAACAGAAGATTTCAAAGGATGATTCAGGAACATAAAGCAAAGTATTATAATGAAATGTGCAAAGAACTGGAGTTAGAAAATCAAAAGGGATGAACTTGCTTGGCATTTCTTAAGCTGAAAAACTGAAGAACAAATTCAAGCCTCAAAACAACTATGAGATATCATCTCACCTAGTCAGAATAGCAAAATTTAACAGAACAGCAAGCAACAAATGCTGGCGAGGTTGTGGAGAAACTGGAACCCTTATTCACTGTTGGTAGATGAGTAAAATGGTGCAACCACTGTAGAAGGCGGTATGGCACTTTCTCAAAAAATTGCAAATAGAGATACCATTTGACCCAACAATTCCACTACTGGGAATATACCCCAAAGAGACCATAACTGATATCCAAGCAGATATATGCACACACATGTTTATGGCGGCTTTGTTCACAATAGCAAGGAGTTGGAAACAACCTAAGTGCCCATCAACAAATGAATGGAGAGAAGCTGTGGTATATTCACACAATGGAATACTACACTGCATTGAAAAACAAGGAACTCATGGAATATTATTCAAAATGGGTGACCCTGGAAGACATTATGCTGAGTGAAGTATCTCAGTCACAAAAGGACAAATACTGCATGATACTACTGTTGTAAAACAGGACTGACCTCGGGATTAGGGGGAGACTGAGAAAGATGGGTTCAATAATGTATACTGCATTGAAACAGATGAGGGAGAAAACTGTTTAAGAGGGATATGTGATTAGGTATTTTTGTTATGACAGGAGTCCAGAGCAAAGGCTGCATAGTGGAGTGGAGCTGGGAGGAGGGATTGTAAAACAATGAAATAATTTTTCTTTTACTTTTCCAAGAGGGTAGTGTACTAGGGGGAGGGTTGGGAGGGGAGAAAAGTGCAACAATGAATGAATGGAAATCAAAAATCCCTGTAAATTTTCACTGAAATTAATAATAAATTTTTGAAAAATTACAACTTAAAAAAATTTTCAATTAAATAAAAAGTGATGCATTTGCATTACAGAAAATATATCTTTAAAAAAATCAAGCCTCGACTTACAATACTTAATGATGCTATGTGCAGCATGTTAAATGATCCAAGAAGCATTAAAAGAAAATGGAAGGAGTACACAGAGTCACTGTACCGAAAAGAATTGGTTGACACAGAAGGATTTTATGAAACAACATATACTCAAGAGGTAATGATGATGAAGAGGGAAGTTCTAGCTGCTCTGAAAGTCTTGCCAAAAAAGGCCCCAGAAATTGATGGAATACCAGTTGACTTATTTCAACAAATACAGGCAGCCCTGGATGTGCTCACCAGGTTGTGCCAAGAAATCTAGAGGACAATCACCTGGCTAACTGACTGGAAGTGATCCATATTCATTCCATAAAAAAAAAATGATCCAACAGAGTGTGGAAATTATTAAGCAATATCACCAACATCACATGCAATCAAGATCTTACAGAAGATTATTCAAAAACACTTAGAACAAAATATCTAAAAAGAACTACTAAATGTGTAAGCAGGGTTTGGAAGAGGTTGTGGCACTAGGGACATTATAGCCAATATCAGATGGATCTTGGCAGAAAGGAGAGATTACCAGAGGAATGTCCATCCGGGTGTCTTTGTGCAAAAGCACTTGACTGTGTGGATCACAACAAATTGTGGCTAACTCTGTAAAGAATGGAAATCCCAGAACACTTAACTGTGCTTATGAGAAACCTATACTTGGACCGGGAAACAGTTGTCAGAACAGAGCAAGGAAACACTGCATGGTTAAAAATCAGAAAAGGTGTATGTCAGGGGTGTATCCTATCTCCATATCTTTTCAATCTATATGTAGAACAGACTATTCAAGGGCTTTATGAGATGTGGCATCAGGGTTGGAGGAAAACTCATTAACAACCTGCACTTTGCAGATGACACCACCTTGCTTGCTGAAACAAAGGAGGACCTGAAGCGCTTGCTGCAGAAGGTCAAGGACTGCAGTCTTCAATATGGATTTCATGAAGCTCTACATCAAGAAAACAAAGATTCCCACCACTGGGCCAAATGGCAGCATCATGATAGATGGAGAAAAGATTAAGATTGTTATAGCTTTAGCTTGCTTGGCTCCACAATCAGCACTCTTGTGTAGCCAGGAAATCAAAAGACAAATTGCACTGGGAAAGACTGTGTTCAGGGACCTCTACACAGTACTGAAAAGCAATTATGTCAGTCTAGAGACTAAGGTGTGCCTGATCCAAGCTGTGGTCATCACAATTACTTGCTATACATCAGAGAGCTGGATAATGAAGAAGGATGATAGTAGAAAAAGTGGTGCCTTTGAGTTATGGTGCTGAAGAAGAGTATGGAACATGGACTGTCACAAGAACAAACAGATCTGTCCTGGAGAAGGTGAAACCAGGCTGTCCCTTGCATTCTAGGATTTTGAAGTTCCATCTCACATTCTTTGGGCAAATGGTCAGAAGGGACCAGTCCTTGGAGACTAGTCCTTGGAGGATATCATGCTTAGAAAGTTGGAGGGACAGTTCAGGAGAGGAAAACCCCAGATGAGATGGATTGACATAGTAATTGGAGTAATGGGGATAGGTGTCTCAGAGACAGTGAGATTGACTCAGGATAAAGCAGCGTTCAGGACTATAATACATAGGGTCATTATGAGTCACAAATGTCTCAATGGCACATAACAACAATACTCTTGTCATTATTGCACCACAGTTTATCTCTCCCTCCATTCATTGGTGACACTTGAGTTGTCATCATCTCTCTGCTATGGTGAATAATGCTACAATAAACATGGGTGTGCATATATGTTTGTGTTTCAGCTCTCATTTCTTTAGTAGTAGAATAGTTGATCAAATAGTATTTCTATTTTCAAATTTTTAAGGAAACACTAAACTGTTTTCCATTGTGGTTACATAATTTTACAATTCTACTAGCAGTGTCATACCGATAGCTAGTCCATCTGCACATCTATTCAATAGTAATCAGTGATCATCCATACTTTTATCTGTGCTTAGATGAAGAAATAATAAATGTGTACATGGGTGGACAGTCAAATGAATTAGAGAGTGCAGAGAAGAATATGTGAACTGTCTTGATCCTTTAAGAGTTTGTATAGTGAGTGCAATGAATTAACAAAATGTTTTTCACACTGACTTCATAGATCTGCCTGGAATTACACTCTGAATTTCAGGGTTATTTACACCACAAATTAGCACTTCAGGCATATACAATAATTCTCAGAAATAGTTTCAAGAGAATATCTGATGCACATGAGCAAATTATAAATTTCAGACATAAATTCTCACTGTAGTAATTTCAGACTTGAGTGTATTCCTATGACTGAATGTTTACTCTATGATTATATGAAAAAGCATCTTAAAAACAATTCACATATTCTGAGGTCACTATGGCCTGAATAATTTGAGGGGGGGAAATCTGCAACAGCAAGAGGGAGGAAAGGGCCTGGCCTTGTCTATCCAAATTTTCATCTTTTCTTTCAACTTCTCCTGTGAAGTTTTATCATTAGAATAAAGTATTCACATCTGACCACCACTCATCTGTTAGTTTGTTGTATTGTGATGGTTTGCATGTTTATGTGATGCTGAAAGTTATACCATGAGCATTTTAAATACCAACCAGTTCAGCCACAGTGGACAAGTTTCAGTGGAGCTACAATACTAAACAGACGAAGGACTGGACATTCAATTCTGAAATAAAAGGCCTTCCAATCCCATGAATGTCTGCACAACAATATTCAATAAAGTGTCAGGAAAAAAAAACCAAACCCTCAGGTTAAAAAAGGTGTTTAAAATACAAATACAAAAAAATTGCCTCCTCAAAGTAGTTGTTACTGTTGGATACCATTAAGTTCAATATGACTCATAGGCACCCAATTAACAATAAATTAAAGTTTGCCCTAGTTGACACCATCCTCAAAAATCTCCATGTTCCCATCAACAAACGAATGGCTAGAGAAGCTGTGGTATATTCGCACAATGGAATACTATGCTGCATTAAAAAACAAGGAACTCGTGCAATATTAATCAAAATGGTTGACTCTGGAGAACATTATGCTGAGTGAAATGTCCCAGTCACAAAGAGACAAATATTGCATGATGCCACTGTTGTAGAA
>NW_006399962.1:5111967-5114570 GCF_000299155.1 Elephantulus edwardii | reverse complement strand
TGTGGCAATTGGACAATTAAAACAGACATGGGGGGGGAAGAAGAATGAACTGGGGATGAGGGTGGAGAAAACAGTGCAACAATGAATGAATGAAAACCCAAAATCTCTGTAAATGTTCATTAAAACTAATAAAATTTAATAAAAAAAATCTCCATGTTCCAGCTCATTGTTGCAGTCGACCCTCTTTTAGAAGTCTTCCTCTCTTTCTCAGACCTTCTATTTTTCCCTGCATACTGCCTTTTTCCAAAAATAGGTGCTTCCTGACAACATTCCAAAAGTATATGAGATAAAATTTCATCGTCCATGCCTCCAAGAAGCACCCTGGTTGCACTTCTTCCACAACAAATTGATTTGTTCTTTTGACAGTCCATTCAGTACTCTTCAACAACATCATGATTCAAAGGCATCAATTATTCTTCTCTCTTCCTTATTCATCAGTTGTAAATGAATATAAAAATTTAAACTCATTGACATCAAGTTGGAATAAACCCATATTGACTTTCCTATGGCTTTTCAGAGGCTATAAATTATACAGGAAGTGCTCTTCTTTCTTCTGGGGAGTCACTGGTAGATTTAAGTCACCTGTTGCTGTTGCTGTCGTTGTTGTTAGGTGCCATCAAGTCAAGCATGACTCATAATGACCCTATGAACAAAAGATCTGAACCCTGTTCCATACTACTCCATCCTCACACTTTTTTAATTGATACTTTAATGAAAGTTTATAGATAACTTGGATTTCCATTCATTCATTGTGGAACATCAATTCTTTTTCTGTTATCCTTATTCATTGTCCAACTCTCAGATGCATAGCAAGTGATCAAAAAGACTATGGCTTGAATCAGACCCACCCTAAGTCCTCAAACTGACAACATTACTCCTCGATAACCTGGAGAGATCTCTAACTGCAGATTTTCCCAGTACAGTGTGTCTCCTTATTTCCTGACTGCTGGTACCAAGGGTGTTATTGGTGGATCCAAGCAAGAGGAAGCTGTTGACAGTTTTAAGCTCCTCTCCATCCATCATGATGTTGCCTATCTGTCCAGAGGTGTGAATTTTGGGTTAGCAGTTCAACTTGCTACAGATATTACCATCATAGCTCCCTATCTCATAAATATATCCATGAATATAGCAAAGCTAATAGAAGGAAATTATTTGTAAGCTTCTTAAAAATAACCAAGTACCCTAAGTGAATGAACAGTCAGTTCTGGGGAATTGGGATCACAGTCTTAGGGACATCAAGATTAACTGACATAGCTTAGCCCACGGAAACAATACTCTATATCCTACTTTGAAGAGTAGCAATTGAAGTGTTAAAAGCATGCATGTAGCTATCTAAGATGCAGCTATTAGTTTCTCTGTGTCTAAAGAGTGTGTAAAAAAACCAAAGACTCACAGGAAAAGAAAATCGTCCAAAAGACTAATGAAGGTCCCATTCATCAATTTTACCCTCTTTAGATTGTGAATTTCTGGCTGTATTTTGCAGTCTCTTTAAACTGTAGACTAGCTTTCTAAGCTTGATCCCACTTTGTCTCTTATGAACTTTATGGTTTGGGGCTTTATTCCCTGGTCTCTGACCCACCTTCAGTTGATTTTTGTGTATAGTGTGAGATGTGGATCCTGTTTCAGCTTTCTGTAGTTAGCAGTCCAATTTTGTTGAAGAGGTTGTAATTTCCGCATTTGATAGGTTTGATTTCCTTGTTGAATATCAGTTGACTCTAGGTAGATGGGTCCAGTTCTAGAGATGTGTCCATTTCTGGGTTTTCAATTCTGTTCCATTGGCCTATGTCTCTGTCATTATACCAGTAACATGCTGTTTTGGTTATTACTGCGGTGTTGTAAGTTTTGAGGTGAGGGAATGTTATGCCTCCCACCTCACTTTTGTTTTTCAGAAGTGCTTTGCTTATTCAGGGTCTCTTTCCTCTCCAAAGAAATGTAACAATTTCCCTTTCAATTTCCTTGAAAAATGAATTTGGCATCTGTATTGGGATTGCAGTGAACATATAGATTGCTTTTGGTAGGATTGTCATTTTCACAATATTGAGTCTTCCTATCCATCAAAAGGGAACATTTTTCAATTTATTTAGGTCTCCTTCTCAAGAGTAAATCTATGTGCTCATTAAAAGCTTTCCAAGCAGGGTGAAAAGAAAACCTACTGACTGTGAACAAACATTTGGCAAAGCCATCTCAGACAAGGGTCTCATAATGAAAGTTTACAGAATACTCCTGGGCCTCCACAAGAAAAAGACTTATAATCCAATTACAAAATGGGCAAGAGATATGGAAAGACGTTTCCTAGAAAAGGACATTTGGATGACCAACAGACACATGAAGAAATGCTCCAAATCACTGGCAATAAGAGAGACGCAAATCAGTACCACAGTACCCCAGTAGCAGTGGCAAAGCTTAGCAGGGCAGCAAGTAATAAATATTGGAGAGGGTGTGGTGAGATAGGAACTCTCAGCGGGACTGTAAAAACACAACACTCTGGAAGGCAGTTTGTCGTTTCCTCAAAAAGCGGAACATAGAAATTCCGTATGACCCAGCTATTCCATTTCTTGGAAATGTGACTAGGTATTTCTATCATGACAGGAGTCTAGAGCGAT
>NW_006399962.1:5093475-5110662 GCF_000299155.1 Elephantulus edwardii | reverse complement strand
TGACCTAAGCTGTGAGGCTGAAGGACAAAGGGTCTGCAACCATGATTGAGTAGCTACCTGGACTGAAGGATTGTATCCTGCTGCCAACATGGATTATAGCCTGTTAATTTCTCTAATAAACCCCATAACCATGAGTATAGTTCTGAAAAATCTGTGTAATCAGAGCTCTGGTGGCCTAGTGGCAAGAAGGTGCACTGCAATCCCAGAGGTGCGCAGTTCAAATCCACCAGATGCTCTTCTGGAGAAAGAAGGACAATCTCCTCCTGTACCAGTCAGATCCAATTTGACGGTACACACACAAAACTAATAAAATTTGGGGAGGGGGTGGGCAGGGAGAAAAGGAAACAATGAATGACTGGAAATCCTAAGTCTCTGTAAACTTCATTAAAATTAATAAATAAACTTTAAAAAAAAAAA
Organism: Elephantulus edwardii; assembly: GCF_000299155.1. NCBI lineage: Eukaryota > Metazoa > Chordata > Mammalia > Macroscelidea > Macroscelididae > Elephantulus > Elephantulus edwardii. The sequence continues at coordinate 5,110,245 of NW_006399962.1, read as the reverse complement.
AGAAAAGTAAAAGACACATGGCTTCTAGGGTTAAGAGATGAGTAACCATAGGTCTGTGAGAAAGAGAATAAGCAGCCGTGCTGCCAAACCAAAGGTACATTGTTCAAATGTACCAGCAGCTCTGCAGGAGAAAGATGGGAAATCTCCTTCCATGCTCTACTGCCTCTGAAAACTTGCTGGTGAGTCAGCTATGAATAGATTTTGACTCAGTGGTTCATAACAATGGTGCTTAAAGCTCCTAATGTCAATTCCCATGAAAACTGAAACTATTACATTACCTTGCACGTCCCCATCATAAATATTTCACTTGAGCTACCTTGAGAAGATTTCTTTGTTTTAAATAGCAAACATCCTTGAGTAAAAGGTCACCCTAAAAGTAAAGCTACCTATGTTTCCAACAGGAAAATGTGAGCAAAAATATTATGTCATTACCTCAAAGTAATAAATGTATCAGGTCAATGACCCTTTCACTATACTGTGTCAAGTTATTTCCACAGGTAGTCTAGTAGGTTTAGAAGAAATTTAGAAATAATTTTACTTATTTTTAATTAGTTTCCATATAATCATTCATATACATGTTTTATATAAGTATTTTATGTTTTATACCATCATTCGTATTGTAGTTTGGTGGTGGTGCTGAATGCAGCTGTAAGTTGCCAGTGACTTATAGCAACCCTATGTACAATACCTCTGAACTCTATCACTTCGTCTTTTCAACCCTCCATTAAACATTTCCCATTACTTCACCCTCCTTTCACCTCCTAACCTCTGCTATTCCAGTGATTTTACCCCCCCCCCTCCCTTTTTCTGGCCACCTTCTATATTTCCCTTTTCAACATTTATACGCATCTCACTCAGCTCCTATTTTAACAATTTTAGCCTTATGCAATATTTGTCCTTATGTGACTAAGATATTTCACTCAGCAAAATGCTCTCTATCTAGTCTCTCCCAAGTTATACAGTGTTTTATGATATCATTGCTCCTTAGTCATGCAGAGTATTTCATTGTGTGAATGTACGACAATTTCTCAATCCCCTTGTTTGTTGATGAGTATTTGGGCTTTAGAAGCACATTTTGTTTTCAAACAAAGAGAACATCAAGAATGTCCTCCACTTACATTATGATCATTTATAAAAGAAATGTTATTTAAAACCAAAATTCATCATTCCAGGAAGATGATTTTAAACAAACATAATATTAACTTGCATCCCGAACCAGAGCTTGATAATTTTTTACATCCAAATACCCTTTTCTCCACAAAATTTTTTCCTTTAATCCAAATTACTTTTCCTACTCCCTTCCAATTTCATTCTTGCCATTATCTCAATCATTACATTTTAGATTTATCACCTGTTCCCAGAAAAGTCTTCCTTGGTAAGGAGAGAAATGGAATTTCCAACTATGACCACACCTCTGTTTTGTTTTGTTTTGTTTTGTTTTGTTTTGTTTTGTTTTGTGGACTGAATTTTCACCAGATTTCTAGTCCTAAACTCTCCTGGAAACTCCACATAACCATTATGCTAAGTCAGTTTTTATATAACAATGTCAGCCCTAATAAATAAGGCAAGTACTCCAACATTTGGACCGTGCTTCAAGAATAGTTGATGATACAACTTTTTCTCCATTTTTTCTATAGCCTCTTTCCTTTGTCATTTATAGTTCATCTCAACTAGTGAACAAATGAGGCTCATTAGCACCTCCAAAGATAGATCACAGGAGACCACTGTTATTAACTCAATTAATCCCTTGTGTTTTCTCTGAACAATGTAATAAAATCTCTCACTTTGGATGACACTGAACCTTCAAAGACACTAATATCTAGAAATCACCAACTTCTATCTATTTATGATGTAATTAGAAGGAAGGAAATAAGATTTTTAAGCACATTATTTTCTTGTAATTATTTCATTTCTTATGTAGTATATATTTCATCTGCTTATGTAGTATAACATCTTTCTGGATGTCATTTTCTAAACATTTTTCAACTAGTATAGGAAGCCCTTCTGACAATTGTCCAAAGCAGACTGATAAGAGAGGGAAAGAATTGTATTCTATTTATTTACTAAAAAAATAACCTATGAAAGTTTACATAATTTTGTGATGGCATATATCAGGGTATGATTTAAGGTACACAGAAAAGATGTTCAAAATTAGTCCCACCTAACCTGTAATCTTTGATTCACAGTTTAAAATAGTTATGATTAAAACCCTATGGAAACGATCTGGATTAAACAGAGTAAGTATGTTCTCAAATTTCAAAAGCTGTAGTATTATTATCTTTCTAAAGTCATGAATCATTAAAATGCCTTAAGGTGAATTTCTAGAGGGAAAAATTGTATAGCATCTCAAAAATCAAAACAAGTGAACAGAGGGGGAAGAAAATTGAGTTATAGATGTCAATGAGTGAGATAATTAAGCAAGTAAAACATATGAGTACAGATAGTCCCCAGGTTACAGAAGAGCTCTGTTCTTAACTGTCTTTTAGAAGTTGTAGGTCAACGAATGAATGGAAATCCAAGTTCTGTATAAATTTTCATTAAAATCTCAAAAAAGAGAAAAAAAAAGAAGTTGTAGGTCAGTTGGAACAGATGAAAATAACTCTTTCTAGTCATATTTTAGTGTGAGGAAAGGCTTGCAGCCATTTAATACTTAAAAGATGTATGCACAGCACACTGTGAATAGAAGTTGGTTCAATTATTTCAAAACAAAGGCTTGTTTGTTTAGGATTAAAATAAGCTTCAAAGACACCTCTTAAAAGATGACAGCAAGCAAAGGCATTTGAAATGTATGTGGCGCTCCATCTTAATGCCAATTATCCAATCTGAAGCATCAGGCTATTAAGGGCTTGTTAAGGCTCTTCTGGGTCTCCTATTTCAGGGACGGACTCCAGCCACTGCAAATAAGCCAAGCTGCAAAAGTCCATTTCTGTTTTCTTTCATCAGTTGCACAAGACCAATTAGAACTCTTGCATGAGTAAAGGACAAAGAAGAGTTGTCCACAAGTCAGAAATACACAAACTAAGGACTATAAATGATATAAATGATAACCATAAATGATAACTAAGGCCCTCTAGGAGATGGATTGATTTGGTGACTGGGGTAATCGGGATGAGTGTGTCAGAGACAATGAGATTAGCACAGGACAGAACAGAGTTTAGGGCTGTTGTACACAGGGTCGCTATGAGTCGCAAGCAACTCGATGGCACACAACAACAACAACATATCAATTTAGTAATATAATAAAGGGTTTGATGGACACATTGGTTAGATGAAATTTAGATGTATCTCTCCCTGTAGAATCTTGAAGGAGGCAATTAGACATGAGATGCTTTACAGATCTTTGTCATAAAGACTTTTGCTCAAAAATTAGAGAAAGGATGGATAAGAAACTTCTCTGCTGTATTTGTTAAGATTACATTTATGTCCCAGAGAAAGTGGTTGTTCCTCATACTAAAAAGGAGAAAACAAAAAAAAAAGCATTCATATAACAATTAAATTTATCATTCAGAAATTTTTAATTCATTTAGTAGAAACGACTCCTGAATCCTACACCTCTTCAAATAGTTGTTATTAGTGTTTCAGAGACTCTGGTTTCAGTAACAATGCATTGGGATCTACAAAGATTAATAATGTCTGAATCCAAGCAAGCACAGTGATGACTCAAACTACAGTAGAACTCAAGTCTATGGACAGAGAGAAAGGTAAGACCCTCTGGGAGTTCACCTAAGAGAGTAGAGGTGGGGGAAAGAATGAAAATCAATTTAAGAAACAAATGTATTCACTACAGGTTGCTTTAAGGTGAAGTGACATGAGTAATTTCAGAGAAAAGGAATGGAAGCAGTGGATACAAACTAAAGAAAATATGGCATATTGGAGACTTTCACTGACGTAACAATACTTTCTGACCACATATAACACTTTCTGGCAAGAGCATATTACAAGTTGATATAACCAATGATTGCTTCATACTTACATCCCAAGGTTACTGCCACAAGGGAATATTCAATGCTGTTACAGAGATAAAGTTATTGGGCACTAAGGTTATCTTCAAGTCAGCCTCTACAGAGGACATTATGCACCCCAAAAAGAGATTAGTATAGAATCTTTCTTATCACTACAGCCAGAAAGATACATTTAAACAAAGAAAAAAGGCGAGCCAAAGAAAAAAGATATGATGTTTATGTTAAAGCAGAATTCAAAACACAATAAGGCTCTGCATTTCCCATGCTTCATTCAGAATTAGCCAGCATTCCACAAAGGTTGGACAACAAGAAGGAAAAAAAGATCTCTACCTAAAACTTGTTGCATGGGAGAACACATCAAGTGATCTAAAGGTCATTTGCAATTTTATGTGTAATGAATTAATAATTGTTAGTATATGACTGTGGTTGGACATTTGGGCTGTTTCCATGTTATGGTATATTCACACAATAGAATATCACACAGCATGCATCACTACCTAACTTGGGACGGATTGGGAAGCATTATGCTAAGTGAACTCACTCCCATAAGGACAAATACTGTATAAGGCCATTATTGTAGATATAGGTAACTAGTAAAATGTGTATGGGGATCTAAGGAGGGAAAGTGGGGAGCAGAGGGGTGGGTATGGAAGGAAGGTAATCATGGGATGACTTGGTTTGATGGGTGGAGAGGGGGTTTGCGGGGAATCCAGCATGAGGGGCAATGTAAAGAAACATTGTAGGTAAACCAGTTTAAAATTTTTTAAAAAATAATTGTAAGAAACTTTTAAAAAGAATTGTTAACACTGTTCTCTTTAAAAGAGCAAGAATGGCATGAAGTATGCAGAAAAACTAGAAAGAGTAAGAAAGAAGACAATTTTAAGCCAATATAAGGAGTGATTGACGAGAATTCCTTCTTCTTGTTGTTATGTACCACTGAGTCAGAATCAACTCATAGCTGGCCTTTCAGCAGGTTTTCAAAGGCAGTAAGTTTCACAGAAGGAGATTGCCCATCCTCTCATGGAACAGTGGGTAGATTTGAACTGCATGTTTTTGAGTTGGCAGCCCAACTCCTTATTAGTAGATCACTGGAGTTCAGAACTACTGAGTGAGCCAAAATTGGAATTTTATCCTATAATTCCATTACATTGCTATTGTGTTTTTATGGCATATGCTAGTATAAGATAGTAAACATTTATCATTAACATTTCAAAGCATAACATATAGATGTCAGCTAGATTTCTATGGTCTTGCAAAGTATGATCTCAAAAAAGGTGTCCAAATATTGAGTCAAGTATATACCTGCAATGGATGGTTCTCTGCTGACTGCAATAGTGAAAAAACAACAAACAAAAAAAAAAACCACATAAAACCTTTGTAAGTAAACCAGTACAAAATTTAAAAAAAAAAATGAAAACAGTGACTTGGTACAAGAAAGTAAATAGCAGACAAAGCAGAGTATTACCTAAAATGCTTTTATCATTTTATGGATGGAATATAAATAGTCCTTGCACAAGAAGTATCTGTCAAAAATTTCATAGCACTTCTGAACTAAAGAACCATTCTTTCCAAAAAGTTAATTCAAATATAATATAACATTGATAAAGGAAGTGTTAGTTGCTAGGTGCTGTCAAGTCTAGTCATGGCAACCCTTAAGATCTGAACCCTGTCCTATCCTGCTTCATCCTCACATTTTCTGACACACAAGAACCCATTGCAGCAATCACCATGTCAATCCACCTGGCTGAGGGTCTTCCTCTCCTTTGCCGAGCCTCCATCTCTCCTAGCATTAAGTCCCTCTTCAAGGAATAGCCCCTCCTAGCAACATGCCCAAAGTATGTGAGGCAAAGTCTCATCATTCTTGCCTCCAAAGAGCACTCCAGCTGCACCCTCTCCAAGACATTTCTTTTTCTTCACCATACAGGGGGTGTTCAGTGCTCTTCTCAAACACTACAGCTCAAAGGTGTCCGTTCTTTTTCTGTCATCCTTATTCATTGTCCAGCTCTCAGATGCATAGAAAATGATCAGAAAGACTGTATCCTGAATCAGACACACCTTAGTCCTCAAACTGACGTCACTGTTCCTCAATAATTTGGAAAAGTCCCTAACTGCAGATTTTCGCAGTGCACTGTATCTCCTTGTTTCCTGACTTCTCATACCAAGGGTGTTAATTGTGGATCCAATGAAGCAAGGCTGTCATGCAAACAGAGCAGGGGAATATTATATGGTTTAAAATTAAGAAGATAGTATGTTAGGATTGTTATTTTCTATATATACCTGTTCAATATATATGCTGGGCAAAATATTCGAGCAGCTGGTCTCTATGAAGAGGAGCGTAGCATCAGGGTTAGAGGGAGACTCATTAATAACCTGCATTATGCAGATAACACAGCCTTGCTTGCTGAAAGTGAGGAGGTCTTTATGCCCTTGTTGTAGAAGATCAAGGAATACAGACTTTGGGATGGATTGCATCTGATTTTCAAGAAAACAAAGATTCTTACCACTGGACTGATAGGCAACATCATGACAGATGGAGAGGAGATTAAAATTGTCAAAAGCATCATCTTATTTGGATCCACAATTCACACCCTTGGTACCAGCAGTCTGGAAAGGAAGTGTGCATGAGTTGATTTTGTATACCAGACTCCACTCTGACCTCCTGAGATCCTATTCTGCATTCATCACTAATTTCCTTCTTTTTATTACAGTGAAACAAAGAGTAAGCATGAAAAATCAAACTTCGTTGACTGAGTTTATCCTGCTAGGATTTACAGACAACCCAGGACTTCAGATCATGATTTTCATCTTCCTGTTCCTGACCTACATATTCAGCATCATGGGCAACTTGACAATCATCACCCTCACACTACTGGACTCCCATCTTCAGACCCCTATGTATTTCTTCCTTCGGAATTTCTCCTTCTTAGAAATTTCTTTCACTACTATTTTCATTCCAAGGTTCCTGTGCAGTGTTCTAACAGGTAATAAGGCTATCAGCTTTGCTGGATGCTTCACTCAGTATTTCTTTGCCATATTTCTTGGGGCCACAGAATTTTACCTTCTGGCTGCCATGTCCTATGACCGCTATGTGGCAATCTGCAAACCTCTGCATTACACAACCATCATGAGCAGCAGAGTCTGCACTCAACTGGTTCTCTGCTCTTGGCTTAGTGGTTTCCTAATCATCTTATCCCCAATCATTCTAACAAGCCAGTTAGATTTCTGTGCCTCCAATGAACTGAATCATTTTTACTGTGACTATGGGCCCCTCATGGAGATCTCCTGCTCTGACACCAGCCTCTTGGAGTTGATTGACTTTATCTTAGCAATTGTAACTTTGGTGATCACCCTGGTCTTAGTGGTACTTTCATATACTTATATCATCAAAACTATTATGAAGATCCCATCATCACAACAAAGAAAGAAGGCCTTTTCTACATGTTCTTCCCACATGATTGTAATCTCCATCTCTTACGGCAGCTGCATTTTCATTTACATTAAACCCTCAGCAAAAGAAGGAGTTGCCTTCAACAAGGGAGTAGCAGTGCTTATTACATCGGTTGCTCCCCTATTGAATCCCTTCATTTATACCCTGAGAAACCAACAAGTGAAACAAGCCTTCAAAGATATGTATAGAAAAATTGTGAGTCCATAACAGCATGTAAGGCTTTAACATCCATGAGAGATAATGTGTTGATAAATTAAGAAATCTTTATAAAGCTCTTTCTAAATGCCTAGGGAGCTCTATTGGCCTAGTGATAAAGAGTTGTGCTGCAAGCCAAAAGCAGGTTCAAATCTACTAGCTGCTTTTGGGCAGACAGATAGCTAATCTTTTCCTATGCAATTTACAGCTTCTGAAAACTCACTAAAGGGTCAGCTATGAGTTAATTCTGATTCCATCTTCAAAAAAAAAAAAAACAAATTTGAAGCCTAGCAGAGGACAGAGGCAAGTGTGGCAGTGGGGCGGCGAGGGCTGGAGAAAGAGGGGTCCTTGGGCCAAGCAAGTTTCTGAGTTGCCACTGAGAGATAAGAAGAGTGAAGAAAATGAAAGATATTTTAGTTGAAAGGACTAAAGTACCATGTAAACCTCATTCTCCACAAATTTGAAACAGCAAGAACTGAGTGGTGCCCCAAACCACTACCAACCACTTTGAAAGATATTACAGAAGGAGTGCTACAAAGGGTCAAGACAGATATGGAACAAAACAGAAGTAATAGAAAAGACAAGTCTTACTGCTCTGATAGAGACAAATGGAACACCCAATACTGTGGCTTTACACACTCTTCGAACCTGGAACAGAACTCACCTCCACGGTCTAGCTTTGGCCAAACAATAGGAATACATTCCTAATAGTAACCTACCATACAAGATCAAAATGGCAGCATTTGCCCCAAAATAAAACTCAGTATGTCAGAAGGGATAGGAAAGAGGGATGACTGGAAATTGGGAAGAATGCTGGTACATTGTGGGGTTGCAATCATGCAACCTGAAACAAATATATTTGAATTGTTGCATGGAAAACTACTATGTATCTTTCATCCAAGTCACAATAAAAAGTTTAAAGCATTTTATAAACCCAATTTTTTAAATGATAGGAATTATCCCAAATTTTGAGAAAAAAAAAAGATGAATAAGAGTATCCTTTCCTAAAAACTTACTTACTATGTAAGATTTTTGGTATTTCAGTCTGTTAAGGACAAATTCAAAACATAAAGAAAGTAGTCCAACAATATGCCAAGAAATTGGAAAAGATTGCAACTAGCTGACATTCAAGTTGATCTTCAAGTGTTTCCCCAGAAGAATAATCGTAGAATAGTACTTTCAAAGAGAGGAACATTAAAATCTTACTGCATTTGAGTAACAGCGAGAAGTTCAATACTTCATAGGAAAAATGTCCATATATAGATAGCATGAAAATACAAAAAAAGTAGGGTCCAAACTATTCAGTGCATTCTATATTAAGCTAAAGCAAATAAATGTTTTATTATACTAAGCTAAAGTGATTTAGGAACTGAAAATACATAAAATGAAGATAAATGAAACATATCACAAAATAAGTTTAAACAGTTGCCTAGTATAGCTATCACAATGGGGATAGAAAATTTTAAAAAACAGACTATATATACATTACTAAAGTGCTCTCTGGTAGAACTCTGGTGGCTTAGTGGTAAGGAATCATACTGCCAACCCAAAGACACATGGTTCAAATCCAGTGGCTGCTCAGTGGGAGAAGGATGGGCAGTCTACTTCCATGCAATTTACTTCCTCTGAAAAGCCACTGGAGGATCAGCTATGAGTCAGTTTTAACTTGATGGTATACAACAACAAAGACTACAAAGTGTTCTCAGGTTTTTAGATAAAGAAAATTGGGACTTAATATATCAAATTGAGAGTAGTTATTACTGAAATAGAGAAATATTGAACAGAATGACAGAGGAGAAAATGGAACATTGAAAAGAAATCCAGAAATTTTTTTTTTTACTCTCAGAAGCCCTATTACCCTGAGGACTGAAGAATTAAAGGGATGGCTGGTGGATTTGAACCAAGTGCCTTTGGGATAGGAGACTGGTATTTCAGCAACCCAACAACACACTAAAAGCAAATTCTATTTTAAATCATTACTGTTATTGAAACCTCTAATTACTCAAACTGCCAAAAAGGCTTGGAATCCTTAGCCACTTGCTACTGACACTGTCAAATTTGTCAAATGATCACTCATTGTTACCTTTGAGGATTACTGTTGATGGTAATGGAACTCTTGCCTGTCTCCTGCTGCTGGAAGACTATCAGTAACAGAGAGAAGAGACATAGCACATTCATTCCTCCCTTTGCCTTCAAATATTCCACCAGGACCACTTAAAGTCTAGACAATGTTGTTTGGACTATAACTCTTGTGCGATAGAGCAAAAATGAGAAGATATAAGAGCAAATGAGAGATTAAGCAAATAAATGAATGAGAGCCCCCAAAACAGATGAAAACTGAAAATCGAAGAAAGGGAGAATCCACAACAACTGAGCAGTTCCTAGCTTTGGAGATGGGCTTGTGGGATTACGCTAACATTCAAAAACACTCAAAACTCATCACCATCAAGTCAGCACCAACTCACAGATGACCTTCCATTAGATGTCCAAGGCTGTAAATTACACAGATGAGCAAGTAATTTGAGAAGTTGTACTATAAGAAGACTAATGTGACATCAAGATTGAAAGAAAACTCATCAACAACCTGTATTATGCAGATGACATAACCTTATTTGCTGAAAGCAAGAAGGACTTCAGAAGCTTGCTACAGAAGATCAAGGACTATAGTCTGCAATATTTTGACAATTTTGAGATTACATCTCAACATCAAGAAGGAAAAAATCCTCATCATTGGACCAATAAGCAATATCACAAAAGAAGGGGAAAATATTGACATTATCAAAGATTTCGCCTTAGTTGTATCTACAGTCAGCACCTTTGGTATCAGCAGTCAGTAAAGTAAGAAACATATAGCATTTAAAAAGTCTGCTGTCAGAGACATCTCCAAAATCTTAAAGGACAATGATGTCAATGTAAAGACTAAGATGAACCTCATTCAAGCCATAATATTTTCAATCACCTGTGAAGCATCTAAGAGCTAGACTGAACAAGGATGACAGAAGGATTAATGTCTTTGAGTTGTGGTATTGGAGGAGAGTATTGACTGTCACATGAACTGAAAAAGAATAAACACATATGTCTTGGATAGAGTGCAGCCAGAGTGCTCCTTAGAGGCAAGGATGGTAAAGCATCACCTCACATTCATTGGATATGTTGTTAGGTGGGACTAAACAGCTAATGTCCTTGGGAAGGGACATCATGCTTGGAAAGGTGAGGGGTCAGTGAAAGAGAGGAAGACCCTAAACCAGCCAGATTAACACAGTGACTTCTGCAATAGGTTCAAGTATATCATAGATGATGAGGATAGCACAGGATTAGGGAGGATTCAGATTTGCTGTGGGTCATACTTGGCTCAATGGCATGTAACAACAACAAACTGAGCAAGACAAAATAGGTTGTCTTTCTCCCAGAGTCACTGATCAGTTCCAATCACCAGAGAAGTCTAGCCTTTGAGTTAGCAGTGCAACATCTACATATTAAGCCATTAATGAGAGCTCCATTAGTTCAGATCAATAATAAAAAAGTAAGAAAGTTTTAAGAGAAATGGGCAGAAAACGTGAGAAGATGGGAATCAAGATGTCATCTGTAAATATATATTCACTTAAGTATAAAAATACTAGTGTAAAATCTATACAAGATATCTGGATTGGTAATAGAACAGAGAAGAACATGTATAAAACTGATGTCAAGAAAAGCAACATTTGCTCATTTAGCGCAGCGGCAGACTGGAGGTACGGTTTTTTCCCCTCTCCACCACCTGAGACTTTCACTAAGCAACCATGTCCAAGGGCCCTGCGGTTGGCATTGATCTTGGCACCACCTACTCCTGTGTAGGGGTAGGTGGAGATCATTGCAAATGATCAAGGCAACCGAACCATGCCAAGCTATGTCACATTTACCGATACCGAACGACTGATTGGCGATGCGGCAAAGAATCCAGTTGCAATGAATCCTACTAACACAGTATATTCGATGCCAAACGTCTCATTGGACGAAGATTTGATGATGCTGTTGTGCAGTCTGATATGAAACACTGGCCCTTCATGGTGGTGAACGATGCAGGCAGGCCCAAGGTCCAAGTAGACTATAAAGGAGAGACCAAAAGTTTCTATCCAGAGGAGGTGTCCTCTATGGTTCTCACAAAGATGAAGGAAATTGCAGAAGCCTACCTTGGGAAGACTGTTACCAATGCTGTTGTCACTGTACCAGCCTACTTCAATGATTCTCAGTGCCAGGCTACCAAAGATGCTGGAACCATTGCTGGCCTCAATGTCCTCCGAATCATCAATGAGCCAACTGCTGCTGCTATTGCTTATGGTCTGGACAAAAAGGTAGGTGCTGAAAGGAACGTGCTCATCTTCGACTTAGGAGGTGGCACTTTTGATGTGTCAATCCTCACTATTGAAGATGGGATATTTGAGGTCAAGTCTACAGCTGGAGACACCCACTTGGGTGGAGAAGACTTTGACAACAGAATGGTCAACCATTTCATTGCAGAGTTCAAGCGCAAGCATAAGAAAGACATCAGTGAAAACAAGAGGGCTGTCAGATGCCTCCGCACTGCTTGTGAATGTGCAAAGCGCACACTTTCTTCCAGCACCCAGGCCAGTATTGAGATAGATTCACTGTATGAGGGAATCGACTTCTATACTTCCATTACCCGAGCCCGCTTTGAAGAATTGAATGGTGATCTTTTCCGTGGCACTCTGGACCCTGTGGAGAAAGCTCTGAGGGATGCTAAGCTAGACAAATCACAGATCCATGATATTGTCCTGGTGGGTGGTTCTACCAGAATTCCCAAGATTCAGAAGCTTCTTCAGGATTTCTTCAATGGAAAGGAGTTGAACAAGAGCATCAACCCAGATGAGGCTGTTGCTTATGGTGCAGCTGTCCAGGCGGCCATTCTCTCTGGAAACAAATCTGAAAATGTTCAAGATTTGCTGCTCCTGGATGTCACTCCACTTTCTCTTGGTATTGAAACTGCTGGTGAAGTCATGACTGTCCTCATCAAGCGGAATACAACCATTCCTACCAAGCAGACGCAAACCTTTACAACCTACTCTGACAACCAGCCTGGTGTACTCATTCAGGTTTATGAAGGTGAGCATGCCATGACCAAAGATAACAACCTGCTTGGCAAGTTTGAGCTCACTGGGATACCACCTGTACCTCGTGGTGTTCCTCAGATTGAAGTCACATTTGATATTGATGCCAATGATATCCTTAATGTTTCTGCTGTTGAGAAGAGCACTGGGAAAGAAAACAAGATTACCATCATCAATGATAAGGGCCGCTTGAGTAAGGAAGACATTGAACGAATGGTCCAGGAGGCTGAGAAGTACAAAGCTGAAGATGAGAAGCAAAGAGATAAGGTGTCTTCTAAGAATTCCCTTGAGTATTACGCATTTAATATGAGAGCAACAGTTGAAGATGAAAAGCTTCAATGCAAGATCAATGACGAGGACAAGCAGAAGATCCTTGACAAGTGCAATGAAATTATCAACTTGCTTGATAAGAATCAGACTGCAGAAAAGGAGGAATTTGAGTATCAGCAGAAGGAACTAGAGAAGGTCTGCAACCCCATCATCACCAAGCTGTACCAGAGCGCTGGAGGCATGCACGGAGGCATGCCTGGTGGCTTCCCTGGTGGTGGAGCTCCTCCATCTGGTGGTGCCTCTTCTGGACCCACCATTGAAGAGGTTGACTAAAGCAATCTGCATACTTTATAGCATTCATTGTCTCACAGTTAAAAAATTTTGAAGGACCCAAATTTGTAGCACACCGCAGTTGAAAAGTCTAAACTGCTAGACTAAATTTCTGTGCATTCTCAATACTTGAATATGGAATGTGTAGAGGGAAAGGAATTAACATTGCACTTTATTATCACTGTATTATAAGTGCAAAATGCAATGTCTCAAAGAAAGATGTATTTAAAATTGGCATCATTAAAAAAAAAGAAAAGCAACATTTAAAAAGTTCTCTGTATATATCTAACAATAGAGGTTAAAATGCTTTAAAAGTAAAGTCATTTCAGCCTCTTTGGGAGATGTTTTCTCTGCAAATAGATTTATCTTGAGGGAATAGAACTAAATCCAAACACAGAATATGTTTTGTTAAAATATCTTTTTAATCAAAGATATCTTTTGTTTATTAGCAAAATCCAGGATAAATAAAATGCTGATTAATTAAATGTATCTCCCTAATTTAGACCTGTTGTCAGGAAGGCTAAATCTTGAAAGAAAGACAATATGCTAGGAAACCTAGAAAGTTAGCAAAAAAGAGGAAGATCCATAAGGAGATGAACTGACATAATGATTGCAACAAAGGCCTTGAGTATGGTGGAGTTGTGATGATGATAATGCAGGATAGGGTAAGTTTTCCATCTGTTGTTTATACTGTCACTTTGCATCATTGTAGGAGTAACAGTCCCTAACAACAAGATAAAGCTATTGAGTGGGTACGTTATAGTCTTCCACTGACGCATAAACATGCCCATCACCTATATCTCTCAGAACTCCTTTTGACCCCCATGGCCACCTCCATTATCTTCTTTGTATGTGCCAGCATTGTATAGCAAGGCTCAGAAAGAAATTTATCCCCCCTGATGGATAGAAGTTCAATAAAGAAGAAAGATACCAAGAATTATCATCTCAGGGCTTGGGACAGGCAGCCAGCAATAGCAAAAGGACTTCTAGTTTCTCCTGTCACCATTTTCCTCAGGTAGCCAGCAGCAAAAGAGGAACTACCCGTCTCTCCTCCTACAATTTTACCCAGCCCTTCCTAGAAGGTAGTGGCCTGGGAGAGGCAGCCAGCAGCAGGAGAAGGATGACTTTTACACTCTGCACCTGCTTCAATCTCAAAGGCCTCATATCCAGCCAAGATATCACTCTCAGCTAGGACATTATCCTCCTATACTAGTCAAGTACCTCAACTGGAAGTCTTCAGCAAACAGCAGCCACATCTTCTGGAGCAGAAGATCAGAGACAAGGATCCAGAACTGTCAGAGGGAGTGGTGAAAACAGTTGGGAAACGTGGCCACGCCACTCCACAGACCAAGGAGAAAATAGACTTCAGGAAAGGGGGATGCAATCAGAAAACAAGAAGTCTTCCTTTAAGGAAGCTCCACACTTTCTTCAAAAGTTGGATAGGGGCAGAGTGAGTTCCCTTCCAAGGGAGACTCTATACCCACAGACAACTTTGCTGCTACAGGACCAGAAAGAAAGGAACAGAAACAAGGCAAGTTCTTCAGGTGAGCTGCCACAGACTGAAACTCTGAGCAGCTTCCGAACAGGGGCATGTTCTATTCCAAAGGGTATCAATAGCCACAGAGAATTTTGCTGCTGCAGGGACAGAGAGGAAAGAATAGAAATAGGGTGAGTTCTCCTGGAGTTCCCTTTTCAGGGTGATCTCAAGCTTGAGTGATCTTCCCATCATCCCCAAGACAGGCAGAACTAGTTTCCTTCCTGGTGGGCTCTGCAGTCCCACAAAACTTAGCTGTAATGTCAGAGAGAAAGGAACTAAATCAGATGAATTCTCCTCCATTTCCTTCTGGGTGGCTCCCCAGCCATGGTAAGCATTCCCACCAGGTGAGGGACCAGAGAATAAAGACCAGAGGTAGAAAAAGTTCACTTCACAGCAGACTTTGCAGCTCCAGTGAATTTTGCAACAGGACCGGAGAGGAAGGACTATACACAGGATGAGTTGTCCTCCTCCCCTTCCTTTCTGGAGTGTTGAGCTTCTCAAACAAAGCAAGTCTTCCTGTGAGCCCAAGGAACAGATAGCTATTCATGCAAGGCAACATGCCCTTATCTCCCCTGGAGTATTGAGCTCCCCAGCCAAGATTAGTTGACCCAGGAACTGATAGGGCACAAGATAAGAAAAACTCTGTCACAGCAATAACATCGAAGAAGTAGACTATCTCCTACCCTCCAAAAAATCAAAGCAAGCTGTGAAAAAAAAAAAAGAACCAAACACAGAATCAATGATTTCCTGAAGTCAAAGTCTGATAGAACTTTTTGACACAAAATTCAAAGAACAGTGATCAACTATTTTTTTTATTTTAATGAAAGTTTACAGAGACTGTTTTCAATTCATTCATTGTTGCACTTTTCTCCCTGCCCGCCCCCTCCCCCCCAGTTCACTCTTCTCTTTGAAAAGTAAAAGAAAAATTCTTTCATTGTTATACAATCCCTCCCCCCAAGTCCATTCCACTGCTCAGCCTTCCTTCTGGGCTGCTATCATGACAATACCACCTAATCATATATCCCTTTTAAACATTTCTCTTCTTCATCTGTTTCCATGCAGTATACATTATCTATACTCTCTTTCTCCGTCTCCCCCTCAGCCCCAATGACAGTCTCATTTTACAACAATGGCACTAAGCACTATTTGTCCTTCTGTGACAGAGATATGTCACCCAGCATAATGTCCTCCAGGGTCACACATTTTGTATAATATTTTATGAGTTTCTTGTTTTTCAATGTAGCATAGTATTTCATTGTGTGAATATAAAAGAGCTTCTCTATCCTTTCCCAAGTGCATTAACACTTGGGTTGTTTCCAACTCTTTACTATTGTGAACAAAGCCGCAGTAAACATGGGTGTGCATATATCTGCTTGTGTGGCAGTTATGGTTTCTTTAGGATATATTCCCAGTAGTGGAACTGCTGGGTCAAATGGTACTTCTACTTCCAACTTTTTGAGAAAGCGCCATACAGCCTTCCACAGTGGTTGCACCATTTTATACTCCCACCAACAGTGAATAAGGGTTCCAGTTTGTCCACAACCTTGTCAGCATTTGTGTTTCATGATCTGTAAATTTTGCTATTCTTGCTGGGGTGAGATTATGTCTCATAGTTGTTTTGATTTGCATCTCTCTTAGAGCTGGGTATTTTGAACACGTCTTCATGTGTTTGTTGGCTACCTGAATGTCTTTTTTGATGAAGTATCTGTTCATATCATGTGCCCATTTTTCAATTGGGTTGTTTACCTTTATCTGGTTGTGGTGCTCAAGTATTTTATAAATTCTAGATATAAGTCCCTTGTCTGACATGTCATTACCAAATATTTTTTTCCCAGTCTGTGGCTTCCCTTTCTACCCTGTTGGAGAAGTTTTTGGATGTGCATAGGGATTTGATTCTTAGAAGGTCCCATTCATCTATTTTCT
>NW_006399962.1:5083106-5091810 GCF_000299155.1 Elephantulus edwardii | reverse complement strand
TGCATAGATATTTATTATCATGTTCTCTTGTTCTATTGAAACTTTAAGCATTGTGTAGTGACCTTCTTTGTCTGTTGTGATGGTTTTTTCATTGAAATTTATTTTATCAGAGATTAATATTGCTACTCCTGCTCTTTTTTTTTTTTTTGGTTGCCATTTGCTTGGTATTTTTTCCCCACCTTTATCTTCTTTTTTAGGTGTGTCTCTTGTAGATAACATATTGATAGATTTTGGTTTTTTATCCAATCTGCTACTCTTTGTCTCTTTAGTGGTGCATTCAAACCATTCACACTCAGTGTGATTATTGAGAGGCAAGGTTTTATTGCTATCATTTTATTGAGTTCTTTTTTATGTTGTTGCTAGTTACTTTGGTCCATCCTGCTTTCTGTGGCACCTCTGTAAGAAGGATATCTCTCAGTGTTTCCTACAACACTGGTCTTGTTTCTACAAACTCTCTTAGGCTCTGTTTTTCTGGAAATATCTTGATTTCTCCTTCATATTTGATGAACAATTTTGCTGAGTACCACATTCTTGGTTGACAGTTGTGTTTTTTGAGTGTTCAATATATGTCATTCCATTGTTTTCCTGATTGCATGTTTCCTGCTGAAAAATTGGTGCTTAATCTTATCTGCTGTTCCTTATAGGTTACTCTTTGTTTCTCCCTCATTGCTTTCAGAATCCTTTCCTTATCTTTGGTTCCAAAAAACTTGCTTTGGTCTTTTTCTTTTGGGGTCCATTCTATATAGTGTTCTCTCAGCTTCTTGAATATATGTTCTCTCATTCTTCATTATGCCTGGGAAGTTTTCCTCTAGTAATTCTTCCACAACATTTTAGGTGCCTTTACTTGCTTCCTCCTGTTCTGGGATTCTGATGATGTGCATGTTATTTCTCTTTATGGTGTCCCACATTATTCTTAGGTTTTCTTCTTTTTCCTTCCTTTTTTATTCTGCTTTTTGTGCTAGCAGATCAGTGGTGACAATTCTATCTTATATTTTACTGGTTCTGTGTTCCGTCTCTTCAACTATGCTCATGTGTCCCTCCATCATGTTGACAGCATCTGAAACATTGGACCTCATATTTTGGATCATGGTTTCTTGGTTTTCCAGTGCCACTAATGCCTCATTTGTTTAACCTTTATTGTTCTTGAATTTTTTTTAAACTTCCCCTGGTTTTTGCTTGCAGTGTCTTTTAATTCTTCAAGTTTGTCTTTTACCCATTGAAAACATTCAATCATTGTCTTTTTAAGTTCTGTGTCAGAAAGTTTCATCAGACTTTCTGGCTTCAGGAAATCCATTGATAACGTGTTACCTTTTCAGGGTGACATCTTGCTTTGTCCTTGTGTAGGCTATGAGATAGCCAGCTTCTTTTGTGACATTGCTGTGGTTGAGTTTTTTATGCCTGAGGTGAAGATAGGTATTCAACCTAAAGATACTGCTCTAGCAACCAGTGGCGCAGGAACCTGGCCTGTGTTTCTCTCTAAACTCCTGACTCAAGGGAAAAATCTGTTCAGGGCCTATGAGAGCAACTTCTTGTGGCTAAGTCAGATCAAGGTGCTCAACATTAAAAGCAAGTTGATTGACTGGACATGTAGGGATGAGTGTGGAGTTGAATGGTAGTGGGGCAAACACAGGGGGCAGGGTGGGCACAAGGATGGACAGGGTGGCCACATGCAGGGACCTCCCTCAGATTTCAGCTGAAATTAGATCCTTGGCAGAAAAGAAGGAACTTGAGGAATTTGTAGAAACAAGACCAAAACTATAAAAAATTATAAGTGAAGTCCTTCACACAGAGACACCAAAGCTAAATGGATAAACCATGGTAACCAGAACCAACAGAAAAAGAAACACAGCAAAACGGCAAAGGTAAATCCCAGACTAACAATAATCATACCTAATATGAATGGTTAAATGTGCCAATTAAGAAAAAAAGAGTAGGGGTAAAAAGATAAAAAGAGTAGCAGAATGGATTAAAAAAAAAAAAAGTCCATCAATGTGTTTACCTACAAAAGACACATCTAAAAAATAGATAGACAGACTCAAAATCAAAGGTTGAAAAAAAATATATACCAACCAAATGGCAATCACAAAAAAGCAGTAGTGACAAACTAATCTCTGATAATAGAGCCTTCAGAATGAAAACCACCATAAAAGATAAGGAAGAGGATTATATTCTGATTAAAAACACAATATCAAGGAGATATAACCTTGGTCAACATTTGTACACCAAATGATAGACCTACAAAACATATAAAACAATGGTTAACAGAATTCAAGAAAGAAATAGACAGCAACACAATAGTGGTAGGAGATGTTAATACACCACTATCACCAAAAGATAGGTGAACTCAAAAGAAAACTCAATAGAGATACAGAAGATCTAAACTATACAATCAATCAACTAGACCTTGTGGATGTATTCAGGGAACTGCACCCAACTAAAACTCAATACACTTTTTTTTTCCAAGTGCACAAGGTACATTCTCCAGAATTGATCATATATTAGGACACAAAGCAAGCCTCAACAATACAAAGTATCTTTTCAGACCACAATGCCATAAAACTAGAAAATAATCACAGGAAAACAAAGCTTACAAAACCATGCCTGCAGAAGCTGAAAAACTCTGATAGAACATGATTGGATTATAAAAAGAAATAAAGAACAAAATTTAAAAGTTCCTTAAGAGATTGAAAGGTAAATTGTCGAGTTTATCTGGAGAAACAAGAGACCCTAAATAAGCAAAACATTACTGAGGAGCAAAAATGAAATGGGAGATATAGCACTCTCTGACCTCAAAACCTACTACATAGCAGCAGTAACCAAAACAACATGGTACTGGTATAATAATAGGCATGTGGACCAATGGAACAATATTGAGAATCCAGAAATAGACCTGTATATCTATGGTCAACTGATATTCAACAAGGAAATAAAATGTATCAAATGGGGAAATGACCTCTTCAGTAAATGGTGCTGGCAAAACTGGACTGCTACTGCAAGCTAAAACAGGTTCCACATCTCACACCATACACAAAAATCAACACAAGGTGGATCAGAGGCCTGGGACTAAATCCCAAAACCATAAAATTAGTAAGAGATAAACTGGGATCAAGCTTAGGAAGAGTCTGTCAAATACAGCCAAAAATGCACAATCTGGAGAGGATAAAATTAATGAATGGAACCTTCTAAAGATTAAATCCCTGTGCACATCAGAAAAAAGCTTCCAACAGAGTGAAAAGAAAACCTACTAACTGGGAAAAAACATTTGACAATATCATCTCAGACAAGAGTCTCATATCTAAAGTTTACATTATCCTACAGCACTTCCACAAGAAAAAGACCAATGACAGAATTGGAAAATGGGCAAAAGACATGAAAAGAATTTTCACAGAGGAAGACATTCAGATAGCCAACAGACACATGAAGAAATGCTCAAAATTACTGTCAATAAGAGAGATCCAAATAAACACCCCAGTAGCAGTGGCAATGTTTAACAGGACAGCAAGTTATAAATGTTGGAGAGGATGTGGCAAGGGAGGAACTCATATATTGTTGGTGGGATTGTAAAATGGTACAACCACTCTGGAAAGCAGTTTGGCATTTCCTAAAAAAGCTGAACATAGAAATTCCGTATTTCACTGCTTGTGATATACTCTGAGAGAAGGAGAACTGAGGCACAAATGGAAACCATACTCCAATGTTCATTGCAGCATTATTCACCATTGCAAAAACGTGGAACAGCCCAAATGTCCCACCACAATTGAATGATTTGAGAAATTGTGGTACATTTGCATGATGGAATACTACACAACATGCAGGAGCACTATGCTAAGTGAACTCAGTCCCATAACAATAAATACTGCATAAGAAAATTAGTGTAGAACAAGTATGAGGATCCAATAGTGGAAGAAGAGGGGTGAGGATGGGTGTGGGGGGAAGTTAATTATAGCATTACACAATTTGATGGGTAGAGGTGGGGTGAAGGAAATGGGAAAGATCTGGTGGAGGGGAAATGTATTTGAACTTTGTAAATAAACCAGTATAAAATTAAAAAGAAAATAAATTAGAGAAAAAACCCACAATGTCAGAAGGTTTAGTTTTTTTAATGGCAATTGACTATAAGCATTTCTTCATGTCTTTTTTTGCCACTTAAGTTCTTTTTGGCAAAGTCTCTCTCTCACACAAATTCATATATTTCCCCAATCTGTAGATTCTCTTGTTACTCTTTATAGAATTCTACCAATATGCAAGTTGTTAAGTCTCTTCGAGTCATAGGCAACTCATAGCAACCCTATGAACTAAAGTCCTCAACACTTATGTGACTTTCATCCTTTCTCTAGGTTCATAGGATTTCCAGAGGCAAGCTATTAAGGAAGTGGATGCCACTCCTGCTTCCAAGCTTGTTTTAATTGGGGAGCTTCACCAAACACTGTCCGCCATGGGTAACCATTAACTCGTTAGACACATCAGTGTCACAGTGTACAGCTTCACAGCAACCATGAGTTGCCTCTGTACCGCAAGTGAACACACCAGGGCTATATGACCTAGAAGAATATTTGAACAAAGACAATGAAAAACATTGGAGGCAGCCTCTGGCTTCTGGAAGAGAGGCCAGGATAGAATGCTCAGGCACTTTCTTTTTGCCACAGTGGGTGTCGGCAGAGCAGACTTGCCAGATGAACTGGGAGTCTCTGACCCAGAGGTCACCAGCATTTGTACAGGCCCAAATGGTAAAATATTGAAGGGCCTGAGGGCTACAGGCCCAACATACATAGGTACTTAATTTTTGTTGTTGTGTACCATAGTACCCACCCATAGATGACCCTCTGGTGGGTTTTCAGAGGCGGTTAATCACAAAGGAGGATACTATCCATCCTTCTCCAGTGGAGTAGCTGGTATCCTCACACCACATGCCTTTGGAATTGCAGCACTGTTCTTGCCACTAGGCAATTAGAGCTCCCTATTTTTAGGCAGTCTCAATCATCTAGTTTATCTTCTTCTCTTTGTGTATTTGGTTATGTTTTATACCTTAGTTATGCCATAAATAAGAGCACCTAAATTTGCCACTATTATTTCTTTGGAGATCATTAAAGTTTTAGTATTTACATTTACTTTGAGTTGGATATTTTACATGATATGAGGTATATATCCTGCTTTATTTTTCTGTGGCAACAAAAAAATAGAGGAAAAGGAATAGAGGAGAAATAAATAAAGAGAAAAACAATGACATGAATTCAAATCCTGTAAATTGTTTCTTGGAAAATATTAACAAAATTGTAAACCCATTGAAAAATCTAACTAAGGAAAAGTAAAAGATACAATTAACTTGACTAAGAAATTAGTTGGGTGATGTCACAATAGAATCTACTGAATGAAGTCAAAATGACAGGAACAGAATACAATGAGTAATTTGTACTCAGACAATTCTGAAAACCCAGAAGAAAGAGACAGTTTTAAAATTCAGACTAAAATGGAAATTTCAACAGACTTATAACAAAAGTTTTGGATAAACGGTTTAAAAGTGTTTATTTTTTTTATACCTCCCAGGGACATTAAGCTTATAGTGAAAAGACATTGTTAATAATATTCCCAGTTCAAAGTAAATTGATCAAAATATTTTATGTGTTTCCTGTAATAATTTTTATCCATTGCTATTACTTAAATCCCCATAAGACATTTGTCCTGTACTGATACTCTCATGTTAGTTCCTCAGAGTCTCTTTAGATTGTCTTCCTCAATCATCTCATTAAAGTTCATTCCCAGAGTTCTTAGTCACTAAGAAGAAGTTTCGTTAGCATGTTCTGAATGTGGATCTCTTGGGATCTTTATTTGTTTTCTCTACTGGTAATGCTGATATCTCTTCTGAATACAATATTTAAAATATGTAACCCGCAATCTTCTGTAAAATCAACAAAAAAGCATACAGCTAAGGCTGTAGCAGTCAAATGGGAAGACTGTGAAGGCCAAATTTTTCCCCATGATGTTATTATCATTACTATATATACACTTAGTTAGAGTAAGACAATATCTCAAATTATTAGTTATAGTTCAAAATGCATTTTCAATTTATGTAGCAAAAGGCAGTGATTATAAAACAAATAAGCTGATATATAGCAGAATTAGTAATGTTTTTCCTACTAAATTTTCTCTTCTGAACTTTGTGAACAATTAGGTCAACAATTAATGCTGGAAACAAGTTCTATTTTTGCAACTTTGCATCTGAATTGGCCTTCTAAATGGGTTTTCATTCCAAGGATATCTACAAGCAAAATCTCACTGTGTCTAAAAGTCAAGTGTAAGTATGTTTTTAGTTTCAATGCTACATTTTTTAAATTGTGTAGCATGCAAACTGATAACTAATTTTTCTTTCTTTTTAACTGAAAAGTAGCTTGTGTTTGTTTATATTTTAAAACAATGTGTATCTCATTTCTTTAGTTCTCCTCCTTTGTTCTTCCAATGCATTACATAATTAGATAATTTCAATCTTAAAATTCTGGATTTAACTTTGGTATTTTTATATTGCTTCTAACTTTTATTTCATTTTTTTCTATTTGGTCTTGCATGGTGGAGTTGGTTTAGGGTTTCTTGGTTGGTTTTCTTTTCCATTCTTCAATCTTTTCTATTAATTGTTTTCTATACACAAACCAAGAGTTGTCCAAGCAGAGCAAGGGCACATTGCAAGCTGTAAAAGAATCAGGAAAGGTTGCAACAGGGCTATATCCTTTCTCCATACCTATTCAATCTGCATGCTTAGCAAATAATGTGAGAAGCTGGACTCTACAAAGAAGAATGTGGTATCAGAATTGGAGGAAGACTGATTAACAACCTGCATTATGCAGATGTCAAATACTTGCTTGCAGAAAGTAGACTTGAAATACTTGCTGCAGAAAATCAAAGACTTCAAAAGCCTCTAATATGGGTTACCTCTCAAAACCAAAATGAAAACTTCACTATTGGATCAAAAGGCTACATTATGGTCAATTTAGAAAATATTGAAGTTGTAATGATTTCATTTTACTTGGATCTACAATAAACACCCATGGTAACAGCCATGAAGAAATCAAAAGATATATTGCATTGCATTGGGAAAATAGTGTCAAGGGCCTCTCCAAAGTACTAAAGACAAAGGGTGTCAGCTTAAAGACTAAGGTTTTGTAAGGTCTCATACAAGTCATAGAAGTTTCAGTTGCCTCCTATGCATCTAAAAGTTGGACAATGAATAAGGATGACAGTCAATGCCTTTGAATTGAAGTATTGGGGAAGAGTAGTGAATATCCCATGGGCTGTGAAAAGAACAAACAAGTCTTTATTGCAACAAGACAACCAAGGTGCTCTTTAGAGGAAAGGATAGTGACTCTTCATCTTATCAACTTTTGGCATGTTGTCAACAAGGAGCAGTCCTTGAAAAAAGACATTATGCTGAAGAAAGTGAATGGTCAGAGGAAGAGAGAAAGATCCTCAACAAGGTGGACTGACATAGTGACTAAACCAATAAACTCAAGTATATCAAAGATTCTGAGGATATCACAGGATAGGACAAGATTCAGAGCAGTTATCTACAGGGTCTTTATAAGTCATAATCAACTGGCTGGCACCGAACAACAACATTTTCCGTCATATTCTCAGTGGGTAGAAGACACGTAGTAAGTAGCATTTTCTTGAATTTGTTGTCATTCCTAAATTTATTATCATTCTAATAGACTTTTTACCTCTGAAACATTACATATATATATATAATCACTTTTGTTTCACCTTGACCTGCTCATTTTTTCAGTTTTGTTTTGGTTTAGGGGTTTGGGGTTTTTTTTTTAGTTTGCTTATTTGTTTTGCTGGTTTGGGATTATCTATTTCTTCCTATATGATGTAGTTTCCTCTTTTACATCATTTTCTTTGTGGCTAGAGACAAGATATCTGGTCTGGAAATGTTTTTAAGAGTGGAACACTCAAACTGCCACAGTTTCTACTGGACTCAGGGGGGTTTCAAATAGTCCATCTGGCTAAGAATAGTATCTTTGCCAGTGTCGAGGGTGAATGTTATCGTGTACCCAGGGTTAGCATGAAGTGATAATCATTGCCAAAATGAGATCCCCAAGGATGATTCCCTCAGTAAAGAATGAAATGCCCATGGTGGAGACAACTGCAGAACAAGCACAGCACAATCTACTTGTTCCCCTAGGGATACTGGAAAATGTCTTATGTCTTCACCACAATGAAAAACCAAGAACAAGAAAGAGTAAAAGGAGAAAGTAAAAACAACATTCAGGGTGAAAACAGAAAATGGAAAAAATAACAGCTTGGACATTAGTTTACAGTATGTGCTCTTGTTTGGTGCTCTCAAGTCAGCTCCAACTCATTATAATGACCTGTCCATTGTCCATTGTCCTGTAACACTGTCCAGTCCTGCATCATTCTCACAAAGGCTGGCATATCTGCACTCATTGTCGCAGGTACCGTGTGATGCTCATCAAGTGTTTTTCTCATTCTCACTGAACACCCCCTTAATCAAGCTCTAAATCCTCTTTCAGAGGATTCTATCCCCTAGAAAACAGGTCCTAAGTAAGATGGCATCTTGTCATCCTCAATTTAAGAAACACTCTAATTGTACTTCCACCAAAACAGATTTGAAAACTGGATAAATTGTGTATACTGCACTGAAACAAACGAGGGACTGAATAATTTAAAAGCGATGTATGATAGGGTATTATGG
>NW_006399962.1:5081697-5083006 GCF_000299155.1 Elephantulus edwardii | reverse complement strand
TATAATAATAAAATCTACAATAATATCTATTGTTGGATTCTATTCACCAGGATTTTATTCAGAATTTTTCCATCTATGTTTAAGATATATTGGCCTATAGTTTTATATTTTAGTGGTTTCTTTACCTAGGTATGCTATCAAATATATGTTTGCTTCAGAGAATGAGTCTGGGAGAATTCCATCGTTTTCTATTTTCTGAACTAGTAGAATTGGTGACAATTCTTCTCTGAATGTTTGATAAAATTCACTGGTAAAACCATCTGGTCCAGGACGTTTTTTGACTGGGAGTTGTTTTATTACCTTTTCTTTTTTTGTAATGTTCAGGTGTTCAATATTGGTTGGTGTCAGTTTAGGTAAGTTGTGAATTTTAAGTATTTGTCCATTTCCTCTAGGTTTTCATATTTGTTTGGGTATAGTTTTTCATAATATTCCGATGTTAGCCTTTTTATTTTAGTTGGTTATGTTGTGATATTGACCATTTCATCTTTTATTTGGATTATTTTTATCTTTTCCTTCCTTTTCTTTGTTAGTGGTTTGTCGATTTTATTGACCTTTTCAAAGAACAAACTCCTAGTTTTGGTGATGGTTTCAATTGTTTTTCTGTTTTCTGTTTTATTTATTTCTGCTCTAATTTTTATAATTTCAGGGTTTTTAGAGGGTGTTGGGTTTTCTTGCTGTTCTTTTTCAATTTGTTGGAGACGTTGGGTTAGAAAGTCAATGGTCATTGTTTCCTGCCTTTTGATGTGTTTGCTTATTGCTATAAATTGCCTTCTTATCACTGCTTTGGCTATTTCCCAGAGGTTTTGGTAAGTGGTGTTTTCATTGTCATTTGTTTCAAGAACCTTTTTCATGTCATTTTTTATTTCTTCTAATACTCACTCATGTTCAAGCAAGGTGTTCAGCTTCCAAATGTATGGTTATTTCCTCCTTTATCCTCTTGTTATTAATTTCTAATTTTGTATCATTGTGGTCTGAGAAGATGCTTTGTATTATTTCTATGTTTTTTAATTTATAATTTATTGATGCTTGCCTTGTGACATAAAAATGTGGTCTTTTCTGGAGAATGTTCCATGCACATTGGAGAAGAAGGTATGGGGGCGGGGGAACGGTGCATTAGCCTATAAATATCTATGAGGTGGAGTTGATTTATTGTGTGGTTTAATTCTTGAGCATCTTTGTTGAGGTTTTTTTCTGGTAGTTCTATCTTTTCTTGAGAGGGTGTATTGAAGTCTCCAACTACTATAGTAGTGTTGTCTATTTCCTTTTTCAGTTTTGTTAATGTTTCTTTTATATATTTTGCAGGTCTTTC
>NW_006399962.1:5062839-5080303 GCF_000299155.1 Elephantulus edwardii | reverse complement strand
CTGGGCGGGGAGAGAAGTGCAGCAATGAATGAATGGAAATCCAAATTCTCTGTAAATGTTCATTAAAATTATGAAGAAAAAGAACAAATTTGATTTTTTTTTCTTTTAGTTCATGGTATATCCCATATTCTTCACCAACATATAATTCAAAGGATAGAAACGTACATCAAAATTCTAGGAAGTATGACAGAGAAAATCCTCCTATCTACCATTTTTTAAGTATTTTTGTTATAATCAACCATACAGAAAGTACATTTGAGTCAGAATAATTTTTTTCAAATGCATTTGTATCATTTCAATGGGAAAACCATAACCTTTTCTAATATTCCTACACTTCTTTCTTTTCATAACTGCTTTCTTTATTTTCCTTTTACCTTAATAGGAAACAGATATAAACAATGAGAAATCAAACATTTCTGAAGGAATTTGTCCTGCTTGGACTGACAGACATCCCAGAGCTTCAGACTGTTATTTTTATACTCCTCTTCCTTACCTACATATTTAGCCTCTTGGGTAATTTGACAATCATCACCCTTACACTCCTGGACTCCCATCTCCAGACTCCCATGTATTTCTTCCTTCGGAATTTCTCCTTCTTGGAAATTTCTTTTACAACCACTTTTACTCCTAGGCTGCTGTTCAGCATCTCTACAGGAGATAAGGCCATCAGCTTTGCTGGATGCTTCACTCAGTATTTCTTTGCCATATTCCTCGGGGCCACAGAGTTTTACCTTCTGGCTGCCATGTCTTATGATCGCTATGTAGCCATCTGCAAACCTCTACATTATGCAAACATCATGAACAACAGAATCTGTACACAGCTGGTGCTCTGCTCTTGGGTGGGTGGGTTTCTAATCATTTTATACCCGATCATCCAAACCAGTCAGTTGGATTTCTGTGCCTCCAATGTACTGAATCATTATTATTGTGACTATGGACCTCTGATAGAAATATCTTGCTCTGACACAAGAGTCCTTGAACTGGTTGATTTTATGTTAGCCATTGTGACCTTGGCTGTCACTTTGGTGCTGGTGATTCTCTCCTACACTAATATTATCAAGACCATTCTGAAGATCCCCTCTGCCCAACAAAGGAAAAAGGCCTTTTCCACATGTTCTTCCCATATGATTGTCATCTCCCTCTCTTATGGGAGTTGCATCTTCATGTACATAAAACCTTCAGCAAAAGAAGGAGTTGCTTTCAATAAAGGAGTGGCTGTGCTCAATACCTCAGTAGCCCCTTTACTGAACCCCTTCATTTACACTCTAAGGAATAAACAAGTAAAACAAGCTTTCAAGGATGTGGCCAGAAAGATTATCAGTGAGCCTTAAACAAATACAAACAAAATTGAGTGGTATTCACAAAGTTCTTACCCCTTGAAAACTCAGTGGACTCATTTCTAATCTTTCCCAGATACATTTTCATGAGGAGATTTCAAAGTTATATTTCAACCTTGTTAACAAGGGGAAGCCACAAGCAAACAAATCATAACTTAAATATTTATTCTAATCAATATATATTTTACAGTTAAAAAATTAGTTAAATAATATTGATGATATGAGTATGTGAAAGAAATAACTGGCAAAGCTCACTGGGATTGTTACAGAACTTATTTTCTGCTGAGTTTACTGTAAGTATAAATTTATAAGTTGTGATTGCTGTATACTGTTGAGTCAGAACCAACTCATAGATGACCCTCCAGTGGGTTTTCAGAAGCAATTTAGTCACATGGGAAGATATTGCCCATCTTTCTCCATCAGAGCAGCTGGTAGATGCAAGCCATGTGCCTTTGGGGTCGCAGTGCAGCTCCTTACCACTAGCTTCCCAGAATTCTCCAGATTTACAAAGAATAGTGCTATTAATTTTTATTAAAATCTATAAGGAAGTTGTTTAAATGCTTTATCAGAAATATTAGATATCTCCAAGAATTTATTTTTTTAAATTATCATACAGGTTGTAATGTAATTCTGACTTACAGTTTGGGTTTTTGTTATACGTTTTTTTTAGTTAGGGTTATTGGGGTTTTTCATTTGCATGAAAGTACAGAGCAAATTGGCTTTTCAGCCAGTTATTCATACACATTTTGTTTCCATTGTGTTTTTAAGACACAGATCACCTAAAGCACTTAATAATTTGTACCTCTGACACATAGAATCAGATAGTAATTGTGTCTTATAATAAATCTCCATTCCAGACCACCTTATCTAAAAGAATTTAAAACCATTTTATTCTTTCATATCAGTCTTGATCAGACAACTCTGTAACTGTCTTGTCTTTATAAATTTAGTATAAAATGTATGTAGAGCTGCAAAACCTTTTTTTTCCTCTGTATGTATTTCTACACATGAAAAGAAGTTAAACAATTACCCAGAGAGGATTCCTAACAAAGTTAATACTCAATCTTCTTCAAAGGGAAAGATTGAAGATAGTAGAAATCTTGGACCATGTTTCAATGGCCAAAACTTAAAGAAGTCTGTAAATATTGTGAGTGTCAGATGACCTGTTTTGCAGATGATCTGCGGATTCTGAACATGACATTTGCTGCTTACGATAGTCTTAGGAAAGGGCATCTCAATGAAGAGTTAGTGTTTCAAAGGGCAGTCAAAAGGGAAAGGTAAACATATCTGAGAGTTAGGTTTCTACATCCTGTCAAAGTGATAAAATGTTCATTTTAAGTGATTCGTAGAAAAGTTTGTGTGTATATTATGTTCCCTACTTTTAAAACTAAAAAAAAGAATACAGTCAAAATCACATGAGTAAGTTAATTAAGACAAAATGTTGGAAAATATTCAAATAACTCAAATGTAGACAAAAAAGGAGAAATGGTAAATTAACACTTTAAAAAAAACCCAGAATGATTATACAGTAAACAATTAAGTGGTGGAGTGATCAAAACACATCAATAATATGTCAAATATAAATTATCCCAATTTGGAAAATATAACAGCTTTGCTTGGTGAAAACTCTGGAAAAGATTGAAATATAAGGAAATGTTCTCAGTATAATTTGGGACCATGTGAAAATTCAACCTCAATGTCATGCTTACTGGAGAAACATTTAACACTTTCTTCTTGAAATCAAGATTAAGATCAGGATGATGATTCCTACAACTTTTATTCAGTATTACATTAAAAAGACTAAATAGAAAAATAAAACTAGAAAAATAAGAGTTTTTAAATAAAAAGAAATAATAAAATTATCTGTTTGCACATTATCTTATGTTTAGAAAATCCCAAAGAGTCCAGGAGAAAATATCTAAAGCTGATAAAGAAATTTAGAAAAATTCAGGGTACAATAACAAAAATCAACTGGGTGTCTGTACACCATCAACGAGAAATCTGAAAGGAATTAGAGAACTAATCCCGTTTACATTAGTATTTAACAGAATAAAATATCAAGGAATAAATCTAATTAGAAATATGAAAGACTTGTGCAATGAAAACTATAAAACATCCCAGAAATAAATTAAAAATGACTTAAATAATGAAAGGATGCTCCATGTTCAGATATTGGAATATAGTAGTGGTAAGATGTCAATACTATCTGTCTTGGTTTTTTTAGTTCTGCTATAACAGAAATGCCACAAACAAGTGACTGTAATGTTTATTCTTTCAGTTTAGGATATTAGAAGTCAAGATTCAGTGCACCAACTTTAGGGGAAGAAATTTTCCCTTTTTTGTTTTGTTTTGTTTTGTTTTGTTTTAGGAAAAAGATCATTGACTCCTTTCAGCACCTGTGAGCCAGAATTGCCATCATTCCTTGACATTCTTCACATCCATCATTACCTTGATCAAGGAGGTTCTCTGCACAGGGACCCCAGGACTAAAGAATGTACTCAGCTCCTGGATCTTCTTTCTTGCTAGTACTGAGGTCCTTCCATTTCTGCTCACTTCTTTCTTCTTTAATCTTTTGTAAGATAAAAGGAGATGTACATCACATTCCAGGGAAATTCCTTGCATGAACTGAATTAAAATTCCAACTTCTTTATGGAGGAAAAATCCATTTTCAACTTTGTATGGAAAGACAGAAGGCCTCAAAAGCTAAAATGATGTTGAAAGAGCACAACTTAGTAGAATTCATGCTTCCTGACTTTAAAATATGTTATGTAGCTATGATGTTGTTGTGGTGGTGGTGGTGGTTGTGTACTGTTAAGTTGGAACTGGCCCATAGTTGACTGTCCAGTGGGTTTTCAGAGGTAATTGCATGAGAGGAAACTGATCATCCTTCTCCCATGGAGCAGCTGGTGGCCTCGAACTGTATGCCTTCAGGATTTCAGCACAGTTTCTTGCCACTAGGCCACAAGAGCTCCCTTATACAGTAATCAAAATAACCTGTGACTGGTATAACAATAGACACATTGACCAATGGAATAAAACTGAGAGTCCAGAAATAAACTCACACGTATCTGTAGTCAATTTGTATTTTATAAGGGTGCTAATTCCATGCTCCATCCAATAGAAAAAGAAAAATCACTTCAATAGATAGTGATAGAAAAAATAGATTTCCACATGCAGAAAAATAAAACAGAGGTGTGCCTTGAACCATACACAAAAACAAATTCAAAAAGAATTAAAGACCAAAATATGCAAGCCAAAACCATAAAATTCTTAGAACAAGCAAGAAGAAACACTCATACTTAGCTTTCAGTGATGGGTTATCTAATGACTAAAATGATAACAACAGTCAAAACAAATAAATGAAACAAATAAAAATTTAAAACTTGTGGTCATAAAATTATTTTTTTCAGCAAAAAGACAAGCTACTTACTGGGAGATTATCTACTGGGAACCATATATCTGACCATATCTAGCAATATTATGTATATGTGTGAATCAGATATAGCTCTCTGTGTGTGTGTGTGTGTGTGTGTGTGTGTGTGTGTGTGTGTTGCTCTTTCCAGATATATGATTCACAACGATATTTTTCCAGTCAATAATTTGCCTTAAAAAAATTCTAATAATATATATGTTGTTGTTGTGTATCATAGTCAAGACTGACCCATAGCTGAGCCTCCAGTGTTTAGAGGCAGTTAATCATGTGGGAGGAGACTGCCCATCCTTTTCTCACAGTGCAACTGATGGCTTTGAACCACGTGCCTTCAGGATTACAGCATGGCTTCTTGACACTAGGCCACCTGAGCTTATATATATCATTAAGACTTTTGAAAATGGATTTTCTAGCCATTGCCTTAGCCCCCTCTCTGGGTGTGGCCCATAACTACAGACACAAGGTTCACCATTCATCACTGCTTTTTACATCATCAATAGCTGTGAAACCAACATGACAGAAAAAGCTGACCAGATCATAGAGACTGTGGTGAGGCATATCCTGATGGAGCACTGGAGATAGAGCCAGAGTTAAAGGTTAAGCTTGCTGAATGATTGAAGGGAAAGCTAACTGTGAAGACAATTACTACTACTACTACAAGAAAGAACTTGCTGAATGACAGAGGAAACCAGAGGCTTCTTGCATTTATGCTGCTGGGCTCACTCTGGACTTTCACTTGCTAATTGAAACACTGTCTAAACTAATTAACAATTATGTCTTGCTGTTAACCTGACTTAGGAAAGCTATTCACTAAACATGAACTTTCTCTGTGGGATGTCCTTAGCCTCCCGTATCTTCCAACTTATTTCCTTCATAAACAATGTCAGTCTACAGACTAAGGTGCACCTGGTCCAGGCCATAGACTTTGTTATTACTTGCTATGTGTCAGAAAGCTGGAAAATGAATAGGGATGATAGAATGAGAATTGATGCCTTTGAGCTGTGGTGCTGGAGAAGAGTCTTGACTATTCCATAGACTGCTAGGAGAACAAACAAGATCTTAGAAAGTGTGAAACAAGGCTGCTCCTTGGAGGCAAAGATTCTGAAGCTCTGTTTGACAAACTTTGGGCATATTGTACAGAGGGACCAGTTCTTGGAGAGGAACATCATGATTGGGACGGTGGAGGGACAGCTCAGGAGAGGAAGACCATCATGAGATAGATTAATTCAGTTACTGGGGTAATGGAGGTTAGGTGTGTCAGAGACAATAGGGCTGTCACAGGATAGAGCAGGGTTTAGGCTGTTGTACATAGGGTCACTTTAAGTCATAAGCTACACGACGCACATTAACAACAACTCTCTTCAGTATTCTGGAGAGGTCCCTGACAGCACACTTTTCCAATACAATTTGTCTTTTCATTTCCTGGCTGTTGGTACCAAGAGTATTGATTATGGAGCCAAGCAAACAAAAGCTGTTAACAATCTTAGTCTCTTCATCATCTATCATGATGCTGCCAATTGGCCCAGTGGTGAGAATCCTTGTTTTCTTGATGTTGCACTTTAATCCATATTTAAGGATGCTGTCTTTGACCTTCTGCAGCAAGTGCTTCAGGTGGTCCTCAGTTTCAGAAAGCAGGATTGTGTCATCTGCATAATGCAGATTGTTGATGAGTCTTCCTCCAGTCTTGAGTCTTCCTCCAATCTTGAGGCCACATTCCTCCTCACAGAGCCTGCCTGGATATATTCACCAAGTTATGCCAAGAAAACTGAAGGACAACCACCTGGCCAACTGACTGGAAGAGATCCGTATTTGTTCCCATTCCAAAGAAAGGTAGCCCAACAGAGTGCAGAAATTATCAAACAGTATCAGTATCACATACAAGCAAGATTCTGCTGAAAATTATCCAAAATGACTTGAGCATCACAAGAACAGAGAACTGCAAGAAGTGCAGACTGAGTTTAGAAGAGGCCATGGTACTAGGTATTGTATATCTAATGTTAGATGGATCTTGACTAAGGGCACAGAGTACCAGAGGAATGCCTATCAAATTTTTGACTATGCAAAGGCATTTGACTGTGTGGATCACAACAAACTGTGGCTGACTCTGAGAAGAATGGAAATCCCAGAACACTTGATTGTGCTTATACAAAACCTATACTTGGACTAACAGGTAGTCAACATAACAGAGCAAGAAAACACTGCTTGCTTCAAAATTGGGAACAATGTTCACCAGGAATGCATCCTATTTCCATACCTTTTCAATCTATCAATATTTTATATAATAATATATTTCATTTATATATAAAATACTTTTCATGTATATTGTTCTGTGCCATTGAGCTGGAACTGACTCATAGGTGACCCTCCATCAAGTTTTCAGAGGCTATAAATAACATGGGAAGAGATTGCCCATCTTTCTCCCACAGAGCAACTAGTGGATCAAAACTGTTTGTCTTTGGGGTAACAGCACAACTCTTTTTCACTGGGATACCAGATTTCCCATATTGTGTATTGTATATTCCCATACTGTATATATCGTGCTGTTGTTGTTGTTGTTGTTCTGTACTGTTGAGTTGGAATCAACCCATAGCTGACTGTTTGGCAGGTTTTCAGAAGTAGTTAATCACATGGGAGAAAATGGTCCATCTTTCTTCCACAGAGCTTCTGGGGGATTTGAACCACTTGCCTTCAGGAGTGCAGCACAGCTTCTGGTCACTAGACCATAAAAGCTCCCTATACATTATTTTGTTGTTGTTGTTGTAGTTGTTATTGTTGTTGAGCATGATTCATAGTGACTCCATGAAAAAAAGACCTAATGTCTTTCTGTAACGATCATAGTTTCTCCAAGTTCATAGAACTTCCGTAGGCATGTGGTTTAGGAAGTGGATGCCACTCCTGTTTCCAAACCCATTTTACAACTTGGAGCTCAACCAAACACTGTCCACATTGGGAAACCATTATGGCATTTCACCCTCCAATGGCACAAGGTTCAGCATTACAACAAACCTAGATTACCTCACTACAAATTGCCTAAGAGTGATGTACAAAGTAGAAGAATGTTCCTCCAAAATATAACAACACTATTCTTACTTAGTAGTGGTTAAGTGTCATCAGTTCGAATACTACCCACAGGAACCTTATGAACAAAAACCCTGAACTCTTTTCTATCATTAATCTCATTTCTTTACGTTGATAGAGTTTATCCAGAGGCATTTTGGTTTAGGAAGTAGATGCCACTCCTGCTTCCAAACCTGAATCAATCTGGAAGCTCCTCCAAACACTGTCCATAATGGGTAACCATTATGGTATTTGATACAACTATGGCACGGTGTTCAGCATTCTTTGCGAATGTTATTTTAAGAAAGATGGAGTGTCAGTGTAAGAGAAGGAGACCATCAATCAGATGGACTGACACAAGGACAGTAAGGATGATGGCACAGGATAGCATGGGGTTGAGATGTGCTGTTCACAGGGTTACTATGAGGTGCAGTAGACTCAGTGGTACCTAACAGCAACATATATATTTTATATGCACATTATATATTATGTATGTTGTTGTTAAGTGCCATCAAGTCGTTTGCGACTCATAGCGACCCTATGTACAGCTCCAGCCTGTGCCATAGCTATAAAATATATTTTTAATGTATTATACATACATTCTATATTATATATGTTATAAGGAAGTTCTGTTCACTTAGTGGGAAGGAATTGTGTTGTCAACCCACATGCTTGCAGTTCAAATAGTGTGTGTGTGTGTGTGTGTGTGTGTGTGTGTAAGCTCTGGTGTTCTAGCTGTACTACCAATCTACATCTACCAGCTGCTCTGCAAGAGAAAGGTAAACAATCTCTCTTCCTATACAATTTATAACTTCTGATAAATCACAGTAAGTTCAGTTATAAGTTGAACAGTATTATATATTTATATAAATAAATATAATTTACATACTGTTAGGTGGTTCTCTGGTGGGTTTTCAGAGGCTGTAAATAGCACAGAAGATTGCTCATCCTTCTCCTGTGGAGCAGCTCATGGATTTAAACCGAATGCCTTTGGGATTGCAGCAAAGCTTCTTACCATTAGTCTATATACCTCAACAATTTAACAACAAAAAGACAAATAGCCAAGTTGCAAAATGAATAAAATACTTCTGTAGTTTTTTACCAAAAGGGACCTCAAATTGCCATGAAACATATTCAAATGGCCACAAATCATATGAATATATGTTCATAACATCATTAAGCATCAGAGAGATGGCAAATCAAAATAGCTCACATTAAATGGTTGAAGAGAAATGATGTTGCATTTATCATTGAAAAAAAAACCATCTCAAGAAAGATCTACTGTTGGGGTCACAGGGACGCTACCCAGAGTCTCCCTGATCATGCTGTCACAGGCAGTACTTTCTGCTGCCGCTGCAGCGGCCCCCTCTCTGAAGAACACAGCGCTGCTAGGCCCAGGGGTATTGCAAGCCACAAGGATCTTTCACAAAGGACAGCCAAGTCTTGCGCCTCTACCACCTCTTCCTGAACATGGAGGAAAAGTTCTCTTTGGACTTATCCCTGAGGAATTCTTCCAGTTTCTTTATCCTAAAACAGGTGTCATGGGTCCCTACATGCTTGGAACTGGGCTTATCCTGTATTTTCTGTCCAAAGAAATATATGTGGTTACACCAGAAACCTTTTCTAGCATAGCAACAGTCAGATTGCTTGTCTATGCAGTTAAAAAATATGGTGCCTCTTTTGGATAATTTGCTGATAAAACTTAATGAGCAAAAAATTGCTCGACTAGAAGAGGTGAAGCAGACTTCCATGAAATACATTCAAGATGCGATTGATTTAGAAAAGGCACAGCAGGCACTGGCTCAGAAACGCCATTACCTTTTTTGATGTTCAAAGGAATAACATCGCTATGGCCATGGAAGTTACATACCGGGAACGGCTGCACAGAGCGTACAAGGAGGTAAAGAATCGTCTGGTGTACCATATCTCTGTGCAGAATATGATGCGGAGAAAGGAACAAGAGCATATGATAAACTGGGTGGAGAAGAATGTGGTGCAAAGCATCTCTGCACAACAGGAGAAGGAGACAATTGCCAAATGCATTGAAGATCTAAAGCTGCTTGCAAAGAAGGCTCAGGCACCGCCAGTTATGTAAATCTATGTATCCTATCGAGACAGATGTGAACAGTTGATTTAACGAAATGGAAAATCATCTATGAGACAAAAATCATTCTTTGTATTATATTGCTGTCTATTCAAGTTAACATTTTTAACTAAAACTGAAGTATGAGTTTGTTATATTGAAAGAATAAAACACACTCATTGGCCAGTAAAATGGTTCTCTTTATTCTTGTTCTACATTTTGAGTAGTTCTGTGATCACTTTGAATAAGCAGTGGTTTTAATGAAGTTTTGATGCCTAACTAAAGATTATCAAGTTATAATTGGAATTTGTAGTTAACTTTAACATCTTGTAATAAAGTGGCAGTTGAAACAAAAAGAAAAGAAAAGAAAGATCTATCCTAAAATGCAATGCTATCAGTAATAGAATAATATCCATACTCATATAATGAAGACCTGAATAGAGCAGAACACCAGAATATTACAGAATAGACAATACCTTGGT
Organism: Elephantulus edwardii; assembly: GCF_000299155.1. Taxonomy (NCBI): domain Eukaryota; kingdom Metazoa; phylum Chordata; class Mammalia; order Macroscelidea; family Macroscelididae; genus Elephantulus; species Elephantulus edwardii. The sequence continues at coordinate 5,069,914 of NW_006399962.1, read as the reverse complement.
CAAAGCATGAAAATCCCATGTGTATCAGAATAAAACTGCAAGACTGAGTTTTCTTTTTTCTTTAATTCCTTTTTATGCTGATTTGAGTCAAAGTTTGCTGAGCAAACTGGTTTTTCATTCAGCAATTCATACTTTGTGACACTGATCGCAATCTTCTTCCTAAAGTGATATCAATAGGGTTTTCAATTACTGATATTTTGGAAGTGGATAATAACTAAAAGGTTGACGTGAGAGAAATGCATTAACAGTCTTAGAATGATTAATCATTTATACCACTTTGGTACATTAAGCAAATATAAATGCACAAACATTTTAAAAATATATTTTTAACATTACACTAAGCTGTTTCTGGTGACCTAGTGGTAAGAAGCTACCCTGTAATCTCTAAGGCAAGCAGTTCAAATCCACCAGCTACTCCACAGGAGAAGAATGGGCAACCTCCTTCCATTTGATTATCTACCTCTGAAAACCCACTGAAACATCGCTTGGGTGAGTTATGACTCAATGATATACAACAGCACCAAGGTCATTGAAAACTGCAAAGGCATTTGCTAGTCCTGTGATTTTTTTTTAATGGATTACTATTATTGCAATCCCATAAATCTTTTGTCCTGTATTGATACTCTTATGTTAGCTTTCTCAAAGTCTCTTTAAATTGTCTTTCTCAATCTAATTAAAGTTCATTTCCAGAGCTCTCAGACAATAATTTTCATTAGCATGTTCTGAATATGAATCTCCTGGGATCTGTTATTTCTTTTCTCAACTGATAATGCCAAGGTCTCTTCTGAATAGAACATTTAAAATAAGTGGTCTGCAGTTTGCTGTAAAAACTTCAAAGAAGTAATAACAAAGCTTTAAAGAGCCAAAACAGGAAGTAAGATGATGAAGGTAGAATCCTTCCCAATATTTTATTGTCATTACTATATATATCTATGTGTGCTCAATTTAATTAAGATAATATTTCAAAAGATTATAGGTTAGAATATATTTTTAACTAATGTGAAAAAAGAAAGTGGTTATGACAAATAAGCTGAGAGATGATAGCAGGATGAATAACATTTACATTTTCTTTTGAATTTTGTCAATAATTAGATCAAGAATTAATAACTGAAAGAAAATAGCTTTTGTCAGCTTTCATCCACAATTGATTTAAAGGTTATGGTTCATCCTAAGGAGATCTATAAGCAAAATCTCACTGCACCTGCCCTGAAAGTCAAGTGTAAGTATATTCTCAGTTTCATTGTTAACAGTTTGCTAATTGTGCTGTATGTAAGTAAATAACTGTAATTTTTCTTTATTTTTAACTATATATAAATTAGCTTGTATTTGCTTAAAATATTCAAACAATATAGACAGTTATGTTGTTGTTGTTAAGTGCCACAGAGTCATAGACGACTCATAAAGACCCTATGAACAAAAGACCTGAACAATTATATAACTTAAGTCATTTCTCCAAGTTCATAGGGTTTCTGGAGGCAAGCTATCTTGGAAGTGGATGCCACTCCTTCTTCTAAGCTTGTTTTAAATGGGAAGTTCCACCAAACACTGTTCACCATGGGTAACCATTCTCACATTTGACACATCAGTGTCACAGTGTTCAGCATCACAGCAACCACAAATTACCTCTGTATAGTAAATGGACAGACCAATGCTTTGCCACTTAGAAGAATATTTGACGGAAAACAATTAAAACCAGGCCTTTAATAAACAGTTATAGGAAGCCCTAATAGCTTAGCGGTAAAGAGCTGCGCTGCCAACCCAAAGACATGTGGTTCAAATATAGCAGCTCCTCTGCATAAGAAAGATGGGCACTTTCCTCCCATGTGATTTATTGCTGCTGAAAATGCACTGGGTGGTCAACTATGAGTTAGTTCTGACTCAATGGTACATAACAACATGTGTCATGGAGTCAACTGTGATTCATAGTGATCCTGTAAACCACAGCTGTGAACCCTGCCCTAATTTGAGTCAGTCTTACTATCTCTGACATACTTGCCCCCATTGTCACAGTCATTATGTCAATCCATTTCATATAGGATTTTCCTCTCCTGTGCTGACACTCCACCTTTACAAGCATAATGTCTTTCTCTAAAGACTGGTCCCTCCTGGCAACATGCCCAAAGTATATAAGATGGAGTTTCAAATTCCTTGCCTCTAAGGAGCAACCTTGTTTCATCTCCAAGACAGACCTGTTTGTTCTCTTGACAGTATGTTCAATACTCTTCTCCAGAACCACAACTCAAAAGCATCAATTCTTATTTTGTCATCCTTCATCAGTGTCCTGCTCTCCGATGCATAGCAAATAATGTAGATGGCCTGATCTGGTGCACTTTAATATCTAGACTGACACTATGGCTCTTTAGCACTGTAGAGAGAGCTCTGATACAGACATTTCCAGTGCAACTCATTTTTTTTTTTCTGATTACTGGTACCAAGAGTATTAATTGTGAATCCAGGCAAGATGAAATTGTTAACAACCTTTCTCTTCTCCATCTGTCATGATGCTGCCAATTGGCCTGGTGGTGAGAATCTTCATTTTCTTGATGCTGATATGCAATCCATATTGAAGACTACATTCCTTGGTCCTCTTCAGAAAATGCTTCAAGTTTTCCTCAGTTTCGGCAAGCAAGATTATGTTATCTACACAACACAAGTTGCTGATGAGTCTTCCTCCAGTTGTGATGCCACATTCTTCTTTATAAAGTCCAGACTCCTGAATGATCTGGCCCACATATAGAATACAAAGATATGGAGAAAAGATACATCCTCACATGCTCCTTTTTTCCCCCATTTTGAATCATGCCTTTTCAGAGGCAGTAAATCACACAGGAGGAGATTGCCTATCTTTCTCCTGAAGAGCAGCTGTTGCTTTGGAGTTATGTACTTTTAAGCTGGCAGTGTAATTCGACAAATATAAAGTTAATGGGAAAGTTCCCCATTATATTCTGACTTCCCCATCTGTTTCTATAAAAATAACTATTGCTAACAATTCATATTTCAAAATCTTGGTCTATGCATCTAAAAATAGTTTTGTGTGTACCTAAACAAATAGTATCAACAATAAATTATTGTTTATTGTTTAATAATTTCCTTTACTCATGAAACAGGATATTAAAGACATCTTTTGGAGTCCATCCACATAAATCTTTTTTTTATTTCTCTTTATTGGTTTCATGGCATTTTGTAGTTTGGCAACGCTAAAGTTACTTAATCATTTACTTCTTGTTGGAAATGTCTTTACGGTTGGAAAATTTGTGCCAAATTTTCACTATTTCAAAGAATTGCAAACATTAATATCCTTGTAAAATTATTATCATGGAATTTCTGTGGGAAATGTAGATGAAATGTTGATTAACAATAGAGCTGCTCACCAGTCCAAAAGTTAATGACCAGGAAATGCAGAAGCCAGGACATTCTGGTTACTAGTAGGTGCAAAGCCTCACTCAATACAGTCCAGAGTTTAAAATGTTCATGGGGACAACAGGACAAATAATCATGCTATTTTAACCAATCATCCACATAGAATCTCACAAATACTGAGTACATTTTTACTATTTTACTGTACAGACTGTTCTTACTCAGATAATAGTGCTTAAGTATCTGACTCAACTCACACAAGGAGATCCTCTGGAAGTAAAGGGAGGCAATCTCTCACACATGATTTTAGCAACTCCTAGCTCTATAAGGCAGAAGCAGAGATACTAGTGAAGGAGGCACATGTGTTCCAGTCAATATAAGAATTAGCTTCTAACTATAAGTTTGCCTAAAAATTGTGGAAATCCCATTTTGGGTGTATTTGGATACATACTCAGGAACATATGAGTAATAATGGAATTTCTCCTGACTTCTAATAGAAACTTTAGAGTTACAAAACTGCCAGTTTTTATATTTATGTGTAAAAGCCTCTGTTTTCCAAAAGTAAATTTCTTAAGGCAATTAACCAGAAAAATTGTCAAAGAGTTTAGAACATTAAAGAAATTTCACCATAGAGTAGAAACACGGAAGAATCACGTACTCATTTGAAAAGAAGTAAGAGAAGTACTTTAGTATATATCAATATGAGTCAAACCCAATTCAATTGAAACTAACAACAGCAATTTAATCTGCTGAAACCTGTCGACTATAGTTAACTTTTCTGGCATTTGACACACTCATAGTAAATCTTCCAACATCATAACAACGTATCAGTTACACCAGTACAGCAAACTGACAGACAAGTGTCGTACTAATAAGGGCAAATTATAAACAAGCAAGTATATATACACTTAAGCTATAAAATAATTAGCAATGTAAAAATCATTTCCACAATACAATACACTAACAGATAAGTGTTGCACCTCTAATGGCAAATCAGGTATACAAATATCATGATGCAGGGCCCATCTGAGGCCCATTAGATAACAGATAGGGACTGAGTAGACGCTGGAGCCTGAGGAGGTCTGTTTGTGTTTTAGTGGCTATACAAAGGCATTTGACTATGAGGATCATAACAAAATATGACTAACACTGAAAAGAATGGGAATCCCATAACACTTAATTGTACTCATGTAAAATCTATATCTAAGGTAAGAGGCTGTATGTGAACAGTGCAAGAGAACACTGCATGGCTTAAAATCAAGAAAGATATACATCAGGGTTGTATTCTTTATCCTTACCTATCCAATCTCTATGCTCAGCAAATCCTTTGAGAAGCTAGACTTTTGGCATCAAGATTGGAGTAAGGCTCATCAACAGCCTGCATTATGCAGGTGAAACAATCTTGGTTGTGTCAAATAAGGAGGACTTGAAATGTTTGCTGAAGAAGATCAAAGATTACAGCCTTCAGTATGGATTACACCTCAACATCAAGAAAACAAAAATCCTCACCACTAGGCCAACAGGCAGCATTATGATAGTGAAAAGATTGAGGTTTTTAATAACCGTATTACCAACTCTTATTACCGTCCGGAGTCAAGAAATCAAAAGATTTGTTGCATTGTGAAAATCTACCATCGAGGACTTCTCCAAGATGCTCAGGAGCAACAATGTCAATTTAAAGACCAAGGTCCACGTGAGTCAAGCCATGGTCTTCTCAATTATTGCTATGCATCTGAATGTTGCACAATGAATAAGGCTAACAGGAGAATTTATGCCTTTGAGTTATGGTGTTGAAGAAGAGTACAGAATATTCCCTGGACTTTCAAAAGAACAAACAACTGTATCTTGGAGAAAGTACAACCAGGGTGCTTCTTAGAGGCAAGGATGGTAAAATTTTGTCTCATATACTTTGGGCATATTGTTAGAAAAAGCCAGTCCTTGGAAAAAGATTCCACGCTGTGAAAGATGGAGGGAGAGTCAGCAAAAAAGAGGAAGTATCTGAGCAAGAATAAGACCTTTGAAAATTGCTATAATGATGGGCTCAAGTATATCAGAGACCTAAATTACCTATAAATACATGACTAACAAATCTTACTATATAAAGATAAAAAAAAAAGTATATCAGAGATGATGAAGCTAACACAGGATGGGGTAAGGTCCAGATCATTGTTTGTAAAGTCGCCATGAGTTATAGTCATCTCAGTGGCACCTAACAACAACAACAAGCAAATCATCTATCTGGTTTGCATTTTAAAAGTAATCAGCATTAAATATTGTAGTATTTATATTATAAAGGAGCAACAACATATTACAAAATAGATTTTACAAACTTAGCTTAAAGAATCTATAAAGAACACCTGTACTTATAGATCAATTTAAATTATGTAATCCCTTAACTGAATTAAAGTGTTAAGAGCTGATTAAATTGATCAACTAAGTCACAGAGTCAAGGTTACACACTGTGGAGTCAGAGTTAGCTCATAGCTGACCCTTAAGCAGGTTTTCAGAGGTAGTAAATCACACTGGTTGAAATCAGGAGTGGCATCCACTCCCTAAAAAACATGCCTCTGGAAACTATGAACTTTAATAAATGTCGATAGTCATAGACAGGCTTCAGGCCTTTTGTTCATAAGGTATCTATGAGTCGTACTCAATTTGATGGCAATCAACAACAACAACACAAATCACACAGGAAGAGAGCGACCAATTTTCTCCCACATTGCAGCTGATAGATTCTTTACCACAAAGCCAATAGATCTTTCCAGGTCAAACTAAGGTTAATTAGTAACAAGTTTAACTCAAAATGATTTACAGTTTTAAGTGAGTGAACGATGTATCCTACAAACATTTTTAAGAAATGTCATTTTCAAAAAGATTTTACTTTCTAAGTTACAAGATGATAGCCCTTGGATATATTATAATAAATCCATAGAATAAAGTTCTTTAACCTTTTTTAGCTATCTGATTTAAAAATTGCATTTTATAAAAACAAATTACAGAACAAATATAAATTTAACTTAAATTTTATATCATTTGTAACAATGAATTTAAAATTCAGAAATAAATTCCTTATATGATTTTTTTTCACTTACTGAGACTCTCAAAACATTATGCAAATAGCTCTTCAATCTTTCGAAGTCTTCACCAGAAACTGCTAAGAGAAGTTTGCAGTGTTTTGAGTTATAATTTCCTAATCAAAATAAAATTAAATAACCTTAAAATAGCTTGGATATAGACATTTTTGTTCCTCAGAAAGTTTTGCTTATTGAAGATCTCTTGTCTCTACAAATAAACTTGACAATTTTCCTTTCTATCTCAGAGAACTGCCAGAAGTCCAGGCTGGGTTTAGAAGGGGTCATGGTACTAGGGATATTGTAGCTGATGTTAGATAGATCTTACCTGAAAGCAGGGAACACCAGAAGAATGTCTATCTGTGCTTCATTGATTATACAAAGGCGTTTGACTGTGTGGATCATAACAAACTATGGCTGACTCTGAGAAGAATGGGAATCCCAGAACATTTAATTGTGTTGATGCAAAACGTATACTTGGACCAAGAGGCAGTCGTCAGAACAGAGCAGGGTAATAGTGCATGGTTCAAACTTGGGAAGGGCATAAGCCAGGGATGTGTCCTGTCTCCATACCTTTTCAACTTGTATGCAGAACAGATTATCTGGGAGGCTGGGCTCTCTGAGGAGAAATGTGGAAGGTCAAGATT
>NW_006399962.1:5033674-5046097 GCF_000299155.1 Elephantulus edwardii | reverse complement strand
TCTCTGGCGGTGGAACTCCATCTCTGGCAGCGGAACTCCATCTCTGGCAGCGGAACTCCCCAGGCTTTATTTCTTTAACTCTCTGCTAGAACATGATTGGGTTATAAAAATAGTAATTCAGTTTTCATATGGGTGGTTTTGTAAGCTTTACCCTCATGTGATTAATTTCTACTTTTATGGCGTTGTGGTCTGAGAAAATACTTTGTATTATATCAGTGTTTGATTTTTTAAGGCTTGCCTTCTGTCCTAATATATGATTGATTCTGGAGAATATACCATGTGCCCTAGAGAAGAAAGTGTATTGAGTTTTAGTTGGGTGCAGTAACCTGAATCCATCCACAAGATCAAGTTGGCTGATTGTATAGTTTTGATCTTCTGTATCTTTGTTGAGTTTCTTTTGAGTTGACCTATCCTTTGGTAATAGTGGTGTGTTGAAATCTCCTACCACTATTGTGTTGCTGTCTCTTTCTTCAATTTTGTTTAGCATTGTTTTAAGTATTTTGCAAGTCTATCACTTGGTGCATAAATGTTAACCAATGTATGTCTTCTTGATCTGTTGTGACTTTAATCAATATATAATGCCCATCCTTATCTTTTATGGTGGTTTTTATTCTGAAGTCTGTTTTATTACCATTGCTCCTTTATTGTGGTTGCAATTTGCTTAGCATATTTTTTTCCAGTTTTTGTGCTCAGTCTGTGTTTATCTCTTTTTTTTTTTTAGGTGTGTATTTGTAGGCAACATATTGATGAGCTTTTTTTTTAATCCATTCTGCTTTTTTTCTTTTGATTGGCACATTTTTGTCCATTTGCATTAAGTGTGATAATTTTCAGGCCAGGTTTTACTTTTTCCATTTTACCAATTTCTTTTTGTTTTTTTCTGGTTACTATGGTCCATGCACTTTCCTTTGGCATCTCTGTGTGAGAGACTTCACTTTAAATTTCTTGTAGTTTTGATCTTGTTTTCACAAATTCCTTAAGTTCCTTCTTTTCTTCAAAGGATCTAATTTTTCCTTCATTTTTGATGGAGATCTTTGCTGGGTATAAGATCCTTGACTGGCAATTGTTTTCTTTCCATTTTCTGTATATGCCATTTCATTGCCTTCTAGCTTGCATGGTTTCTGCTGAGAAATCAGAACTTAATCTAATTGTTTCTCCTTTGTAGGTGACTCTGTTTTTCTCATGCCACTTTTAACTTAGAGAATTTGACTATGTCTTGATGTTTTTCTTTTGGGGTCTAGTCTCTTTGGTGTTCACTGTGCTTCATGAATGTGGATTCCCCTGTTTTCAACATACCTAGGGAGTTTTCTTCTAGCACTTCCACAGTTTCCTCCCTGGCTTCCCTGTCACTCCCATATTCTGGAATCCCAGTCATACATACGTTGTTCCTTTTGATGTCATCCCACATGATTCTAACGTTTTCTTCATTTTCTTTACATCTCATCTCTGATTTTTCTTCTGTTTCCCGTGATGATCTTGTCATCCAGCTCACTGAATCTCTGTTTCATCTCTTCAATTTTTTTTTAATCTTACCAGTGTGTTGAACACTTCTGCCATTTCAGCCTTGAGTCTTGATCTTCCGTTTTCATGCTTTTCCATTTTTATGCTTTTCCATTATTTGCAGTATTACGTTGGTTGAACCCTATCTTGTGATGATATTTTTAAGTTTTTGTACCTCTGTATCTGTACTATAAATACTTTCTTCCATCTTTTGCATTTTTTCCATAGCTATTCACATTGCTCCTCATCAATATATTTCTTCTGTATTTTTTCTCTGACGTATTTGTTCTCTTGTTGGTTTTCATTGTTTCTCTAACATTTGCATCTTTTTCTGCAGTTGTTCAAATATCTCCACATAAACATATTTATTTTGGTTCTATCTGGTGTATTCACTGGGTCTGATTTTTTAGGGGCAAGGTTATTTTGGGGTGTTTTTTTTCATGATTACTGAGGCAGATTGCTGCATTCCTAACATTATGTCAGTCTCTTCTTAATAGATACTGTGTTGTTGTAACTATATAGTGACTTAGAGCACAGCAATGTTCTGTGAAGGACCTAGATATTTGTGCTCCCTTATTGGCCTGAGGCTAACAGAGCCAAGGGCCTGACAGCAGTGTTTCCCCCAAAGTACCTGAATGGCCAATAAGGAAGCCTGTTGTTTCCTTCCAGAATGGCATCTACACCCAGTTTGGGCTGCCCCTACCCTTCTGCTTGAACTTAAGGGGTCCCCTGTGGTATATCTATATCTATACAGCAGTGTTTGCTCTACAGTACCTGTTTTCTCTACTCTATGAGACATATAGCTGGTCCTTGACTCCACTCTTATACTAGTTGCAGATAATGTCTTAACAGGATTTTTCATATTGGTGATCATCCTTAATTTTTTTTCCCATTTTTAATGGTTGAGAGCCACAGGCCCAAAGACCCTAATCTGGAAAGGAAATGGACCAAAATGGCAGACACAAGGCAGAGGAAAAGTGTAGGAGTGGCTCCATCCAAGGGAGGTGGGCTGGTCCCACTGCCAGGTCTCCCCTGTTCAGTGGAGCTGGCAAGGAGTTATGCCACTTACAAACAATCCTGGAAGGGAAATGTCAAATCTACTTAGAAAAAAAAAAAAAGAAGAATGCATTTTAATCAATTCAATGGGGAAACCTTAACTTTTCCTCAAAACTCTTGCATTTTTGTCCCTTCATCACTAATTTATTCTCTTTATATCATTACAGGAAGCAACAATAAGCAATGAGAAACCAAACATTTCTGAAGGAATTTGTCTTGCTTGGACTAACAGACATCCCAGAGCTTCAGATTGTCATTTTTATACTCCTCTTCCTTACTTACATATTTAGCCTCTTGGGTAATTTGACAATCATCACCCTCACACTCCTGGACTCCCATCTCCAGACTCCCATGTATTTCTTCCTTCGGAACTTCTCCTTCTTAGAAATTTCTTTTACAACCACTTTTACTCCTAGGCTACTGTACAGTATTTCTACTGGGAATAAGACCATCAGTTTTGCTGGATGTTTCACTCAGTACTTTTTTTCCATATTCTTTGGAGCAACAGAGTTTTATCTTCTCGCTGCCATGTCCTATGATCGCTATGTAGCCATCTGCAAACCTCTACATTATGCAAACATCATGAACAACAGAATCTGTACACAGCTGGTGCTCTGCTCTTGGGTGGGTGGATTTCTAATCATTTTATACCCGATCATCCAAACCAGTCAGTTGGATTTCTGTGCCTCCAATGTGATGAATCATTATTGTTGTGACTATGGACCCCTGATAGAAATCTCTTGCTCAGATACAAAAGTCCTTGAACTGGTTGATTTTATGTTAGCAATTGTGACCTTGGATGTTACACTGATGTTGGTGATCCTTTCCTACACAAATATTATCAAGACCATTCTGAAGTTCCCCTCTGCCCAACAAAGGAAAAAGGCCTTTTCCACATGTTCTTCCCATATGATTGTCATCTCCCTCTCTTATGGAAGTTGCATCTTCATGTACATAAAACCTTCAGCAAAAGAAGGAGTTGCTTTCAATAAGGGAGTGGCTGTGCTCAATACCTCAGTAGCCCCTTTACTGAACCCCTTCATTTACACTCTGAGGAATAAACAAGTAAAAGAAGCCTTCAAAGATGTGACCAGAAAGATTATGAGAGAGTCTTAAATTAATTGAAAGAAAATTCTGAATTATTTTAACTAAGTCCTTCCCCTTGAAAGCTCAGGAGTGTCTTCTCTAAATTCCTCTAATTAAACAACATCTCAAATGAATTTTTATGAGAAAATGTCAAAGTATATTTCAGCCTAACTAATGAGGAGAATTGTACTTATGCAAAACCTATACTTCGATCAAGGAAACACTGCATGGTTCAAAATTGAGAAGAGTGTCAAGGATGTGTCCTATCACCATATCTTTTCAATCTATATGTGGAACAGATTATCTGGAAGGCTGGGCTCTAGGAGCAGAAATGTGGTATCAGAATTGGAGGTAGACTCATCAGCAATCTGTGTTATGTAGATTATACAATCCTGTTTGCTGAAACTGAGGAGGACCTGAAGCACTTGCTGAAGAAGGTCAAGGACTGAAGCCTTCAATATGAATTGAAGTTCAACATCAAGAAAACAAAGATTCTCACCACTGGGCTGATTGGCAACATTATGATGAATGGTGAAGAGATTGAGAATGTTAACAATTTTCATTTGCTTGGCTCCACAATCAACACTCTTGGTCCCAGCAGCCAGGAAATTAAAGGACAAATTGCATGGAAAAGTCTGCTGTCTACAAGTTTGTTTTTCTTTTGTTTGGGTTTTTTTAAGTTCTATTGTGACTTGGGTGAAAGTTTGCAGAGTAAACTGTATTTTCACTTAACAGTTCACACACATTTTGATCCTGTAGGGTTTTCACAAAGCAAATCACCTTGATACTAAACTGTTGCCACCCCTCAGATGCTTAAAAGTTGCTTCTAATTGCACTTTAGAGTTCTGCTCCAAACCATCTTATTTTAGATTTGAAACAATTTTCTTTTTTTCAGTGTAATCTATTTGCTCTGAAAACTCTATAACCATTTCTTCTTACTTATTTAGTATAAAAAGGATTTCCTGCCACAGAAATTACATTTTTTGCTGTCTCTCCTTCTAACCACAAAGTATGGATGAAAATTTTTATTCAGACAGGAACTCTAACACAATGAGAATCAAATCTCCTTCAAAGTGAAAAATTCCTTATAGTAGGAATTATGGATTATATTGTTGTTGTTAATCTTATTGTGTCATGAAGTCAAATATGACTTATAGTCAACAGATCTGAGCTTAACTTATCCTGTACCTCCTTTGTGATATCTGATATGCTTAAGTCAATTTCTACAATCCTGGTGTTAATTCATCTTCTTAAGGAGCTTCTTCTCCTTCTATGTCTGTTCACCTTTCCCAATAAGAGGTCTTAATGGTCAAAACCTATAGAGTTCAATAAATATGCTGAGTGTTAAAAGACATACCCTGTGGATGAACCTGAGGCACCTGGGAGTGAAATGGACTATGAAGGTCTTAGGAAATAGCATATAAATTGCTTAAGAGTGGTTTATCAAAGGAAAGAGACTAAAAAACCTACTTGAGACTGATGCCACACCTGTCCCAGGACCCAGTACACTGATGCTTCTCTGCAGTGGGGAGGCCTTCTCCCCAGCTGGAGGTTTGGAACCAGTAACAGAGATCAAATGATTGTAGATCCCTTCAATTCAAAACATAATGTTGTTATGAGAATAAATGAATCTGGGAAGAGTAACTCTTCCTTTGCAATTCAGTTTGTTCTCAGTGATGAGTTTAATTATCTTGTCCAAAACAATAACTGGCTTTGTTACAAAGTAATTTCTTAATTTTCTTAATTTCTTAATTTGTTACAAGTAATTACTGCTTTTGTGGAGATTATTTTTGACAATTCAGACAATTGGTAACTGATTGATAAAGAGGACGTTTCACCTCAAAGAGTAATTGGTGCCAAAAAGGATCAATATTTTTTAGACAACAAAGGGGTTAGGAGAATGTGAAAACCTCCTTGAAAGTTCTGGTTTTTCTTGAAGCAATCCTTACTATATTGTTAAACAAGGAAAGATCAACCAGATGGCAACAGCACCAGATTCTCAGACAATAAAAACTACTAAGAGAAACTGCTGGTACTTGAGTATATGATGAGCAAAAAGAAGAAAGAATCTCCCTAATGAAAGAAACAGAGGGAAAGTGGAGAAATAAATCAATGAATTAATTAATCCATTAATTAATCCATTAAGAAATTAATCAATGATTACATACTTTAGAGGAAGAAAAGGAAGAATTAGCTCAGTATCACAAGTGGGGTAAAATGAGATGAGCCATGGAATACACCATTTACTTAATAAGACTTGTGTGAAACTTGATGAGCTTTCTGCTAAGCGACAGACTAGTGGAGAAAAATCCAATTAAGAGATTCTCAGCAAGATGCCAGAGATAAAATGGAGGATATTGAATGCCAGGGTTGAGAACTGAAAACAAAAATTTCAGCTATGAAAGAGGAAAAGGAACAGCTCAATGCTGAACAACAAGAGCAAATTAAGCAGAGAACTAAATTGGAGCTTAAAGCCAAGGATTTGCAAGATGAATTTGCAGGCAATAGTGAGCAAAGGAAATGCTTATTAAAGGAAAGGCAGAAGCTTCTCGAAAAAATAGAAGAAAAACAGAACGAACTGGCAGAAATAGAACCTAAATTCAGGAGTGTCAAAGAAAAAGAAGAGCAAGGCATTGCTAGATTGGCCCAAATTACGCAGGAAAGAACAGATATTTGTGCAAAGCAGGGTTGAGGAAGCCAATTTACTTCAAAAGAAGAAAGGGCTAAATGAATTAAAAGGAGTTCAAATCCTTAGATCAGGCTATTAATGACAAGAAGAGACAAATTGCTGCCATACACAAAGATGTGAAGGGCACTGAAACAAATAAAGTGAAAAATCTGGAACAATATAATAAATTGATTTTAAATTATCAACTGTCAGTGCCTTCAAGACAGTTTTAACTTCACATAACCTTGTAGGACAGAATAAAACTGCCCATAACATTTCTGAAACTGCAAATCTTTGCAGAAGCAAACAGCCTCATCTTTTTCCTGAGGACTGGCTGGTGTATTCAAACAGCAAGCTAACACTTACTTTACCTACAGTAGCCCAAAGGCTTCTTTTTATCTTAATTTCTGTAGTACGAAAAGTAAACTGTGTTTAGTGATTTTTGTTGTGCTAATTTTATTAATTATTTAACTGTATTGTGCTGGGAAAGTCTGCGATTAGAGACCTCTCCAAAGTACTGAAGAGCAACGATGTCAGTCTGGAGACTAAGGTGCTCCTGATACAGGTCATGGTCTTTGCAATTACTTGCTACGCAGCAGAGAACTGGGCAATGACTAGGGATAATAGAAGGAGAATTGATGCCTTTGAGCTATGGTGTTGGAGAAGAGTATTGATTATACCATGGACTGCTAAGAGAACAAACAGGTTTGTCCTGGAGAGGGTGAGACCAGGCTGCTCCTTGAAGGCAAGGATTCTGAAGCTTCATCTGTTATACTTTGGACATGTTGCAAGGAGGAATCAGTCCTTGGAGAGGGATGTCATGCTTGGGAGGATGGAGAGACAGCACAGGAGAGGAAGACCCTCAGTGAGATGGATTGATTCAGTATTGGGGTAATGGGGGTAAAAGTGTCAGAGACAATGAAATTGGCACAGGATAGGGCAGGGTATAGAACTGTTGTACATAGGATCGCTATGAGTCACAGGCAACTTGATGGTACATAACAACAACAATTTTCTTTTATTTGCATAACATAACATCTATAGAGGGAGTTCTAGTGGCCTAGTCCTCGGAGAGTAGCACTGTCCATCCAAAGGCACATGGTTAATGTCCACCAGCTGCTCTGTAGAGGAAGATGGATAGTCTCCTCTTGTGCAGTTTACAGTCTCTGAAAACATGCTGGAAAATCAACTATGAGTCACTTCTGACTTGGCTTCAATGCATTTTTTGTGTTTAACTCCTATAGACTTGTTAACTTAAGTTCAGATGTGTCTAATTAATTTAAAAATATCTTGATTCCAGCAACCACTATAGGAAAGATAAAACAAGAAAAACCTATCTGATTATAAGATTTATACGTTCTTATAAAGGGGTAAAATATTCATTCTATTGTTGTTGTTGATTGCCTTCAAATCAAGCACAATTCATAGTGACCCTATGACTAAATCTTTAGTTTTGGGGTGTGTTTTTTTTAGTTACTTTTTTTAATATCCTATTACCTAACTAAAAACTAAAGATTTAGTCAAAATAAAGAAATTTGTTAAGATGGAATACTAGAAAATATCCAAATGACTCAAAAAACTTCCCATCATTGCTGTTAAATCAGAACTGACTCATAGCTGTGATTTTTCAGTGGTTTTTCAGAGGCTGTAAATCTCAATAGGAAGATTGCTCATCTTTCCCCCACAATATTGCTGATAAATGCAAACTGCCTGCCTTTGAATTGTCAGCACAACTAGGTCACAAGAAGTCTTTAAATAACTCAAAAATAGGCAAGAAAGGGGAAAGACGGGGAAATAAGATTAAGCAGTAAACAAATTGACAAGTGGTCGAAATACATCAGCAACAAATATCAAGAAATATCATAATCAAATTTTCCCAAAATTAAAGTTTAAAAAAATACTGAAAACTACTCAAGAAAAACAAAGAGCTACCTAAAAAGGAACATAAATGAGATGAAAATCCAATTTCTCAGCAGAAACCATATAAGCAAGACAATGGATGGCATACTGACAGAAGAAAATAAAACCAAAAACAAATTCTTTACAGCACAAAACTATCCCTCATATACGATGGTTTGGACATTCCCAGAAAAGTAGAAACTAAGGAAATTTGTGAAAACTAGATCACTCTTACAAAAATTACTAAAAGGAGTTCTTCAGACCCAGAGTCAACAATGACAATTCAAAATTAACATATCTGGTAACATCATTCACGAATTATGTTGTGGGGTGAATTCTGGTTATGATGAATGTGATATATACAAATCAAAAAAAGAGTTAATAGTATCACATTCATCATCAAAAAGAACATGTAAAGATCCATCCTGGTGCTTGCTTCAGCAGCACATATACTAAAATTGGAACGATACAGAGAAGATTAGCATGGCCCCTTCACAAGGATGATACACAAATTCGTGAAGTGTTCCATATTTTGTGCAGGCTACAAAGTGAATATATGATTTCCAACTTTTAAAGAAATAAATAAAGATCCATCCTGAAGTACGATACTGTCAATGGTAGGATAATATATACACATACAAGGAAGAAAATGACACACCAAACACTAATTCCAAAGGGGAAGAAATCAAAGGTTTTTTTCCACCAAATTCTGCAGTCAGAAATTATTCAAATATGCCAGCAAGATGCACTAATAATAACTGGCAATTTGGTGATTGGAAAGCAAAACCTATCAATATGTTTTCTACAAGAGATGCTCTTGTAAAGTGAAAATAAAGACAGGCTAAAAAAATCAAAAGGTAGAAAGAAATACATGAAGCAAATGGCAACCCAGGAAAAAAAAAGCAAGAATAGCAATATTAATCTCCAATAAAATAAATTTCAATGTAAAAACCATCACAAATGATAAGGAAAAACAGATACTACATAATGCTTAAAGGGTCAATAGGACTAGAAGACATAACCACAATATCTATGCACCAAATTATATATCTGAAAAATATACAAAACAAATGTTAACAGAACTGGAAAAAGAAATAGACAATATCACAATAGTAGAAGGAGACTTGAATACACGACTCTCAAGGAAAGATAGAATTAACGAAACTCAAAACAGATGTTGAAGAATTGAACCATACAATATACCAACTTGATTTCATAGATAAATATGCAGACTAATGCAGCCAAAAAAAGAGCTCAGTATACATTCTTCTTCAGCACATACAGAACATTCTCCAGAATAGATAATATTTTAGGCCATGAAGCAAGACTTAACAAATTCAAAACCATTGAAATAATACAAAATGTATTCTCAGACAACAATGCTATAAAATTAGAAATCAACAAGAGGATAAAGAAGTAAAAACCATACATTTAGAGGCTGAAAAACACCCAGCTTGAACATGAATGGGTTATTGAAGAGATGTTGTTGCTGTTATTGTGTACCATTGAGTTGAAGCCAACCTATAGCTGACATCCTGGTGGGTTTTCAGAGGCAGTTAATTACACGGAAGGAAATTGCCTATCCTTCTGCTAAGGATCAGTTGCGGTTTCAAACCATGTGCCTTTGCGATTGCAGCACAGCTTCTTGCCACTAGACCACCAGGGAAGAAATAAGAAATGAAATTTAAGTTTCTTGAAACAAAAGAGAATGAAACATAACTTACCAAAACCTCTGGGAAACAGTCAAAGCAGTACTGAAAGGACATTTCATTCCAGTAAGCAAACACATAAAAAGGGAAGAAAAAATTATAATTCATTTAAACCATATACAAACTGAGGAGGACCTGAAGCTCTCGCTGCAGAGGGTCAAGGACTACAGCCCTCAGTGTGGACTGAGGTTCAATGTCAAGAAGACAAAGATTCTCACCACTGGACCAATTGGCAGCATCAGGATAGATGGCCAAGAGATTGAGATTGTTCACAGCTTTGGTTTGCTTGGCTCCACAGTCAACACTCTTGGCACCAGTAGCCAGGAAATTAAAAGGCGCATTGCCATGGGAAAGTCTGCTGTTAGGGACCTCTCCAAAGTACTGAAGAGCAATGGTGTCTCTCTGGAGACTAAGGTGCATCTGATACAGGACATGGTCTTTGCTATCACTTGTTATGCATCAAAGAATTGGACAATGACCAAGGAGGATAGAAGGAGAATTGATGCCTTTGTGCTGTGGTGCTGGAAAAGAGTATTGAGAGTACCATGGACTGCTAGGAAAACAAACAGATTCATCCTGGAAAGGGTTAAATCGGGTGGCTGCTTGGAGGCAAGGATTCTGAGGCTCCATCTAACATACTTTGGACATGTGAGGAGAGACCGGTCCTTGGAGAAGGACATCATGCTTGGGATGGTGGAGGGACAGCGCAGGAGGGGAATGCCCTCTATGACATGGATTGATTCAGTGACTTGGGTAATCGGGATGGGAGTGACAGAGACAGTGTCATCAGCACAGGACAGAGCAGAGTTTAGGGCTGTTGTACATAGTGTTGCTATGAGTTGCAAACGACTCGACGACACATAACAACAACACAACAAACAAAAAATGAACAGCAAGAAAACCCAACAAACTCTAAAAGAAAGGGAATTATAAAAATTGGGGCAGAAATAAATGTAATATAAAACAGAAAAACAATTGAAATTAAAACAAGACCAGGATTGGGTTCTTCAAAAGGTCAATAAAATAGAAAAACCATTAGCAAAGCTAACAAAGAAAAAGAAAAGACAGATAACCTGAATAAGAGATTAAAGGGGTGTTGTCACAACAGAACCAACTAAAATAAAAGGTTAATAATGGAATTTCATGGAAAAACTATACTCAGGCAAATATTAAAACCTAGAGGAAAAGGACAAATACTTAAAAATTTACAATCCACTCAAACTTAGACAAACAGAAGTGCAAAAAAAATTACAAACCCATTACAAAAAAATAAATTGAACAAGTCATAAGATAACCATTTTTTAAAAGCCCCAGACCAGATGATTTTACTGGCAAATTTTACCAAACTGTCTGAAAAGAAATGTCACCAATTCTACAAAAAGTATTTCAGGCAATATAAAAAGATGGGATATTCCCAGACTTATTATATGAAGCAATCATATCCCTGATACCAAAGTCAGGTAAAAACAACACCGAAATAGAAAACTATAGGACAATATCTCTCATGAATACAAAAAAATTCTGGCCAATAGAATCTAACAGTATATTTATAAAAAACATTGTGACCAAGTGGGATTCATAACAAGGTATTCAAGGATGGTTCAGCATAAGAAAAACTATCAACATAATTTGTCACATTAACAAAGCAAAGAACAAGAACCACATGATGCTATCAATTGATGCAGAAAAGGCCTTAGACAAAATCCAACAAGCTTTCTTGATTAAAACATTCAGCAAAACAGGATTAGAATTTCCTCAACATAGTGAAAAGCACCTGCATACAACCAAGAGTCAATTTTGTTCTCAATGGAGAGAGATTAGAGGCATTCCCTTTGAGAACAGGATCTGGGCAAGGATGATCACTATAAACTCTCCTCTTCAATATTATATTGGAAATCTTAGTAAGAGCAATAAGGCAAAAGAAGGAAATAAGAAGTATCCAAATTGGCAAAGAGGAAGTAAAATTATCTCTATATACAGATAATATAATAGTATACTTCGAAAACTCTAAAGATTCAGCAAAAAAAAAATTACAGGACACAGTCGATCAACTCAGCAAAATAGCAGGGTACAAAATCAACATACAAAGATTAGTTAGATTTCTCTATATAAAACAACTATGAGATACCATCTCACTCCAGTCAAAATAGCAAAATTTAACAGAACAGCAAGCAACAAATAATGGTGAGGTTGTGGAGAAACTGGAACCCTTATTCACTGTTGGTGGGAGTGTAAAATGGTGTAACCCCTGTGGAAAGTGGTATGGCGCTTTCTCAAAAAGTTTCAAATAGAGATACAATTTGACCCAGCAATTCCACTACTGGGAATATAGCCCAACGAGACCATAACTGACACCCAAGCAGATATATGCTGACCCATGTTTATTGCAGCTTTGTTCACAATAGCAAGAAGTTGGAAACAACCTAAGTGCCCATCAACAAACGAATGGATAGAGAAGCTGTGGTATATTCACACAATGGAATACTACACTGCATTGAAAAACAAGGA
>NW_006399962.1:5028475-5032238 GCF_000299155.1 Elephantulus edwardii | reverse complement strand
CTCAGAATATTATTGCTTTTTAATTTTTGACTCATGTACTTTTAACTTATTAGTTAAATTTGTGTCTTCTAGGCTGCAACACTTCCATGATACATCTTCAAGGATATGAACATGTACAGCTAAGCACAATTGATAACAGTGATCTAAATTCCAAAATCAATCTCCACAACAGTCTACGTGTTTCCTATTGCCAAAGGGGCCCTTTAGGGTAGTTAGAGAAGATCTTCATCCTGAAACCTACAGCATCCCTTTTCAGCAGGAAGTAGTTAAGAGAATATGCCATCCCCTTTTCTTTATGAATCAGGGTGAAGTCTCTCTCAGGGAGGATTGATAGAAAATGGCAAAGGACACACTGACAAAGGAGATTAATCAGAACTGGCTGTGATAAGCACTGTGGCAATGGGACAATTAAAACAGACTTTCAAGGGGGGGGAGAGGAAGGAACTAGGGGGGAGGGTAGAGAAAATAGTGCAACAATGAATGGAAACCCAAAATCTCTGTAAATGTTCATTAAAATTGATAAAATTTAATTTTAAAAAAGTTTGGTCCTACTTATAGCTGACCCTCTAGTTGGCTTTCGTAGACTGTAAATTGCACAAGAGGATATTACCCATTATTCTCTCACAGAGCAGCTGGTGGATTCAAACTATCTGTCTTTGAGTTGGTAGCACAACTCCTTATTACAAGGCCACTAAAACTCCCTCAGAACCATTTAGAAAAATGCAATTCAAAGGACAAATGAAATATTATTTCACCACAACAGTTTCGAAGTTTAATCTGCTTTAAAAAAATAAATACTTTCAAAGGTGTGGGAAAAATGAAACTTTCATATATTGTTTATGGGAAAGTAAAATAGTGTAAGATGATATATATGTGCCAATGCTTATTGCAGCTTTGTTTACCATAGTGAAGAGTTGGAAACAAACCCAAGTGCTCATCAACGGAAAAATGACTTAACAATGGTACATAGTTTTAGTAATTCATAATGGAGTATTGTGCATCATTGAAAGATTATTTTAAAACTCGTGAAACACTACACAACATGGATGAATCTAGGAAAAATAACTCTGAGTTATATACACCAGTCAGAAAAGGACAATTATGGTATAAGACCACCACTATAATAAGCTAAAGAAAGGTTACACGTGGAATCATTCTTCTATGGTTAAGAAGACTGAGAAGGGAAGAAGAGGAAGTAAAAATTAATACATAGATAAGTTGGGTGAAGGGAAGACCAAAACACAATAAGGAATTGCCAGATCTTATGATTGAATAATTAATTACATTAATCAATTATAATTAAAACAAAATAACAATTGAATGAAAAGGCCATGTGATCCGTAAAATGCTTAAAAAAATTTTCAAAATCAATAAATAAATTTTTGCCATTTCCACAAAAACCTAAACAAAAAAATTTCCTTATTTCTGTACATTAGACAAAAAACACTACCACTGGCAAATCACTTTGACACAGCCCTACATTCTAGGGTCCTTCTTAGACGTTTGAAACATACACATTTAAGCATCCTGTTCTTTGCCTGAAGTCTTAAACCAGCCCATAAGCGACCCTCCAGCAGATTTTCAGAGGCTGTTAACTTGCACAGGAGGAGATCGTCCGTAGTACTTCTGCCAAGCAGCTGGTGGATTTTAATCACCTGGTTTGAATTGGCAATTCAACTTCTTACCCACCAAAAGAGTTCCCTTTAATTTCTAAATCCTCTATTATCTAATTGAGAAGATGGGTAGAGCACACCTTTAATCTTTTTAAAGAAATTTTTGCATGACCTAATAGTACTCAGAGGCACTACCTTTCACCCTTCTGAGGTCTTATAAATCACAACCTTGACTTCACATGTAGACTAGTTCTCCTAGCAGTCCCCTAAATAAGATCTCAGAAGCCATTTCTTAATCTTAGCATCATTTACCATTAGTAGAAGCCAAGAATTTGCAAAATATTCACATCAAGTCCTAGATTTTTATTTAACAGTCCCTGCTTCAATCTATGCTTCTATTCTCTATTCTTATATTTTACTATATTCAACAAGAGGAAATTAGGGAACAACTTCAACATTTGTTAAGGAAATTTGGCGAGATTACCCAGCTCATTGGGTATATTTTCTACTTCCCATACAACTGCAGGCAACAGTGTCACTTAACATTCTATCATTACATAACCAAAGGGTTTTTTCATATAATTTCTAGCAAGGGTTTCTTTCCTGCATATCTTCATCCTCAAAGTGTGAAATTCTACAAAGAATTAAGCTTTTAAGCAAAGTTAAGCTTTTACTAACAGCTTCATCAAAATCCTTAAAGTTTTTCAAAATTCTGCTCACTTCCTAGTTCTGCCACATCGCGTTTTAATGGCAGCACCCCACTATCAGGTACCAAAGTCTGTATTAATTATCTATTACTTCTTAACAAATTACTAGCAAAACCCAGTAACTTAAGACAACAAACCTTTATCATATCATAGTTTCTGTGGGCCAGGAATCTGGGTGTTGATAACTGAGTGAGTCTGAATCAAGGTCTCTGGAGAAGCTGCAGTCAAGTTTTCAACCAGGGCTCTTCTGAAAACTCTCATCTGAAAGCAGGGCTTCATGTGGGGAGGGAAAGGACAGGGCAATGAGGTGAGGAGCCTGTACACTGTTTCCTGGCTCACACAGGTGGTTATTGGCAGGATCAAATTCCTTGCAGGCTGTTGGTCTCTGTCAATTCCTTGCAAGGTAAGTGTCTCAAAAAGAAACTTCATATCATAAAATAGCAACTCCATTAAATCAAGTGAACAAGAGGGAACACTCAAAACTAAAAACACAGTCTTTTTGTAACCTAATCTCAGAAATGTCATTCCATCAATATTGTATTTTATTCACTAAGAGCAAGTCACTAGATCTAACCCACACTCAAGGGTTCAAATCAGGAGACAGAGAAAATTGAGAAAACATTTTAAAGTCTGCTTACTAGGCCTAAATTGTTTTACAAATGAGGACAATAAAGTCCAGAATACTGAACTAGAGAGTTGTTCCATGTATACAGACACTATCACGTTGTTGTTACTGTCATTATTATTGTTGTTATATGCTGTTGAGTTGCTTGTGACTCATAGCTCTGAACTCTGTCCTATATTGAGCCGTTCTCACTGTCTCTGACACATATCCCCATTACCTCAGTTACTGTGTCAATCGATCTCATCAGGTCTTCCTCTCCTGCTCTGTCCCTCCCCCTTTCAAAGCATGATGTCCTACTCCAAGGACTGGTACCTCCTGGCCACATACTCAATGCAATTTGTCTTTTGATTTCCTAGTTACTGATACCAAGAGTGTTGATTGCCTGTTTCAATTTAAGAATAATGAAATATGGAGGTTTATTAAGAGTTTCTTTTCTTTACTGCTTCTAAGATCATAGTCTAGCTTTCTGATAAATTGCAAATGATCGAAAAGACAATGACCTGAGTAGGCACACCTTAGTCTTTAAACTGACACCATTGCTCCTCAGTAATTTGAAGAGTCCCTGAGCACAGACTTGCCCCATACAATATTTCTCTTGATCTCCTGACTGCTGATACTAAGGGTGTTGGTGTGGATCTGTGGTAACAAAGGTTTATCATTAAAAATGTCTTTCCTAGATATTTATTAACTATTTTGTGCTGAAGAATTTCTTGTATTAAGGGGATAGGATAGGATAGGATAGGATAGGATAGGATAGGATAGGATAGGATAGGATAGGATAGGGTAGGGTAGGGTAGGGTAGGGTAGGGTAGGGTAGG
>NW_006399962.1:5018065-5028360 GCF_000299155.1 Elephantulus edwardii | reverse complement strand
AGGATAGGATAGGATAATAAAAGAGGCTTATATAAGCCCATGAGAGCTCAATGCTGTCTCTCTTTTGGGGATGTCCACTTTCTAGCTGGACCACCAATGACACTCTAAAATGCTCACCAGTCTGCAACATTGTCCTGTACCATCTACAGCCACGTGAGTCTGAGTCTGTGTGAAGACTTTCCAGCAAACCACTGAACCTAGCAGCCATTGAGGAGTGGAAAAACTGAATGAAGGAGGAACTGGTGATGTTGAAAATCATGAAGTTAAAAAGTAGATCAAACATTTGGTACACTGTTGACTTCCCAATTCTTGGTATTAGTCGGCTACTAATCTAAGCAGAGCAAATTATGCATGCAGGATCTAAGCATAATTAGATCACTGAAAATTTAAAACTTTTCTACATATGTCATGAGAATTTTTATTTTCTTGATATTGAGATGTAATCCATATTGAAGGCTGTAATCTTTGATCTTCTGCAGAAAGTGCTTCAAGTCCTTCTCACTTTCAGCAAGTAGGTTGTGCTATCTTCATAATGCAGGCCGTTGACAAGTCTTCTTCCAATCCTGATACCATATTCTTCTTCATAGAGACCAGCTTCTTGAATGATTTGCTCAACATACAGACTGATTATGTATGGAGAAAGAATAAAACCCTGATGCACACCTTTCTTAATTTTAAACCATGCCGTTTTCCCTTGCTCTGTTCACACATCAGCCTCTTAGTCTAGGTATAAGTTCCACATGAGTACAATTAAGTGCTCTGGGATTCCCATTATTCTAAATGTCAGTGATAACTTTTTATGATCCACACAATCAAATGCCTTTGCATAGTCAATAAAGCACAATTAGACATTCTTCTGGTACTTTCTGTTTTCAGCCAGGATCCATCTGACATCAGCAATGATATCCCTGGAGTCACAGCCTCTTAGACAATCAGCTTGGTCTTCTGGCAGCTCTCTGTCAATATACTGTTGTAGTTGGTTTTGGATGATATTCAGCAATATTTTGCTTGCACATGATGTTGTTGTTGTTGTTATGTGCCGTCAAGTCACTTGCGACTCATAGCAACACTATGTACAATAGCCCTAAACTCTGCTCTGCCCTGTGCCAATCGCACTGTCTCTGACACACCCATGCCAATTACCCTAGTCACTGAATTAATCCACCTCATAGAGGGCACTCCCCTCCTGCGCTGTCCCTCCACCCTCCCAAGCATAATGTCCCTCTCCAAGGACAGGTCCCTCCTTACAACATGTCCAAAGTATGTTAGATGGAGCCTCAGAATCCCTGCCTCCAAGGAGCCACCCGGTTTAACCCTCTCCAGGATGAATCTGTTTGTTTTCCTAGCAGTCCATGTTACCCTCAATACTCTTCTCCAGCTCCACAGCTCAAAGTCATCAATTCTCCTTCTATCGTCCTTAATCATTGTCCAGCTCTCTGATGCATAACAAGTGATTGTAAAGATCATGGGCTGTATCAGATGCACCTTAGTCCCCAGAAAGACACCATTGCTCTTCAGTACTTTGGAGAGGTCCCTAACAGCAGACTTTCCCATGACAATGTGCCTTTTAATTTCCTGGCTACTGGTGCCAAGCGTGTTGACTGTGGAGCCAAGCAAACTAAAGCTGTGAACAATCTCAATCTCTTCACCATCCATCCTGATGCTGCCAATTGGTGGAGTGGTGAGAATCTTTGTGCATCATAACAAACTGTGGCTGACTCTGAGAAGAATGGGAATCCCAGAACACTTGATGGTGCTAATGAGAAACCTATACTTGGACCAAGGTGCAGTTGTCAGAACACAGCAAGGAAACACTGCATGGTTCAAAATTGGGAAGGGCATATGCCAGGGATGTGTCCTGTCTCCATACCTTTTCAACTTGTATGCAGAACAGATTATCTGGGAGGCTGGGCTCTTTGAGGAGAAATGTGGGGTCAAGATGGGTGGAAAATCTATCAACAATCTGCGTTATACAGATGGCACAACCCTGCTTGCTGAAACTGAGGAGGATCTGAAGTGCTTGCTGCAGAGGGTCAAGGACCTCAGCCTTCAATCTGGATGGATTGCACATGATATTGTTTAATAATTTCCACATTCTGTTGGGTCACCTTTCTTGGGAGTAAGAACAACTATGGATCTCTTCCAGTCAGGTGACAGAACAGCTGTCCTCCAAATATCCTGGCATAGACTGATGAGCATGTCCAGGGCTGCATCTGTTAGTTAAAACACATCAAATGTAACCCCATCAGTTACTGAAGCCTTATATTTGCCAGTGCCTTCAGTGCTGCTTGAAATTCCTCCTTTATTATCATTGGCTTTTGGTCATATGACACTTCCTGAAATATTTTAATGTCAACCAATTCTTTTTGTCACAGTGACTCTTTGTATCCCCTCTATTCTTGGCTCCACAATCAACACTCTTGGCACCAGCAGCCAGGAAAGTCTGCTGTTAGGGACCTCTCTAAAGGACTAAAGAGCAACGGTGTGTCTCTGGAGACTAAGGAGCGTCTGGTACAGGCCATGGTTTTTGAAATCACTTGTTATACATCAGAGAGCTGGACAATGACCAGGGAGGATAGAAGGAGAATTGATGCTTTTGAGCTTTGGTGTTGGAGAAGACTGTTGATACCATGGACTGCTAATAAAACAAACAGATTCATTCTGGAGAGGGTTAAACTGGGCTGCTCGGTCATGTTGTAAGGAGAGACCGGTCCTTGGAGAAGGACATCATGCTTGGGAGGGTGGAGGGAAGGTGCAGGAGGGGAAGGCCCTCTATGAGGTGGATTTATTCGGTGACTGGGGCAACTGGGATGAGTGTGTTGGAGACAATGAGATCGGCACAGGACAGGGCAGAGTTTAGAGCTGTTGTACATAGGGTCGCTATGAATCGCAAGTGACTTGATGGCACATAACAACAATCCTCTTTGATGCTTCCCAGATCATTCAAGATTTTGACCATAGTACCTGTGCTGTTGGAGAAACATACTTGATGTACCATGAACCTTCAAAAGAACAAATAGATATGTCCTGGAGTAAGGATAGCAAGAATTCTCCTTAGAGGCAAAGATGACAAAGGTTCATCCCACATATTTTGGGAAGGCCTACTGTAGGAGAGGTTATTCCTTGGAAAGGTTCATCATACTTGGAAAGGTAGAGGGTAGGAGAAAGAGAAGA
Source organism: Elephantulus edwardii (assembly GCF_000299155.1). Classification (NCBI taxonomy): domain Eukaryota; kingdom Metazoa; phylum Chordata; class Mammalia; order Macroscelidea; family Macroscelididae; genus Elephantulus; species Elephantulus edwardii. The sequence continues at coordinate 5,025,186 of NW_006399962.1, read as the reverse complement.
AAAGGTTTAACAAGATGTTTTGACACAGTGATGGCATTAATGGACTTAAGTATGTCAGAAATCGTGAGAATGGCACAGGATAGGACAAAGTACATTCAGATCTGTTGTTCATTGGGTCATTATGAGTCATACTCAACTCCACAGCCTCTGATAACAGCAACTGCTCCCAAGAAATAGAGAAAGCTAGAGTCACAACTATTCTCAATGTGGAACTAATTGGGAGATAAACCAAAGGGCTGGAATAGATAAGAAAGTATGCCCCACATGGTTTGAAGAAACACCTTACTTTGCTCCCTGATATCGACACTTAGTCTTACTCTCTTCTTGGTATCAATATTAGTTAGAATGAATATTATTAAGTTTCAAGCTCATTCTCCATAACGTCAGCAGTACCACTTCTTCCCATTTATCCATTCTGCTGAGAATTGATTCCTTACCTTTCCTTAGTTCTCAAGACTCTGAATTTTCTGCTGAAAAATGAACAAGAAAGAGAACACACTTTCTCTTACCTCCTCCTTCTCTTCCTCTAAGCCTCATCTCCCTCTACAGTGTTCATCTCTCTACAACCACATTCAATCCCCCTCTAAGACTTCACCTTCTTTAGAACTAGAATTATTCCTAATTTCCTCTAGAATGTCTAAGTTTTTTAATTACTAAGTTTGAGCTTAGCAGTCAACCCAAAAATTTCTGTATATCAACCCAGAACCACCTGGTTTCATGAATAGTTAGTTTCCCACACATACGGACATGTATACTTTCAGATAACTAATATTTGACATATAGGTATACTTCATTTTATTGCAGCTCCCTGGGGCTTAGTGGTAAGGACTTGCACTGTGCAGCTCAAAGGCATGTGTTTCCAATCTACCAGCTATTAGGTAAGAAAAGATGGACAAACTCCTTCATGTGCTTTATAGCCTTTGAAAACTCAGGAAGGATCGGCTATAAGTCAGTTCCTACTCAACAGTGCTTAACAATAGCAAAATTGTTTTCTTGAATTTCATTAATATTTTTACAAATTAAAGTTTTTACAAATTGAAAGTTTGTGGTAGCCCTGTATATAGCAAATCTATCATTGTCAATTTTTAACATTATGAACTCACTCTACATTCCTACATAAGGGAGCTCTGGTGGTCTGCTGGTAAGAATCTGTGCTGTAATCTGAGTGCACGTGGTTCAAATCCACCAACTGCTCCATGGGAGGATGGGCAATCTCCATTCTGACTCTGTGGCACACAACAAAAACTACGTCTCTGTGTGATATTTTCGTAAGTGCACTATATTTCAATTTTTTAAATAGTGTTTTGCACAGTTAATGAATTTCAATATAGTATAAGAATAATTTTATATGTATCAGGAAACCCAAAAATTTAAGATTTACTTTTATGATAGTATTTGCTTTATTGTGGTAATCTGGAACCCCACCTGCATTATATCTAATGTATGCATATATAATCATTGTTTCTTTTGCCTCTCAGAAATATACTTGATAACAATTATCCTAAGTCTTTTCTACTGTCTATTACTACTCAATATCAACCCTCCTTCATTCTCTTTTAGAAGAAGGAAGGTAGAGAAAGGAATTTATGGGAGGGCTGAAAAGTCATCACCAACTCTTCGCTACAATCTGTCAATTACTCCTATTGTTTCTGCTTTCAAACTTCTCTTAAATTTGTTCCTCTATCTCAACAACTCTTACAAAATCTATGCATTGAAACATACCATTGTGGGACTTACATTCTCCTCTATATTCCAGTTGTCAAACTAATTCCAAATCATAGCAAGTCCGTTTATTGCAAAGTAAATCTGTACTGTGTATTTTTTTTTTAATACTGCTATTTTCAATTATGGTAACCTTCCAGAAGCAGATCTCCAGACTGAGATCTGTTTACTGAGGACCTTTAAATCACTGTTGTTAAGTGTCTTCAAGTCAACTATTACAACTCATAACAACCATACAAACAATGAATCTGAATGAGTACCTTTAAATTACTGTTGTTAAGTGTCTTCAAGTCAACTATTACAACTCATATCAACCATATAAACAATGAATCTGAACCCTGCCAATCCTATGCCGTCTTCATCATGTCTGATATATTTGAGCCTACTATTTATAGTTACTGTGTCAATCTATCTCATTGAAGGTCTTGTCCTCCTTAGCTTAACCTTCCAAGAATTATGTCCTTTTCAAAGGACTGGAACATGCCCAAAGTATGTGAGACAATGTTTCACATGTCCTAACAACATGCCCAAAGTATGCAAGATGAAGTCTCACCATCCTCACCTCCAAGGAGCACCCCAGTTACACTTTCTCAAAAAAAATGTTCTTTTTTCTGTTCTTTTGGCAGTCCATGGGATAGTCAATACTTTTCTCCACTGCAACTCAAAGGCATCGATTCTTCTTCTGTCATCCTTAGTCATTGTCCAACTTTCAGATGCATAACAAGTAACTGAAGGAAACACTAATCTTTTTATTAGCAATTGAGCCTTAATTGCACACACCACATAGGGATTCCTACCACTTTACCCTCCCTATAGTAATACCTTCCCTCACGCATTGACTCCAAGGAAACATTAGCAAACATGCACAAGCAGATATTTTAAATGCTTATTGCTCTTGAAACTGCCTATGTGAGCAAGCCTGAATTAGCTTTCAAAATTATAACAGACATGTGTTCACATGCCTTATGGCCCCAGCTGAGATTAACCTCAATCCCACAGACAGAGCTGCCCAGCTGACCAGAAACCCACTAAGGACGCCAATGAGTGAGCCCGTCAAAGACAAACAGAAAAACTAACTCAGTGTAAGCCGCCAGCACTTCAAATTGTGAATTAACTAAGTAGTTGTTTTAAGTCATTAATTATGGAGATGAGTTACTACTCAACAAAAACTGATACATCAACAAATAAGGTTGTGTCCTGGTTAAGAATCCATGATTAAGAAGTAATTCTTTGGAGAATGTTTACCAACTCTGTTTAATTGGCTTGATCAGGTAAAGAAAGAGAACCTGATCTCTTCTTAACAATAGCCCTAGAACTCAAAAAATATTCCAAGAAAATAAATGGGCTGTAGATGGAGGCAAACTGAGGCAGTGTTATTTCATTTTCTTCTGGGGCATCCAAAGCTTTTCTCTGGTCCCTGAGGTAAGAATCAGAAGGAGCCTTGTTTGAATACATTTCTCTGTGTGAAACAAGGTCATAAAGTCTCCCAGACAGCTTGGAAGTCGTTGATGGACAAAAGCAAAGTCCATACGCTGTTGTCAGAAGTTTGCCTAGCGATTGTGCTCTTGGAAAAAATGAATTCTCAGATGAAGGTGGTCTGGGAGAGAGTTGTCCAAAGTTGCCCAGTCTTAGTGGACATTTCCAAAAACTGTGTAAAACAAACAGGAGGAGAAAGTGCTGAGTACTCACTTCCCCACCGGAATCACTGCTGCCTTTCTTTCTTTTCCTCACACTCAGGAGGACACTCAATTTAAGCCAGGTATAAAGCAGACAACTCTATAGTCATATTCTCATCTTGAGCACTAATACATGATTACAAACTGGCTGCCGAGGTGTGCTATCCTACCCCTCGTTTTTAAAAGCTAAATCTTTGAAGGAGGAAACTGTGCCTATTTCTCACACTAAGCAGCTGATGGATTCAAACAACAACTTTTCACTTAGCAGACAGGAGTGTTACATACTATGCTACTGATACTCCTTGTGCAGTGCATTATTAGCTAGTAAATCCATTCTATCTTCTATTCTGATGTTATTAAGATGTGAAAGTAATTCCTATGTGAGACACCAGGAACGGTGGCATGGGAGTGTAGGTGTGGATTGAGGATCCAAGACTCGATCTTTAACAGGCACACAAGAGAAGACAAATTCTCAAGACATTGACTCAGTATTTCAAAAGAAATCTAGGCAAGTTCCTCCCTCTAGTGGAATATATTTTTTATATACTGTCGCATACCAAATACTACACCACTTATCAAATTCTTTAAAGGACAAATTTCTCGAGCAAATTACTGTGAGGACTAGCAAGCAAACAGCTCCCTCTAGTGGATATTTCTATGTCGTACGAACAGAAGTGCATGGTTTAAAATAAAGTGTGTGATCTCCATACCTATTAGATTCTGATGACAGAAAAAGAATTGATGTCTTTGAATTGTGGTGTTAGAGAAGAGTACTGAATATCTAATGGGCTGCCAGAAAGACAGATAAATCTGTCTTGGAGAATGTGCAACGAGGGATAAAGGCAAGGATAGTGAAAATTCAGCTCATACACATACTTAGGGCATGTTGTCCTTGAAAAGCAGAGGGTTATTAAAACAGAGAAGGTTCCTCAATAAAACGGGTTGATTTAATAACTAACAATGAACTTGGCATAACAGCACTAGGTTTCAATCTGTCATGCAAAGGGTCACTGTGAGTGATAGTCAACTGCATCAAACAACAGCAACTTTGGAAATTTTGGAGTAACTTTTGGTTTTCTTTCAGAAAAATGTTTAAAATAGAAATGAAAAAGTTAATCTCACAGATTAGAGAAATCTGCTTAAATACAACATCCAGACTTTAAGTTTCCTTAATAAAAACTAAATGGGGGAGGAAAGTAAAAAGGCTCACAGAAAATAGCTGTAAGATTATTGCTTTAGAGCCTAAAGTCTAAGAGTTTATGATTTGCAGAAATCTGCAGCCTGCAGTTAAAGCCTGCCTGCATTTTCAACTCTGGCATAAATCCAGATGACTTTTTAAGTTAATTATCTTCTCCAAGCTTTCAAACTAGCATGCAGCCATGACATTTCCAGAATTACTCAAGGAAACACCAAAATTATCCTCAAGGAGAGTAGGTTAATTAATAGTCGTACAAAGGACTAAGGAACTTATTTAGATGGCTTGCCTAGTCATGACCTCAGAACAAGAAAGAAATATTGATATAAATGTCATTCACTTCCTATGTTTACCCTTTTTTATTGTTAGGCCAAAGAACATTTTCTTGACTATTGTTACTAGAAGTTTCTGTCAATACTTCCCCCAACTGTTGTTGTTGTGTACCATAGAGTCCAAACCTACCCAGAGCTGACACTCCATTGGGTTTTCACAAACATTTAATCCCGTGAGAGATGTTAGCCCATCTCTCTCCTGCAGAATACCTGGTGGGTTCAAACCAGGTGCCTTTGGATTGGCAATCCAAATCCTTCCCTTTAAACCACCAAAGCAGCTTTGCTAAAACTTTATACCAGAAAGACTTTACCAATGTCTAAAACAATCACTGTGAGTCATAGGATTTTAGTAACTCATGCAAAGGGGACATCTTAAGTGATTTTTCTTACTTAAATATACTATTGATCTTGTCATGATCTTTGAGCTTAAGCAGACACTTTAGTCATTTTGTCTCACATCTTTTGTCATTATTGTATATGCCAAATAAAATCCTTTTCTTTACTACTCTATTATGGTATTGTTCTCCTAAGATACTATACATCTCCTTTTGCCATATCATAACTCAAGTAGAGAAAACAGTAATCTGGACATATTTTTCCCTCCCTTTTGTAATAGCAGCTGCCAAGTTTTTGTTCAAGGATAAAAATGAGAAGAGGTCAGAATGCTCTGCTTTGTAACTCTTCTATAGTATGTGTGATACAATCTTTGGTTTCATCTTAGACATATCTTATAAACATCATTTATATACTTGAAAGTATTTGTAATTAGTTTCAAAACTATAATCTTTTTTTTCTCTCTCCCCCTTCCTTCCTTCTTCCCTTCTTTCCTCCCTCCTTATTTCATTACTTACCTGTTTTCATACTCTCCCCATTTTCTATCTTTTCCCCTTACCTTCTTTCCTTCTTTTATCTTTCTCCAATCTCCTCCCACAAACTACAGCTCATCATAACCCCCTTATGAACAACAGAGGAGAACCTTGCCCTACCCTGCACAAATGTCTGAGAGTGATCATGAATGAGTCGGATCTGACTTAGCATCAATAAGTTGTTGTTAGGTGTTGTTGAGTCAAGTCAAGAACCCTGTCCTATCCTGTGCCATCCTTATCACCTCTGACATGTTTGACTCCACTGCTGCAGTCACTGAGAATTTTTGTCTTGATGTTGAGATGCAGTCTATGTCAAAGTCTTTGATCTTCAGTGAGTATTTGAAGTCTCCCTCACTTTTAGCAAGCAAAGTTGTTCATACTACAGGTTCTTGATGAGTCTTCCTCTGATCCTGATGCCACATTCTTCTTCATAGAATCCAGTTCCTTGAATAATTTGCTCAACCTATAGATCAAATAGATATAGAGGATACAACCTTAAGGCACAACTTTCTTAATTTTGAACCCTGTACTGTTTGCACAACAACTGCTTGTTCTTGATATAGATTTCACATGAACACAATTAACTGTTCTGGAATTCTCATTCTTCTCAATGTTAGCCATAATTTGTTATGACCAGCACAGTGAAATGTCTTTGAATGGCCGTTAAAATACAAATAGACATGCTTCTGGTACTCTCTGCTTTCATCTAGAATCTATCTGACAGCAATATATAATCAGCAATTTTATACCTGGTGCCATGGCCTCTCCTAACCTACTTGAACTTCTAGTAGTTCTCTGTGTATGCACTGTTCTAGCCATTTTTTAGTGACCTTTGGCAATATTTTGCTTGTATGTGACATTAAGTATATTGTTCAATAATTTCCACATTCTGTTGGATCATCTTTCTTGCAAGTGGGAACAAATATGGTTATCTTCCAGTTAGTTGGCCAGACAGTTGTCTTCCAAATTTCCTGAAGAGATATGAACAAAAGATATTATAGAAAAAGTTAGAAAACTTGTATTCAAGTAGCTGAGCAGATCCCAAACAAGATAGAAACCAAAAGAAAAACAGCAAGACATATCATAATTAATCTTCCCAAAATCAAAGACTAGAAAATAATCTTGAGGAAACAACCTAAGTGCCCATCAACAAACGAATGGCTAGAGAAGCTGTGGTATATTTGCATGATGGAACACTATGCTGCATTAAAAAAACAAGGAACTCATGCAATATTACTCAAAATGGTTGACTCTGGAGAACATTATGCTGAGTAAAATGTCCCAGTCACAAAGGGACAAATATTGCATGGTGCCACTGTTGTAGAATGGG
>NW_006399962.1:5012400-5017339 GCF_000299155.1 Elephantulus edwardii | reverse complement strand
AGTGATAGGGAATGGCAAGGGACACACTGACAAAGGAGATTAATCAGAACTGGCTTTGACAAGCACTGTGGCAATTGGACAATTAAAACAGACATGGGGGGGAGAAGAACGAACTGGGGAGCAGGGTGGAGAAAACAGTGCAACAATGAATGAATGAAAACCCAAAATCTCTGTAAATGTTCATTAAAACTAATACAATTTTAAAAAAAGAAAATAATCTTGAATACAACTCAGAAGAAACAAAGTTACCAAAGAGGAAACCAATAAAACTAAACTTTGATTTCTCAGCAGAAACTGTACAGACTAGAAGACAATGTGATAATGTACGTAAAAGGCTGAAAGAAAAGCAAAGCCAACTAAAAATTCTTTACTCAGAAAAATTGTTCCTCAAATATGATGGTGAAATGGAGACAGTTCTAGATAAACAAAAACTAATTGAGTTTTTAAAAACTAAACCCACTCTATAGAAAATTATAAAAGGAGTTTCTTCAGGCAGAAAAACAGACAACATCCTACTTTGGTATTTAGCAACTGGAGTTTTAAAAACTTGCAAGCAGCCATTGAAGGTACAACTATTTCTCTCTCCTTTTCCTGAACAAATAAAATGGAAGAAAAACAAAGATATACACTCAAAGATATACACTCAAGAGGAATAATGGATCACATGAATTTTAATTGCCATGACCTTAAAATTAGAAGAGCTACCACTGTCGGACACCCTTAAAAAAAAATAAAAGAAAATCACAGTTGTAAAAAATCTTGGATAGAGTAAGGGAAAAATGGGAGGGGGAAGTAAAAAATATTATAAGACCAAGATTTCTGATCCAATAGACATTTGTGGAACCCGAAAGGCTATGATCCATGGACACCTTTCAAACCTGGGTGAAAATTCACTCTCATGGCTCAACTTTCAGACAAACAATAGACAGTCCTAATAAGGTGACAAATAATACCAAGAAGCTATTCACTCCTTAGAATAACCATCATGCTTTCTACGAAGATGGCGCCAAAAGCGAAGAAGGAAGCCCCTGCCCCTCCCAAAACTGAAGCCAAAGCAAAGGCATTGAAGGCCAAGAAGGCATCCTGAAGGGCATCCACAGCCAAAAAAAGAAGAAGATCCGCACGTCACCCACGTTCCGGCGGCCTAAGACGCTGAGACTCCGACGGCAGCCCAAATACCCCCTGAAGAGCGCTCCCAGGAGAAACAAGCTTGACCACTATGCCATCATCAAATTTCCCCTGACCACTGAGTCAGCTGTGAAGAAGATAGAAGATAACAACACATTTGTGTTCATTGTGGATGTCAAGGCCAATAAGCACCAAATTAAACAAGCTGTAAAGAAGCTCTATGACATTGATGTGGCTAAGGTCAACACTTTGATTAGGCCTGATGGAGAGAAGAAGGCCTATGTTCAACTTGCTCCTGATTATGATGCTTTGGATGTTGCCAACAAAATTGGGATCATCTAAACTGAGTCCAGCGGGCTAATTCTAAATGTAATAAATTTTTCTCACCAAAAAAAAAAAAAAAAGAATAACCATCATGTCAGATCTAAAGAGCAGCATTTGCCCAAAATAAAGTGCCAAAGGCAGGAAGGTGTATTTTGCTGTTGTAAGGTGCCATCCTGTTCAATCATCCTGTTATTCATGCTTTGCAAGCAAAGTTTTTTGTTTGCATAATGCAGGTTGTTGATGAGTCCTCCTCCAATTCGAATGCCGCATTCATAGTCATCGAGTACTGCCAAATGGAAACCAAATATACCAATTCAAAGGTGATCCTCAAGCAGATTTTCACAAGAGGAGATTGCTCATCTTTCTGCTTTGGAAAGCTGATGGATCAAACCATGAGCATTTTGGTTGGCAGCACAACTCCTTACCCAGCAGCCACCAGAGCCCCTGATTGAGAAGGCATGGAGAAAGGAAAGAACTCTAGTGCGTACCTTTTCTGCTTTTAAACTTCTCACTGTTCCCTTGTTTTGTTAAGACAACTACTTCTTGGTTCATATTGGTATAGATTTCCCATGAGCACAATCAAGTATTCTGGATTCTTATCCTTCTACATGTTAGTTATAATTTGTTACAATCTACACAAATTCCTTTGCATAGACAATAAAGCACACGTAAACATCTCTCTGAAATCCTCTGTTGTCAGCCAAGATCGATGTGATAGTCCTCATTCTGGGGCCTTCTGAATGTAGCTTGAAATTCTGGAAGTTCTCTATCAATGTATTATTGTTCAAGTTATTTTTTAATAATCTTCATCAAGATTTTACTTGCATATGATATTAACGACAGTATTGGTTGACTTACATTTCTTTTTTCCAAAAGAGAACAAGTATGGATCTCTTCCAGTCAGTTGGCCATAGCTTTGCACAGATTGGTGAGCACAACGAGGCTTGCATCTGTTTATTGAAATACTTCAATTGGTATCCCATTCGTTCCTAAGGCCTTATTTGTTGCCCATTCCTTAGTGCAGTTTGGACTTCTTCCTTCAGTTCCATTGGTTCTTGATCATATATACTTTCTGAGAAGATTCATTGCCAATGTACAAAAGTACAGTGACTCTGTATTACTTCCATCTTCTCATATTTCCTATATCATTCAAGATTTTGCCCAAAGAATCCTTCAGAACTGCAATTTGAGGTTGAATTGGTTCTTTCATTCTGCAGGCTGGAGAAATGTTAAGTGTGTTCTTTCCTTTTGGTTTTCTACCTCCATCTCTTTGTATGGATCTTTATAATACTTTGTTTTGTCTTCTTGAGCTACCCTTTTAAATCTTGTGTTAATCTCTCTTACTTCAACATTCCTCCCCCTTACTTTGACTTTGTTTTGTTTGTTTGTTTTGTTTCCAGGGCAATCTTTTGATATTCATTGTCGTCTTTTCCTTCTCTCTATCTTTGTAGTGACATTTTGCTTTATTCATGGTCATCTCACAACCTTATCTGGTCTTTGGTCATTATTGTTCAATGCATCAAATCAATCTTGAGATATTTTTTTAAGTTCATTTGAGACAGACTCGAGGTCGTATTTTGGTTATCATGGTTTTAATTTTCTACATCGTCAATTTAAACTCAAGTATTAATATTTGATAATTCTTGGCTTCTTTGTGAATTTTGGTATTGAGCTTGTCCACCAGCTTCCCACAGATATAGTTAATCTGATTCCTGGGTAGTCTATCAAATGAGATTCATGTGAAACTCACCATTATGTGGAATTTTTTTTTAAAAAAATATTTTCAATGAATAAATCATTGATTATATAAAATTCTATCATGTTATCTTCATCCTCGTGTCTGTCAACAAACTCTTATTTTCCAACTACCATTTCTTCTTTGTTTCCAACCTCTGTGTTCCCATTACAACCAATTATTATTAGTGGATGTTGATTACATGTTTGATCAATTTCAGACTGCAAAGGTTTCTAGAAATCTTCAATTTCTTCATATTTGCTTTAGAGGTATGTGTGTGTATTTGAACAATAATTGAATTAACAGGTCTTCTTTGTATGCATATGAACAGCATCTTATCACTCACAACATTGTACTTCAGTATGGATTTTGAAATGTTCTTTTTGACAATGAATGTAACACCATTTTTCTTCAATTCATCATTTCTAGCATAATAGATCATATGATTGTCTAATTCAAAATGGCCAATACCAGTTCATCTCAACTCACTAATGCCTAGGATGTCAATATTTATATGTTCCATTTCTTTTTTATTATTATTATTACTTTTTGTATGTATACCATCAAATCGGATCTGACTGGTACAGGAGGAGATTGCCCCTCCTTCTCTGGCAGAGCATCTGGTGGATTTGAACCACGTACCTCTGGGATTGCAGTGCAATTTCTTGCCACTAGGCCACCAGAGCTCCCCTCCATTTCATTTTTTGTAACTTCCTATTTTCCTAGATGAATACGTCACTCATTCCTTTTTCATTATTAATGGATGTTTGTAGGTATTTCTCCATATTTTGAGTCTTGCCATATTATAAAATTAAAGTCTTTCATTCAAAGAAAGCTTTACTCTATCCATATTATTACAGTCAACTCTACTTTGAGAAAAAGAACTCTAGTAGCCTAGTGGTAAGAAGCTGTGTTGCAATCCTAAAAGGCACATGGTTAAAATTTATCATCTGCTCCCAGGAGAAGGATGGGCAATCTCTTCCCTTGCACTTTACTGCCTCTGAAAACCCCCTGGAGGGTAAGCTATTAGTGGGTTCCGACTCGGCTGCACACAGCAACAACGACTGTGAGGAGGTAGCTCTTCCCAGTTGCCCTTTGCATGCCTTCCAACCTGAGGGGCTTATCTTCCTGCACTATATCCAGTAATATTCTTCCATTGTTCCTAGGGTTTTTGAACGGGTTTCAGAAATTAATAAAACAGTCTTGCTTCTTAATCTTGTTAGACTGGAAACTCCACTAAAACCTCTCCACCCTGAGTGACCTTACTGGTATTTTAAATACTGGTGAAATAGCTTCCAGCATCACAGTATCAAGTAAGCCACCACAGTATGGCACGCCAACAGTACAGTAAACCAACAAAGGAATCATGAAATAGGAATGAAGCATAAAAAGTTGGAAGATTACTTCAAATAAAACATAGCTACAAACTAAGTATTCAAGAGAAAGAACAAAGTTAAGTAGAAAGTAGAAAATAAACAATAGGAAAAGAAATCCCAGTCTGAAGAACATTTTCCAAAAGAAATTGTACAAATTGCACAAAGAGTAATAAAAAAAATACTATTGCTAAGGCCCAATGCCATGAAATTTCAGAGTACCAGCTCTTAATGGAAGACCCTAAAAACAAGATGTAAAGGGGAATTCAGGTCAAATATAAAATATGCTACAAGTTTCTGCCGGCCAAGCAGTCCATCTTGGCCACGCGTGTGCCCTGTCCCACGTCTAGTCATGACCTCATGCCCCTCACTGCTCCTA
>NW_006399962.1:4984692-5011125 GCF_000299155.1 Elephantulus edwardii | reverse complement strand
CTTCAGTTTGGGAGGAGCAGAGGCTTCCTTCTTCTCTTTCGGCACCATCTTTGTAGAAAGGCTGAAGATAATTTTTAAATTAATGTCTTAAGAGGGAATGTACACATTTCTTTTTTTTGGTGAACTTTTTTATTATTGATTGTTTGTTTGTTTTTAATGGAAGATTCCTGGGTGGCCCTGACTCAAGTGGGCATGATCAGGGCACAAGGGGATGGGAACCAGCCAGCGTGGGGAGAGATCATCTCCACAACATTCCGTTTATACACAGAACTAAACAGACAAGAACAGAGTCACTATTGTGGTTAGAAACTGGCTACCTGGGAAGGGAAAGGAGCAGGTAGGGAGTGGAGGTGTTGTTAAAAAAAAATAAATGTAGCACTTAAACTGGGTTCCATGGGAAAACTTGGTCTGTTTCAACCCCATAGGAATCAGAAGATCAAAAGCGATTTGGGATGGCCAGAACCATCACGGGTGGAGGGAAGAGGAAGGTCCAGGGGTGGAGTATTGTTTGGCAACTGAGGTGAAGGGATTCCCTTTCCCCTGCTGGGAACCCCCAGCCTCTCAGGTGTGGCAGAAAGGGGGCAGCTTGCAGCTCCCACAGGCAGGTCTGAGGCTGCCAGATGTTCCAGGCAGGGAACTGAAGGGGCTCACAAGGGCTTGCCCTCCAGGAAGATGACAGCACTGCCCCCAGTTTCTCTGCCAGGGTGCAGCGGTCCTTGACCTCCTCATAGCAGTTTGCTTGTAATCCATGCTTGATCCCTGTCAGCTTCTTCTTGATGGCATCCTTGGAGCTAGCATAGATCATTTTGTGCTTAAGAGGTGCACACTCAAGGGCCCGAAATATAAACACCATGTCCTCCTCCTTGCTCTCCTTGGTCTCATAGGTTGCATCATACAGGGTGTGGCAGCAGTCTTTCTCCGGCAGCATCTTGACAAAGGTGGCATAGGGGTCGTCGACAGTCTGGCCAACATCTCCGACCACAATCTCCTTGCCCTCATCCAGGATGATGTTCTTCCTGTCTTCGCTCAGGCAGAAGAGCGCTGCCTTCTTGCGCTTCTTCACCTCCTCTGGTGAAGATCTGTGCACCTTCATGTCATTGAACTCTTTGATGGCACCATCAGAGACACAGCCACACCAGAGGCCATGTTTCTGGAAGCAAAAGGGATATGGCAAAGGGAGCAAGAGAAGACAAGAGCCGTCACAGCTGCTGCCTGGATCCGACTAGGGAATGTACGCATTTTGTTGCCACTAGAATAAAAAAGCATATTGTTATAGAAAATACAATTCTGAACAGCCACATGAATTTATGCTCCAGGAGTGATGTTGTAAGCATTTAATATCCTAACCTGATTATTTTTTTCATTTATATACACTCACTTTTCACTTAACAGCATAGTTCCATTCCAACAACTAAGTCATTGTGAACAAATAGGTATTGTACAACTACGGAGGATGACTACATCACATCTAAAAATGGAAGATTACTATATCATTACAGAACTACCAAATCACATCACTACATACCTGCCAAACCACTGAAAATCATGGTCCTGTCAAGGTGATGCATGACCTTAACCCTTATAGCCAGTGTAACTCTCACCTCACATGTCACCTTTTGTAGGTCATTAGTGCATAAAATAGTAAGATAGTTGGTTTTTCACTCTCATTTTAAATGCAAAATTTCAGACAAAATAGTAAGTTAAAAGCTTAATATACTAAGTGTATTTAATTATATTTTAGGAGAAGCTGACAGCCTCCCTAGGCATCAAATTGGTACCTGTGGCAGGACAGTTAGAAGCACTCTTCTGAGCAAGCCACAAGTTATCACAAGACCCAAGCACACACCCTACATAAGCAGCCACAGAATTCAGCTACACAAACCACCTCAATGTTCCTTTCTGACAGGCTTTACTAGCAAAGCTGTCTGCAAAAGCATTCAGGTGCCATGTATGTGTGGAAGAAAAAAAACTGATCCTCTATGACCATGCAGAGGAGCAGCCATGAAGAAGCCTAGAGCATATGCCCCATAATGATGACACTGTTTGGGGCAAATATCCAGTCAGACTCCATCTTGAACACAAATTATGAGCACCTCTTAACCCACACTGTTGTTGTTGTTGTCATGTGCCGTCGAGTCGCCTGCGACTCTTAGCGACCCTATGTACAACAGCCCTAAACTCCGCTCTGTCCTGTGCCAATCGCACTGTCTCTGACACTCCCATCCCAATTATCCCAGTCACTGAATCAATCCACCTCATAGAGGACCTTCCTCTCCTGCAAAGTCCCTCCACCCTTCCAAGCATGATGTCCCTCTCTAAGGACCGGTCTCTCCTCACAACATGTCCAAAGTAAGTTAGACGGAGCCTCAGAATCCTTGCCTCCAAGGAGCCACCCGGTTTAACCCTCTCCAGGACAAATCTGTTTCCTTTCCTAGCAGTCCATGGTATTCTCAATACTCTTCTCCAGCACCAGAGCTCAAAGGCATCAATTCTCCTTCTATCCTCCTTGGTCATTGTCCAACTCTCTGATGCATAACAGGTGATTGCGAAGACCATGGCCTGTATCAGACACACCTTAGTCTTCAGAGAGGCACCACTGCTCTTCAGCACTTTGGAGAGGTCCCTAACAGCAGACTTTCCCATGGCAATCGCCTTTTAATTTCCTGGCTGCTGGTGCCAAGACTGTTGACTATGGAGCCAAGCAAACTAAAGCTGTGTACAATCTCAGTCTCTTCACCATCCTTCCTGATGTTGCCAGTTGGTCCAGTGGTGAGAATCTTTGTCTTCCTGACATTGAGCCTCAATCCATATTGCAGGCTGCAGTCCTTGACCCTCTGCAGCAGGCGCTTCAGGTCTTCCTCAGTTTCAGCAAGCATGGTTGTGTCATCCACATAATGCAGATTGTTGATAAATTGTCCACCAATCTTGACCCCACATTTCTCCTCATAGAGCCCAGCCTCCCGGATAATCTGTTCTGCATATAGGTTGAAAAGGTATGGAGACAGGATGCATCCCTGGCGTACGCCCTTCCCAATTTTGAACCATGCAGTGTTCCCTTGCTCTGTTCTGACGACTGCCTCCTGGTCCAAGTATAAGTTTCGCATTAGAACGATCAAGTGTTCTGGGATTCCCATTCTTCTCAGAGTCAGCCACAGTTTGTTATGATCTACACAGTCAAATGCCTTTGCATAGTCAATGAAACACAGATAGACATTCTTCTGGTATTCCCTGCTTTCAGCCAAGATCCATCTAACATCAGCTACAATATCTCTAGTACCACGACCTCTTTTTCTAAGAAAATACCACCAACCCCTGTTAGAAATACTAAATAAACATGAGTCAATCTCCAAAACTTTAACCTAACCTACAAATACTCCCTCAGAACTTCCCCCTTTTGAGGTGGCATTATTCAAGGCACCAGACTCCTTTTTATTTTCTATAAATAAAAATGATTGAAGAGAAGGGCAGCGACTAAGGAGTGCGGGAGCAGGAAGCCCCAGAGGTGATGGTTTCTGCCTGGGGGTCCTGCGGGGAGTGGTGATTGTGAAGGGGCAGCGGTTCGACATGGACCCTCGCTACTCACAGCTGCAGTACGTTGGCAAGGGAGCCTATGGGCATGGTCAACCCAGCTTATGACCACATATGCAAGACTCATGTGGCCACGAAGAAGAGCAGCCCCTTTGAGCATCAGACCTGCTACCAGCACACATTGAGGGAGATCCAGATCTTGCTACACTTCTGCCATGAGATTGTCATTGGCATCTGAGACATTCTGTGGGCAGGCACCCACCCTGGAAGTCATGAGATATGTCTACATTGTGCAGGGCCTGGTGGAAACACATCTGTACAAGTTGCTCAAAAGTCAATAGCCAATAGCTAAAAAAAAAAAAAAAAAGTCAATAGCTCCAACCACCAACCAGTGTTTCCACCAATCAGTCTCCTCATCTCTTTCATACTCCAGTAACATATTCACAAGACTCTAAGGTTTCTCCTGGGTTCCACATATCACTGAATTCTTACCAGTTCCCTTCAACACTGTGGTATCTCTCTAGCTTTGTGCTATTTTGGAAAGACCAGGCTGCCTCTGTACATTTGTTTAACCAATATTTACATAACTATTGCAAATTTTTGCTCTTTCATATAAATGTTTGAATACAATGATGGAAAAAAATTTTAAATGTATCTAGAAATTGGGATAGAATTATTTGAGATTTATAGAAAAAAAAATAAAAGGGAGAATTGACATCTTTATAATGTTAAATCAACCCTTCCAGAGAATGGTTTCACATTTTTGTTTTAAATTTTTCTTTTCTATTCTTTCCTAACATTTTTTTCCAGTGTTACCAGGGATGAGGAATTGTTATTTTTACAGTCCTGTTATTTTAAATTTTTTTTTGTCTAGCTTTAAAAATTTTAGTTTTATCACTGTTGTGAGTTATATTTTTTGTTATATTTTCTAGTTCTTTTTTCCCACTCAAAAATGTAACTAAACTTATAATTTGATCTGGTATCCAATAGCTTTTTTTAGATCATTTTAAAAACAGAAAAAGCTAAACAATGACCACATCTGCTACTTCCTCTACCAGATCCTGCGGGGCCTCAAGTACATCCACTTGGCCAACACACTCCACCAAGACCTAAAGCCCCCCTCCAGCCCATTTATCAATACCACCTGAACCTCAAGATCTGCCATTTCTGCCTGGCCCGGATTGCTGAGCCTGAGCATGACCACACTGGCTTCCCGACTGAGAACCTGGCTGCACGCTGGTACAGGCACAAGAAATCATGCTCAACTCCAAAGGGCTACACCAACTCCATCGACATCTGATCTGCGGGCTACATCCTGGCTGAGATACTCTCTAACCAGCTCATCTTCCCCAGCAAGCACTACCTGGACCAGCTCATGCATATTCTGAGTATCCTGGAATTCCCATCCCAGGAGGACTTGAACTGTATCAACAGCCCACAACTACCTGCAGTTTTTGCCCTCCAAGACCAAGATGGCCTGGATCAAGCTTTTTCCCAAGTCAGACCCCAAAGCCTTTTCACTGCTGAGCCAGATGTTGACCTTTAACTCCAAAAAAGGGATCACAGTGGAGGAAGCACTGGAGCAGTACTATGGCCCCGTGGATGAGCCCGTGGCTGAGAAGTCCTTCACCTTTGACATAGAACTGGATGATCTGCCCAAGGAATGGCTGAAGGAGCTCACCTTCCAGGAGACAGATGCTTCCAGATCTGCACTACAGGGTCCCTAACCATGGTGGACACTCCTGCTCCCAAGGGCCTGGCCCTGCCTCCTGCCAACCCCTCCTCTACTGGATTGTTAGCAAATGGACGCTCTACCCAACCCTGACCCCCACAGTCCTGCGCAGGGCAGAGGACGGGACTGGCCACCTTTTCTCCCTGTGCTCAGAGATTCCTGCTTCAGGCAGTTCAAAATCTTTCTCCCTTCCTCCCTCCAGGCCCTGAGGGGCTCAGGTGACCCCACAGCAAACCTTCTCCCCCACTAGTTCTGCATATATCCCAGCATCCTAGTCTCTGGTAGTTCTGAGTACCCCCTGAACTTAATAAGGTGTGGCCAAGGCAGTCCAGGATACCGAGGAGGGACTCTGGTGAGCTAACCTCATCAAAACCCTACCAGTTTTCCCTGAAGGAGCATTTTAAGTCTCAAAATCTAGTATCCCTGAGGAATAAGGCCTAAACCCAAGTCCCTGAGCCCCAAAATTTTCCTCATTTAATGCCCTGCTGATTCTGTGTGGGGGTGATGAGAAGTGGAGAGGGGGCACATGATAATCCCAGTGCCCACTGCCCACCTCCCTGTGCCTGTAACTACTATATAAATGTAGAGATTTCACAGAGAAAAAATGTTTCCTCTTTCACCAAAAAATAAAATAAGATAAAAATAAATACCCTCTGTGGTTCTTAGTGTTTTCATTTAACTTCTAATTGGAGTGGGGGGAGGAACAAAACATTATAGGCCTGTTATGCAACAAGAAAGCTCTGGTGAACTAGGGTAAGGAGTTGCACTGCTAACCCAAAGGCAGGCAGTTCAAAGCCACCAGCTGCTCCTCAGAAAAAAGGTGGACAATCTCCTCTCAAGTGATTTTTAGCCTCTCAAAACTGTTAGAGAGTTATTTATGAGTTCATACCAACTCAATGACACATAACAACAACATGATACAATGGAGACTGTGGTCAATGCTTAGATCTCAAAACCAGTTCAAATGATACTTGCACCCAGGCATTCCAATTTTTCATGATGCATTGAAGGCTTGGTCTAGAGTAAGAGAAGAATAACTGATTTTTTTTTCTGGTTTCTTAAGCATTTGTCATAGTTGTCTAGTGCTGCTATGTCACAGAGACACTACAAAAGGATGACTTTTAACAAACAGAATTTTAGAAGGCTCATTCTTTTTCTAGAAAAGTGTTCTTGTTTTCATTAGCATCTATAAACCCAACATTCCTTAGAAATCACCATAAGCCTTTTCATTGTCAAAGAACTTCCTCACATAAAGACTTGAGTCCAAAACGACAAGCCCCACTCCTTGCAATCATTTCTCAGTGGTACTGGTGTCCCTACCTCCACCCCTCAGCTCTCTTTCTTCACCTTTAAATGTTACGAGAGAGAAGGTATTACAGGCCACACCTAGGGAAACTTCCCTTTCATGGATCAGGACTGTGGTTCATTCCACCCTTTATCCTCTTGCAAATGATTGATTAGATCATGGGGGATCATTACATAGCTCTTCACTATATCATTACTTACAGATAATTTGGGAGGACACAATTTGATCCATTATTTAATCCAGTCTTGTAGACTGTATAGGGTAGGCATCATAGTGAAAAGTCACCCAACCCAGTAAACCTGAAGTCAAGGCCCCTGAGAAGAAAGAAATAACTGAACTGAAAGTCAAATTTCAGGGACACATCCTTTAAGAGCTTAAATCAGTAGAAGCAATAAAAAAGTCAAATACAGATGAGTCAATCACAAATTTAGAATTAAAAAACATATGCCTCTTGATGGAGAAAGCTCCCTTCTGATGGCAGTGTCTGTCCCTGACCTGCTTCAGGCCACGCAGCTCCATCATTACATGAAGGTCCTTCTACTTCATGGACTCTTGCCAATTCATGTCATTCGGTTCCTGCTTAAGCTTCACATGCAGGCTCAGCAGGACTTCCAGTTGCTGCTGGAGCTATTAGAGAAGATGGGTTTATGTTACTGCCTCAATAAGCCCAACGACAAGCCTTTGGTCTGGTCCTAGCTCCAATGCTTTGTGCAGAGTGACGTGCTCCGAGCCTGGGTTAGCAGGACCAACTTGCCCCCCAAGTCTTTTCTGCCTTAGCAATTGCAGACTGACAACAGTTTTACCTTTATCTTTCTACCTCGGTTGTTAGCACGCTTCAGTGTCCAAATCAACAGCCGCATGGTGCATAAGTCAGATGGCAGATTTCAGATCTTTGCAAACAGGGAAATTTCCTGTGGTTGTGAGTTACAGACCTGACAAGGGGGTTTTGCAGCCAAACATTGTGTTCCTCGCCAGCTATACATCATTACAAACATATGGACAGCACGACAAGCTATCACCCACTTGAATGTCCTGCTTCAGGAATAGCCTGGACTGCATTACACCGTGCACATCTTTTGTTCTAAGTGCCTTAAGAGAGGATCACTCAATCCACACATATTCCCAGAGAAGCTGCTGAGTCAGCTCTGACCTGAAGGAGTGGCAGAGATCCATCATTTGAACAAGACCAGCAGTGAGTGAGTGAGTGAGTGAGTGAGTGAGTGAGTGAATGTTCACCTGGTTTACTCACCTACACCGATTGTGATCAGCTCCTGTTCCAAGTGAGTGTAGACATGTGCACTGGCTCTCACCCTCGTTCAGAAGATGTGATAACAACATCAAGTTCACCTGCATCTCAATGTGGCAAGTCCTCGAGCAGATCTAGTCACCAGTACCAAAATAAGAACTTTCTTTCTCTTTTTTGTGATTTTTTTTTTCTCTTAGTGATATAAGCCAGGGTATGTTTGATGGACAGTCTTAATTCTGTCACTATAAATAGGTGGTGGTGGTGGTGGTTAGTTGTTGTTGTTGTTGTTGTTGTTGTTGTTGTTGTTGTTGCTAACCATTGAGTCTGAACTGACCCACAGTTGACCCTCTGGCTGGTTTTCAGAGGCACTTAATAGCACAGAAGGAGATTGACCATCCTTCTCCAACAGAGTGGCTGGTGGCCTTGAATGGTGTGCCTTTGGGATTGCAGCACAGCTTCTTACCACTAGGTCACCAGAGGTCTCCGTAAATAGGTTAAGGGTTTTGTTGTTGTTGTAATTTTGAGGGAGTTTTTCCTGAGTGCTCTGATTTTCAAGCCTCCTCTATAATCAAGAAAAAGCAATTTGCTACTATTTTCCCCAAAAATTAATTTTAAAAAATATCTACAAACTAGTTGGAGGACAAAATCTTGCATTAGCAATCTAGATAACTCATCCTGTTTGAGCTTTTTGCTACTATTAGGAATCCGAACAGTTTGCTTTTCGTATGTAATGAAATAACCTTTAACCTGAAACCTTGTTTCCAGCAACCACAGACATTCCTGAGACAGGTAGAGTTATCTAAGTGACATTGACACACCAGATAAAGTTATGCAGCAAAATTTCATTTTCCTCACTAGTTAGCCCCATGGAATTTTCATTTTTGCATATAAACTTTTAAAGGAAATTGGAAATTTTGCATTTGAGAGTATAGTTATGTTATCTTTCCTTGGGAAACTTGCTATTTGATGGGGTTCCTGGAAGCTCTGGGCCACAAGCACGCTTGTCCTCATCCCTGCAGCATCAACACTCCTGCCTTTGATGCAGTCTCTACAGAGAGAGGCCTATTCTCATTTACAAGCAGCTGCAGTAGAACACTAGTGCCTCATTTATCCAGACTGGCAACTCTTTAAACTGAGCATCCCTTATCCACTATCATTAGAAAATGTCACTGAATACCTGAGAGGAATCTTTATTTCAGGCTCCTTTAGTCAAATACTGTATAACATATATACATGTATATCATATCACATGAGCCTTAGGCACTGAAATCTTGAAGAGCTTCTTAATTATTAAGGTATGACTGCATAATAGCTGTGTATTAACCTCAACATCCCTGGTCCTGAGATATTAAACAGCAAAACTGTTACTGTTTCTTTGAGGGGGCGGAAATCTGCCTCCTTAAATGAGAACTTGATAAATTGTCATCAGAGAATGAAGAAAAGAAGAAGAGAGTGAAGAAGCAAATTGATGGATTAATTTTCATATGAAAATGAAAAATGTTCAAAGATATACCAAGGTCTGGAGAATCTAGGAAAAAAATCTGTATATATAATTTTGGAGTTGCCATTTTTTTGAAGGGATGAAGTACTGGAGCTATTACAGAAGAAAAAAATTTTTTTAATTATTATTAAATTTTATTAGTTTTAGTGAACATTTACAGAGATTTTGGGTTTTCATTCATTCACTGTTGCACTGTTTTCTCTACCCTCCTCCCCAGTTCGTTCTTCTTCCCCCCCACTGAATGTCTGTTTTAATTGTCCAATTGCCACAGTGCTTGTCAAAGCCAGTTCTGATTAATCACCTTTGCCAGTGTGTCCTTTGCCATTCCCTATCTCTCCTCCCTGAGAGAGACTTCACCCTGAGTCATAAGGAAAAGGGGATGGCGTATTCTCTTAGCTACTTCCTGCTGAAAAGGGATGCTGTGGGTTTCAGGGTGAAGATCTTCTCTCACTACTCTAAAGGGCCCCTTTGGCAGTAGGAAACACATAGACGATTACGGAAATTGTTTTTGGGATTTAGATTCACTGTTATCAATTGTGCTTAGCTGTACATGTTCATATCCTTGAAGATGTATCATGGAAATGTTGCAGCCTAGAAAAAAGTACATGAGTCAAAAATTAAAAAGCAATAATATTCCAAGTAGAGGTTCTAATAGTGACACAAATCAAGTTGCAAGGGGAAGGTGGTTAGAAGAAAAATTTCTGATTTAAATCCATTTTTACCCAAGAAGACTGAAAAACAGGGTAACACTTGTGGACTGGAAAGGATTCTGGGGACCAGGGAGCAGGAAGGGGGAGTCCTGCCATATTGAATCAGACATTTCAATGCATTTCAATACATGCTGAAAATTTCTTTCCAGAACTTAGTCAAATAGAAGTAAATAGTACAGTGTTAAATGTGCTCATTTATTTGAAGGAGAAAAGGAATTTCATAAAAATGTGAATTATTAGGTGTGAATGATATAAAATGAAGTTATTCCAGGAATGATTGCTACAGAGATTCAGATCACCATAAGAAAAGCTGAATATGTGCAAGGGGCAAACCATAAACTTCCTGCAGCAAAAATGGAAAAATAGAATATGTAAACAACACTAAACAACAAATGCTAATAAGGGAGAGATTGAAACTCTCAAACTGCTTAGAATTTAAAATTATACAACCACTGTGGAAAGCAGTTTGGCTTGTCCTTAGAAAATTAAGAATAGAGATAAAATCTGATCCAGCAATCCCATTACTATATATATCTCTCAAAGAAATTATATCTTCAACACAAACCTACATACACTCACATTTGTTGCAGCACTATAATGGCAAAGATTGGAAACAAACCAAGTGCCCATCAATGAATGAATAGCTACAGAAATTGTTGTACATTCACATAATGGAGTATTATGCATGTAAAACAGGCATGTGGGGACGCCCATATCTGACCTTTACCAACTCCACAAAGGAGAACTGTTCCCATCAATAGCACCAACATCACAAAACCAATTCCCATGATGTCAACATGTCCCTCAAATACCCTTAAATCTTTCTACTTATCTCAACACCAATCTTACTGCTTTTCGGGATCCAAAATCCAATGTGATAGCTCACAGTTCACAAAGAATCATGTTGGGGAAATCAAAGGGTTATAATCCAGAATACATTGAGGCGAGCTTCTAAAATGTCCTCATACCCTCAGGCACCTCAGCCTTAAACCTTGCAGCTTTAGGTCAGTGTTACAAAGCCCTCAGTCCTGCCAATTCTGGCTCTTCCTCCCTACTCCAGTCATTGAGGAAACTTGGGCAAAAGGCTCTTAGCTCCAGTTCCATGCCATATCAGTTCCACGGTTCACACCACCTACTATTAGTTCTCTGGTTCTCCTTGTGGCTGCTATGGCTTTTACACCCACATGCCCTAGTTTGGCTGGTGCAAGCATCTCTGGTCCTGAGGGACAAGTTGCATTCTCTTGCTGCTTCTTTTCTTGTGGTGAGGTTCCTCCAATTCTGCTGCTGGATCTGCACATTTTAATAGTGAAAACAGCTAATTCCTTTGTGAATTGGTGAGTGAGACTAGCAAATCCCTTGATGGATAGGCTAACCCACCCTATTCACGTGTTCCACCCATCCGCATGGCAAAGTAAGTTAATGGGGGTGGAGGTGGGGGTGGTTGTTATGTGTCATCGGTCGCCTATGACTCATAATGACCCTATGTACATTAACTCTGAAAGGTGCCCTATCCTAAGCCAATCTCATTGTCTCTGACAGAACTAATGTCATTGTTCCAGTCACTGAGTCAATCCATCTCATCTGGGGTCTTCCTCTCCTGTGTTGTCCCTCCACTCTTCAAAGTATGATGTCCCTCTCCAAAGTCCGGTCTCTCTGGCCACGTGCCCAAAGTATGTGAGATGGAGCCTCAAAATCCTTGCCTCCAGGAAGCAAACTGGTTTCACCTTCTCCAGGACTGACCTGTGTGTGGTGGTTGACAGTATGTTCAACACTCTTCTCCAGCACCACAACTCTAAGGCATCAATCCTTCTTCTATCATCCTTGATTATTGTCCAGCACTCTGATAAATAGCAAGTAATTGCAAAGGCCATGACCTGGGTCAGGCACACCTTAGTCTCCAGACTGACATCATTGTTCTTCAGCACTCTAGAGAGGTCTCTGACAGCAAACTTTCCCAATGCAATTTGTCTTTTGATTTCTTGACTAGTGATACCAACAGTGTTGATTGTGGAACCGAGCAAGTGGAAACTATTTTGAACAATAAACCCTTAACACCACAATACATTACTAAAAAATAACCAAGACTTAATGAGATACTGCACAACATGGATGAAATTAGTACAAATTATGTTGAGTGACATTTCAGTTGCAAAAGGATAATTACAAGACTACTCTCAAGAGTACTGAAGAGCAACAACTTCAGACTGGAGACTAAGGTGTGCCTGATCTGGGCTATGGTCTTCGCAGTTACATGCTATGCATCAGGGAGTTGGACAGTGAATAGGGTTGATAGAAAGAGAATTGATGCCTTTGAGCTGTGGTGCTGGAGACGAGTGTTGAATATACCATGCACTGCTAGGAGAACAAACAGGTTTGTCCTAGAGAAGGTGAAGCCGGAATGTTCCTTGGAGTCAAGGATTCTGAAGCTTCATCTGACATACTTTGGGCATGTTGCAAGGAGGGACTGGTCCTTGGAGAGGGACGTTATGTTTGGCAGAGTGGAGGGGCGGCAAAGGAGAGGAAGACCTTTGATGAGATGGATCAATTCTGTGACTGGAGCGGTGGGAAAAGTGCATTTGAGATGGCTAGGTTGGCACAGGATAGAACAGCATTTAGAGCTCTTGTACACAGGGTCGCTATGAGTCGCAAGCAACTCGATGGCACATAACAACAACTAATAAAAAAACCAATAAATTGTATATATCTTTAAAGAGTACACCTCCCTAATATTTTCACCTCTATTGTACCGAAGAAAAAAAAAAAAGATATAACAGAGTAAGTGGGAGACAGAAAACAACCATTTCTGATTTCAGAATTCCTAATAATGTGTGAAATGGTAGCTTACTGTTGTAATATGTTGTTGTTGTTGTTGTTGTTGTTGGAAACCTGATATTTCAGGGCCAACAGTAAGTTTTTAAAAACTAAGCTCAGTTAGACGGACATCGGGGTTGGGGGGAGACTGAGAAAGATGAGATAAATAGTATATACTGCATTGAAACAGACGAGGGAGAAAACTGTTTAAAAGGGATATGTGATTAGGTATTAGTGTCCTTACAGGAGTCCAGAACAAGGATGCATAGTGGAGTGGACCTGGGGGGGAGGGATTGTAAAACAAAGGGGGAACTTTTCTTTTTACTTTTCAAAGAGAAGAGTGTAATGGTGGGAGGGGTAGGCAGCGAGAAAAGTGAAACAATGAATGAATGGAAATTTTAAAAAAAAACCTTAAGTCAGTTAATTTTTTTGTGCCATTCATTTTCATTTTTAGTTACATTAATCATTTTTTCTCCTTTATAATAAAACCATAGATAGTTCCAGTACTTGAAAAAGTTTAAAAGCAAAGAGATGATAAACATAGTTACTAGTATTTATTTCTACAATAAAAGAAATATTCAAGAATATTTGGTTTTGTTCACATATCTATTACCCCATAGAGAGTGAAAGAATGTCAAATTTTGTATATTTTCCTGGATTTTTTTTTCCTATTGTACTTCAAAATCTTTAAGGAAGAGATAAAGTTCTGCTTTTTTTAAAATCTGTTTTGACAGTTACAGTCTCTAAGTAGACTCTGAAGTAATATGCATTGATCAAAATTATAATTCATTTGCAAGTAGTTGAAAAATCTTATCTATAATAACCTATTCCTTGCCAAGAGTATAGAAGGCATTGTAATTAACAATATAGTGGTATCAATGTAGTTAAAAGTCATTATTTTATAAGACTGAGAAGTAATGTCAAATAACTCTTCCTTGATTATTTAAAGGTATTTGTGTGGTGTTATAATTGTGTTTCATTTATAGCTTATAACCTCCTATAACATTTAATTTGTTACATATTAAAGAGAAAGTCAGAAATTCAGTGATAGAAAAGTATATTTATAGAATTATAGACTTAATGGCTTAAAGAAATATTTTAGAACAACAGAAAACTAAATAACTTGTGCTCATAGTAATCTTACAGCCTGTGTAAAAATATTAAAAGTATTTTAAAGTAACTTAAAATTTCCTAAAAAGCTTGGCATTATTGTTGCTCTTCTTGTTTGTTGCTGTTTTCATTAGGTGCCGTTGAGTGTGACTCATAGCGACCATATGAACAACAGATCAGAACCCTGGCCTATCCTGTGCCATCCTCATCACCCTTCCATACTCTAACCCATTGCAACAGTCATGTCAGTTCATCTGATTGAGGGTCTTCCTCTCTTTCTTTGATGCTCTGTCTTTCTAAGTACAATGTACCTCTCCAAGGAATAGCCTCTCCTAAAAACATGCTCAAAGTATATGAGACAAAGCTTTCTCATCCTTGCCTACCAGGAGCATTCCAGCTGCACTTTCTCCAAAACGTATCTGCTTGTTCTTTTGGCAGTCATAAGATATGCAGTACTTTTCTCCAACACCACAACTCAAAAGTATCAATACTTCTTCTGTCATACTTATTTATGGTCCAGTTCTCAGATGCATAGGCAGTGACTGAAAAGACCATTCTTTCCAATGGTCTGAATCAGGTGCACCTTGGTCCTCAAACCAACATTACTGTTCCTCAGTAATCTGGAGAAGTCCCTGGCTGCAGACTTTCCCACTGCAATGTCTCTCCCGATCTCCTGGCTGCTGGTACAAAGTGTGTTGAAGTGCTTGCTGCGGGAGAGCAAGGACTGGCTCAGTACAGGCAGGCTTCCGTGCTGTTGTACATGCGGTCGCTATGAGTTGCAGGTAACTCGAAGGCACATAACAACTACAGCAATCACCCCTTGATGTAATTGCCTTTCCCTTTGCCAGCTTTGTCTATTTACTTTTTAATCCCCTCTCCTTCCCTTTTAAGGATGCAGAGCAGATTATCCGAGAGGCGGGGCTCTATGAGGAGAGGCGTGGCGTTAGGGTTGGTGGACGATCTATCAACAATGTGCGTTATGCAGATGACACAACCTTGCTCACTGAAACTGAGGGGGACCTCATGCACTAACTGCAGAGGGTCAAGGACTGCAGCCTTCAATATGGACTGAGGCTCAATGTCAAGAAGACAAAAATTCTCACCACTGGACCAATCGGTAGCATCAGGATGGATGGCGAAGAGATTGAGATTGTTCACAGCTTCAGTTTGCTCGGCTCCACAGTCAACACTCTTGGCACCAGTAGCCAGGAAATCAAAAAATGTATTGCGATGGGAAAGTCTGCGGTTAGGGACCTCTCCAAAATACTCAAGAGCAACAGTGTCTCTCTGGAGACTAAGGTCCGCCTGATACAGGCCATGGTTTTTGCAATCACTTGTTATGCATCAGAGAGTTGGACAATGACTAGGGAGGATAGAAGGAGAATTGACGCCTTTGAGCTGTGGTGCTGGAGAAGAGTATTGAATGTACCATGGAGTGCCAAGAAAACAAACAGATTCATCGTAGCGAGGATTAAACCAGGCTGCTC
The DNA here is from genome assembly GCF_000299155.1 of Elephantulus edwardii. Lineage (NCBI taxonomy): Eukaryota > Metazoa > Chordata > Mammalia > Macroscelidea > Macroscelididae > Elephantulus > Elephantulus edwardii. The sequence goes on along the minus strand of NW_006399962.1, from coordinate 4,995,694 downwards.
CTTGGAAGCAAGGATTCTGGGGCTTCGTCTGACATACTTTGGACATGTTGTAAGGAGAGACAGGTCTTTAGAAAGGGACATCATGCTGGGTAGAGTAGAGGGACAGCGCAGGAGGGGAAGACCCTCTACGAGGTGGATTGATTCAGTGACTAGGGTACTCGGGATGGGTGTGTCAGAGGCAATGAGATTGGCACAGGATAGAGCACAGTTTAGGGCTGTTGTACATAGGGTCGCTATGAGTCGCAAATGACTCGACGGCACATAACAACAACAACAACTCCTTCCCTTTCCATTACTGTAAAGGCCACAAGATTTCTTTTATCTGTATGTAAACCTCTCCTTAGCTTTTTATAATAGTGATCTTATACCATAATTGTCATTTTGTGACTGGCTTATTTCACCGATCATAATTTGTTCTAGTTTCATCCATGTTGTGCAGTGTCTCATTAATTCTTGGTTGTTTTTTAGCGATGCATAATAGTTTATTGTGTGAATGTACACCTTATTTAGCCATTTGTCCATTAATGGGCACTTAAGTTGTTTCTAACTTCACTATTAGAAATAATGCTGCAATAAACATGGATGTGCATATGAAGTTTATATTGAAGATCTAATTTCTTAGAAAGATACCTAATTGTGGGATTGGTAGATCAAATGATATTACTATTCCCTACTTTCTAGTGAAGTGAGCTTTGGTGGCTTAGAGGTAAGGAGTTTTACTGACAACCTAAACGCAAGCAACTAAAATTCACCAACTCCTCCACAGGAGAATGATGGACTGTCTCCTCCCATGTGACTGACAGTCTCTGAATACCCTCTGGAGGGTAAGCTCTGAGTTGGTTCCTACTTGATGGACACACAATACAAATGACTTTCTAAAGAAGTACCAAACTGCTTTCCACAGTGATAGCACCCTTTTATATCGCCAGCAGTGTTTGAGAGTTCCAATCTCTCCATAGCTCACTAGCATCTGTTGCTTTCTGTCTTGTCAAATTTTGCTGTTGTTATTGTTACTTGGAAGCAAGGATAGTAAAACTTTGTCTCACATACTTTGGGCATGTTGTCGGGGGGACCAGTACTTAGAAAATGGCTTTCAGCTTGGAAAAGTGGAGAGTCACCATGAGAAAGGAAGACCTTCAACAAGATAGATTGACACAATGACTGTAGCAATGGGCTCAAGTATGTCAAAGATGGTGAAGACAGTGAGGCAGAACAGGGTTCAGATCCATTGTTCATAGAATGGCTATGAGTTGACTCTACTGCACTTAACAATAGCAACAACACTGTTACTGGGATGAGATGACATCTCATTGTTGTTTTGATTTATACCTCTGTAGTAGTTAATGGGACCTCCCTAAATTACTGAGGAGAAAAGATGTCAGTTTAAAGACTAAGATGCTTCTGATTCAGGCCATGGTCTCATCAATAATTTGCTATACATCTGAAAGCTGAACAATGAATAAGGATTACAGAAAAATTGATGCTTTGAATTGTTGGAGAAGAGTACTGAATATCCTATGGACTACCAAAAGAGCAAATAGATATGTCTTGGAGAAAGTGTAGCCAGAGTGCTCCTTGGAGGCAAGGATGGTGAGACTTCATCTCACATACTTTGGGCATATTGCTAGGAGAAGCTATTCCTTAGGAAGGGACATCATTATTGGAAAGGTAGAAGGTTCATGAAAGAGAGGAAGACCATCAAGGACATGGATTGACAAAGTGACTACAGCAGTGGACCTAAGTTTGTCAGAGATGATGAGAATGGTACAGGATAGGACAGGGTTCAAATCTGTTCATTGCATTTCTATGCATAATACTCAACTCCACGGCCCCTACCAACAACAACAAGAGTAACCAATGATCTTGAGCATTTCTTCATGTGTATGTGGTCATCTGAATATCTTCTTTGATGAAATGTCTATATAGGGAGATATTACTTTTTGAAGTAACATAGAATTTAAGAAGAAAATTAACTTTTAAAAATGTTATGAAAACATGTCACAGAGCATAAGCACATACTGTAAATACTTGGTGGAAACAGCCACTTGCCTGAATGAATATTGAAAATGACAAGAGTTCAAATGCCTACTTAGGGAAAAACCTAGAATAAACCCACCTTTTTACTATTGGCAATTATTGTGATATGCTTTTTCCTATAACACACAATACATACCTTAATTTTGTCATGGCTTATGCTTGTATGGACTATAACTTTAAAAAATATTATTACTATATTTTAGGTAATTGAATGACGTTTCAGCATCAACGTTACGAATGATTGAGATGTTTTTCTTCTAAAAGGCAAACCAAGCATGGAGATCATCTAGTGAAATCATACTTCTCTGTCCTTCACTGCTATAATGAGCCAGAAAAATGCTTAGTGTTTACAAAGAGTTAAGATTTCTTGCAGATATAAAAGTCATCCACACTGAGATTCTAGAAAGAAATACCCAAACCTCATCCAAGGAAACCTCATCTAAGGAAAACAAACATAAGTAGAGAGAGATAACAGTTAACCAGGGGGGAAACAAGCTATGAGGAAAAGGGGGAAAAAAACAACCACACGTTAGCAAAGAGAAATAGGCTCAAGGAGAAAGGGCTAGATTACTGTTGGCATTGGGGACCACAGGTAAACTCACCTGGCATGACACCCAGGTTTACCCAGGGAGACTCCAAGAGTCAGAGCCTTTCAGATCCCCAGAGGGTGGAGACACACCACCAGCTGGAAAATAACTATGGGTGTCACAAAGGCTAAGCTTTCTAAGGAGGAAGCAGAGGAAGAGTGGAGCCTATGCCTGTGCCAGCCCTTGTCCTGGCAGGGTAGCCATTTATACTTCCCCAAAGTAAGTGTCCCCACATAGCCTTGGAAACCTTTGGACCTTTATCTGGCAAAGCCGGCCAGGGGTCAAAAGGGAAAAGGAACAGTGGGCAGGTCAAGACCTTTTCTGGGCCTTAGCACTTCTCTCTGTGGATGGGAAGCCAGTGTTTGTCTCTGAGCAAGGGAAGAAAGACACCAAGAAAGGGATCCCAACCTCTCCCATTATGTAGAGGTGACATTAGAGGTCTCATCCTGGCTGACTAGAGAAAGGGCCTTGAAAGGACACAAGAAACCTTGGGCCATTTCTCCCAGATAAAATTACTTATAGTACAGCAGACATGCAAACATTTGGATTTGTGATATGAGAAAGTATGCTATAGGGTGGACCAGACCATGGTGTGGTAATGTGTGATATACACATTTTCAATAGTTCTAACAGGATAGAGTGGTGGAGTGGTGGGGGAAAGTTGTGGTAATAAATGGAGTTGCATGTGATATTTACCTAAATTGGGCATTCATAGACTCTCTGCAGTCTGTGACCTATGTCTGATGAAGACATGAGACTTTTTTCTCAGGTCCATGCTAATGGCCCAATCTCAGAGCTAACATATGGAGGTTCCTGCAGCCTCCTTTATTATCCCTTCCCAAGACACACATACACACACACACACACACACACACACACACGCGCGCACACATACAACGTCAGCTCCAATTAATATTTCCGGGGGGGGGGGAATCTGAAAGGTAAATTATCTGACCGTGCTCCCCAAACTTCCCTGACTCAACAAAGTCTGTCTTTCTCCTAATTTCATACATTTCCCATTACAAAATCTTCACTCCTTTGCCAATAAGATGCTACACACAACCCTCAGGAGATGCTTTCTATTCCATTTTTCTTTCAGAAATCTCACTTTCTGCCTCACTGTGGCAACCAATCACTTAGCCAATCACACACCTCCTTAGTTTATCCTCTAGCTAGATATCCACAATTGTCACTCCTCTATATATCCATTATCTAGCCAATGTATCCACCTTTCTGTCTCACTAAGACTTGGAGAGCTGTTTGTTTGCTTTTCAAATGAGTCTCATTCCCTCTCTGGGACTCAGTGGACTAGTTACTTTCTGTCTTTCTGTTTGTTCCTCTGTGGAAGGCTTTGGAGAAGATCCTTGAGACCAGTGTCTCTCTAAAGTTTTTCCCAGCTGTACCAGAATGTGTAGGAGATGAGAGAAGTAGAAGAGACAAGTCAACAGAGTCCCAGTAAAAAGGATCAAGGAAGAGAAGAGAAGGGACCCTAGGATAAACTTGACTCTTTACCTCACAGAAATACCTTGGGATAAAATGTAATTGGAGTGCTGAGAGTGAAGAGATGCTCACATTGAAGTAAAGGAGATGTGGGTGGGAAAGAAAAGACCCGACAGAACAGACAGTATCCCAAAGAGTACCAGGTCACGAAAGGTTGGGGTTGCCACTCATGACAACAGTTAAAGCAAATCCAAAATATGCAAGAACCAAACAAATGTTTCTGCTTTTAGCCAATTTTTATTCCATTCCTTGAAATGTATCTTAAGGGAATAACTTGACAGAAGCAAAATGATATTTATGTGGAGATACTATTTGTATCATTATCTATAATAGCAAAAACCTAGAATCACTTAAATTAAAAATGTATAGAAAGTGTTCATCAATACTGCTTTGGAAGACTAAGTGTCTATGGTAAATTGCTTAAAATTAAAAGAAAAAAGAAGACAAAATAGTAGATTTAGTGATCACAAGCTTGTAAAACAAGTTTGCAATTGACAAAGACTTGAAATTATACAAAAAAGAAAAATATGTAAGTAAGGTGCCAGAATCAAATCATGGAGGATTTTTTCCAAATACGTCTTAATATTTTTATTTAGCAACTCAAATAATGTTTTCATGGTGTTTTTGTTTATTTGAAATTAAATTTATTTTTTCTTCTAATATTTTATTGGTTTGTATACAGTAATTTTTGTACATTGTTTTATACAATCTTTAATTTATGTTGTGTTTCATATAATCATTCATATGTTATAACATTTTTTAGAAAATTGAGAACAGGATTAATTTATGTTATCTGGGTAGTGTAGGCATCTAAATGTAACTGGCGGTAATGCAAACGACTAGTGTAGTCAGATATTCTTCTGTCTAAATTTACTTAGATATAAATTCATCTCCCAGACTTATAAGGTATAGCTATTGGCCTCACTGGTGATAGAGTGAGCTAAAGCAGTTAAAACAGGAGTCTCAAATTCATCATCTTGGTTCTGCTAACTTACTAGCTGTGTGATCGATTCAAATTCATAGCGATTCTACCAGAGTAGACCTGTACACCACAGGTTTTCAATGCCTACAGCCTTATGAAGTAGAGTCCCTAAGAAGTGAAAATAGTTAAAACACTGGACCACTATGAAAAATTGACTGTTCAAAACCCACCTGAAGGCATCTCAGAAGAAAGGTCTATCTACTTTACCTCCAAGAGTTCAAACAGGTATGTCTTGGAGAAGGTGCAGCCAGAGGGCTCTTTGGAAGCAAAATATAATTAGGCTTTGTCTCACATACTTTGGGCAAGTTACTAGAAGGTGCTATTCCTTGGAGAATGATTTAATGTTGGGAAGGATGGAGAGTCAGCAAAGGAGAGGAAGACCCTTAACCAGGCAGATTGACCTGATGATTGCTGCAATAGATTCTTGTGTGTCAGGAAGTGTCAGGATGGCACGGGATCACAGGACAGAACAGGGTTCAGATCTTTTGTTCATAGGGCCGCTGTGAGTCATACTCACCTCAACAGTACCTAAAAAAAAACAATCTACTTACAAAAGATCAAAGTCTTAACATTCTATTGGATATAGTTCTACTCTAACACACGTAGAGTTGCCATGAATCAAAATCAACTAGATGTGGTAATATCTCTAAAAGGATGTAGTAAGGAATGCAGACCACACCCCCAACACAGTCAGAAAGAGGGACACCAAAATGACCCAGGATCTGCAGGTGTATCAGTGGCAGGTGAGCTAGTATCATTGGGAGAGAGGCCACCAAGGCAGTGATGTCACCTGTCAACCCAGGCATTAACTCATCACCACCACCACCATGACCCCATCCCATCACCCTGTGCAAGAGTGGGGTCCGGCTCAGTTTCCCTACCCACAGGGAAGGTAATGCCAGAAGTCAGTGCACTGGTGATGTTCCCTAGTGATGCCACTTACTCGATGACAACGTGCTTTTTAAGTTGTAGGTATCTTGGAGTCTGACTACTAGATTTTACTTTCTTGAGTCACTGGAGAGACTCAAAATGCAACCTCTCGAATGTTGTTGTGTACTGTCCAGTGGGTGTTCAGAGGCAGTAAATCACATGGCAGGGAAGTGCTCATCTTTCTCCTAAGGAGCAGCTGGTGGATTTGGACCATGTGCCTTTCAATTGGCCGTGCAATCAAAGAATGTGATGAAAGGGCAGAGTGAGAGTGGGATGAAGGTTAGGTTCATGAGCAATGCGCAGAAAATTTGAGATTCTTTTATCCAAAGATGAAGATAGCTGACCTAATGTCACATGTGAGTAAACGTAGATGATCAAACATCTGCAAATCCCGGTGGTCAGGCTTCCCAAAGACTTGAACTTAGATTCCCATCTTTCCTAATTAGCTGCCTTTTAAAAAAAAAAAAAACGGTTCTTATACATTGTGTTTAATCCATTTACATTATGTTTCACATAACCTTACATTCACATTGTATTATAATCATAATACTCTTTTTTATTTTCTACTAGTTTATTTACAAAGTTCAAATATAAATTTGAACAAGTTCTTTCTGTTTCCCTCATCCCCCTCCCATCAAATTTTACAACCCAATGATTAATCTCCTCTTCCCCCTGCACATCCACATCCCTCTGCTTCCAGCCTCTCCCACACCTCCTACATCCTTATACTCATTCTACAGTAATGGTTTTATACAATATTTATCCTTATGTGACAGAGTTGGTAATATAATACTATTGGTCTGTGCCTATTATTGTTACACTGTCTTTTCAAGACCTCATTAGATCTTTCCTATCCTTTCACACTCACATCCCCATCTGCCCACTAAGCTCAGCTATATTCCTCTTTTGGACATTTACGCACATCTTACTAGCTATCATTCTGTTATTGCAATAAGGGATTTATGCAGTATTTGTCCTTATAAGATGGAGTTAGTTCATTCAGCATGATACTCTCTAGATGTTCTCATCTTATACACTATTTCAAAAAACCATTGCTCCTAAAAAATAGAAAAAGAAAAAAGAAGAAAACCATTGCTCCTGAGTGCTGCACAGTATTTCATTGTGTGAGTGCACCACAATTTTTCAACCCATTCATTAATGGTAATTTGGGCTGTTTCCATTTTCTTGCTACTGTGAATAATGTTTCTATGAACATAAGTGTACATATCTCAGTTCTATTTTCCTCGGAGTGTATTCCTAGCAGTGCAATAGCTGGATTATATGGAATTTCTATGTTCAGCTTTTTGAGGAAACACCAAACTGCCTCCCAGAGTGGATATACTATTTTGTAATCCCACCGACAGTGTATGAAAGTTCCAAACTCTCCATATCCTCTTCAACATTTATTGCTTGTTGTCCTATTAAATTTTGCCACAGCTACTGGGGTGACAGGGTATCTCATTGTTGTTGTTTTGGTTTGTGTCTCTCTGATTACCAGTGATTTTGAGCATGTGTCTGTAAGCCATCCAAATGTCTTCCTTTGTGAAAAGTCTTTCCATGTCTTTTACCCATTTTTTAATTGGGTTACCAGTCTTTTCTTCTGCAGCCCCTGTAGTTTTATGTAAACTTTCATTATGAGACCCTTATCAAAGATGACATTGCCCAATATTTTTCCCAGTCAGTAGATTTTCTTTTCACCCTACTGAAAAAAGAGGAGTTTTTAAATATTTTTACTGATTTTTCAGATAATAATACCTTTACAGTATGTTTCATTCATATACATTGTGTTTTATACAATCTTTGTTGCCTTGTGTTTCCTACAATCATTCACTACATTCTCTTGTACATTATTTTTATACTAGTTTATTTACAAAATTCTAATACATTGTTTTTCACACCAGATCCTTCCAATTTCTCTCATTCCCCCCCCCCAAAAAAGTTTTTTCAAAACAACTATGAGATATCATCTCACCACAGTAACAATAGCAAAGTTAAACAGAGCAGCAAACAACAAATGTTGGCAAGGTTGTCAAGAAACTAGAATCCTTATTCACTACTAGCAGGAGTGTAAAATGGTAAAACCACTATGTAAAGCAATATGGCACTTTCTCAAAAAGTTGGAAATAAAAATAGCATTTGACCTTCTCCTATGGCCGAGCTCTGCAGGCCTCTGCATTGAAGGCCTGGGGTGGGAAGAAGGAGAATCTGAAGGCAGCCCAGGAGGAGTATATCAAGCGAGCCTTGGCCAACAGCCTCGCCTGCCAAGGAAAGTACACCCCAAGCAGTCAGGCCGGGGCCGCAGCCAGCGAGTCCCTCTTCGTCTCTAACCATGCCTACTAAGTGGAGGTGTTCTAAGGCCACCCCCCTCGACACTCCAGACCCCAGCGCCCTCTTAGACTTAACACTTGAGAAGAAGGGCCTCATCTGGGGCTTCAGGCTGCTCCTTCCCATCACTCTTGCTGCCCTTGTGATATTGGTGTGTGGTGGCGTCTGTTTGCTAACTCCATCACCTTTTCCAACCCACTGCCAATAAACAACTATTTAAGGGGGAAAAAAATAGCATTTGACTCAGCAATTCCACTACTAGAAATATACCCTAAAGAAACCAGAACTGCCACCCAACCAGATATATGCACACCCATGTTTATTGTGGCTTTGTTCTCAATAGCAAAGATCTGGAAACAACCCAAAGTGCCCATCAACAAATGAATGGGTAGAGAATCTGTAGTATATTCACATAATGGAATACCATGCAGCATGGAAATACAAGGAACTCATGAAATAGTATACAAAATGGGTGACCCTGGAGGTCATTATGCTGAGTGAAATATCTCAGTCACAGAAAGTCAAATACTGCATAGAGCCACTGTTATAAAACAGGACTAACATTGGGGTTGGGGCAAAACTAAGAAAAGAAAGTATAAGTAATGTACACTGCATTGAAACAGATGAGGGAGAGAACCGTTCAAAAGGAATATATGATTAAGTATTATTTGCATGACAAGAGTCCAGAATAAGAACTGTATAGTTAAGTGGACTGGAGTGGGGGGTGGATTGTATAACAATGAAAGAATTTTTTTTTTCTTTTCAAAGAGAAAAGTAAATGGGGGCAGGGGGGTAGGGAGGAAAATGTGCAACAATGAATGAATGGAAATTCAAGTTCTCTATAAACTTTCATTAAAATGTCAATTAAGAAAGGTTTTTATGTACACAGGGACTTAATTTTTAGAAAGCCCCATTAATCTATTTTATCTTCTTCTGGTTGTGCATTTCTGGCTATATTTGAAAGCCTATTTATAACATAGGCTAGGTTTGGTCCCATTTTGTCTCTTACCGTAATGATTTTGGGCTTTACCCACAGGTCTTTGATCCACCTTCAGTTGATTTTGGGGTCTAGGAAGATATATGGAGTTTTTCTCAGTTTTCTGTAGGTAGATGGCCAATTTTGCCAGCACCATGTGTTGAAGTGGTTGTCATATACCCATTTGAAAAGTTTTCTTCCTTATCAAATACCAAATGACTGTAGGTAAATGGGTTAATTTCTGGGTTCTCAATTTTGTTCCATTGGTCTATGTATCTGTCATTGTAAAAACATCATTGTTGTTGTTATATGTTGTTGAGTTTTCTGTAACACATAGCAACCCCATGTACAACAACTCTGAAGCCTGCCCTATCTTGAGCCAATTTCATTGTCTTCAACATACCTACTCCTTTTACCTCAGTTACTGAGTCAATCCATCTGATCCAAGGTCTTCCTTTCTTGTGCTGCCCCTCCACCTGTCCAAGCATGATATCCTTCTCCAAGAATTAGTCCCTCCTGGCAACATACCAAAAGTATGTGAGGTGGAGCTTCAGAATCCTTGCCTTCAGGGAGCAGCTCAGTTTCACCCTCTCTAGGGCAGAACTGTTTGTGCTCTTAGCAGTCCACAGTATGTTCAATATCCTTCTCCAGCACACTTCAAAGGCATCAATTCTTCTTCTATCACCCTTAATCATTGTCCAGCTCTCTATTGCATAGCAAGTAGTGTGAAAATCATGGCTTGGATCAGGTGCACTTCAGTCTCTAGACTGAAAGAATTGCTCTTCAGTATTGTGGAGAGGTCCCTGACAATAGATTTTCCCAATGTGTTTGTCTTTTGATTTCCTGGCTCTTGGTGACAAGTTGATTGTGGAGCCAAGCAAGCTAAAATTGTTAACAATTTCAACCTCTTCTCCATCTATCTTGATGCTGACAATTGGCCCAGTGGTGAAAATCGTTTTCTTGATGTTGAGCTTCAATCCATTTTGAAGGCTGCAGTCCTTGATCTTCTTCAGCAAGTGCTTCAAGTCCTCCTCACTTTCAGAAAAAAGGTTGTGTCATTAGCATAATGCAGGTTGTTGATGAGTCTTTCTCCAATTCTGATGCCACATTTCCTCCTCAAAGAATCTAGCCTCCCAAATGATGTGTTCCGCATGTAGGCTGAAAAGTTACAGAGATAGGATGCATTCCTGGCATACATCTTTCCTAATATTTAACCATCTAATATTTCCTCCTGTTCTGTTCTGTTCTGTTCTGTTCTGATGACTTCTTCCTAGCTCAAGTATAGGTTTTACATGAGCACCATTAAGTGTCTGGGATTCCCATTCTTCTCAAGGTTAGCCAGAATTTGTTATGATCCACACAGTCAAATGTCTTTACATAGTCAATGAAACACAGATATGTTGTCTTCTGGGATTGAGAAAAAGTGAGACGGGGACACCCAGGAATCAAGGGGAAAAAAACAGAGTAAAGGCAGGGGGCAAACAGTTCAAAGACTGAAGCCCTGAACCTAGGTTCCCTGTAACTTTAATGAAAATTGCCAGGGAGCAAATCACAAAGAAAATTCTATATGAATGAAGCTAGGCTCTTACTACTGACAACGTTATGCTTAAATCAGGAAGGAAGGAATTAACAAGTACAGACTCTTTTTTTTTTATTTTTAATTTT
>NW_006399962.1:4980500-4983121 GCF_000299155.1 Elephantulus edwardii | reverse complement strand
ACCATGGCCTGAAACAGGCACATTTTAGTCTTCAAAATGACATCATTACTCCTCAGTAATTTGGACAGGTCCCTGCCAATAGACTTGTATCTGATTTCCTGATTGCTGGTACCAAGGTCATTGATTGTGAATTCAAGTAAGATGAAATCATTGACAGTTTCCATCTTTTCTCCATCTACCATGATATTGCCTTTAGATACAGTGGTGAGAATTTTTGTTTTCTTGATATTGTAATGTAACTCATATTTAAGGCTGTAGATCATACAGGAAATTTCTCATTGTTCTGCCACGGAGTCACTGGTGAATTTGAACCATCAGAGAGGCATGACCTTTGGATTAGCAGTGCACCTCCCTGCAGACTACACCACTAGAGGTCTATCCTCTAGATCCTACCTCAGGAAAATTATATAATTTTTATGAGATCCATAGTCTTACCAAAACTGAGATACTTTTGTGTTCACTTGATTCTTACAGAGAATATAAAAAGCTAAGTTGCTAAACTTCAGAAATGTTGGTTGTTTCTATATAAATTCTCTTTCTTTCTTAGTTTTGGCATAGGTCCTGATCTGGAGTGATGGCTAAGGAAAACCAGACTACTTCACTGCCTCAATTCATCCTTCTGGGATTCTCTGACCTCAGGGCCCTACAAGGCCCCCTATTCTGGATGGTGCTTCTGGTCTACTTGGTCACCTTACTGGGCAACTCTGTGATCATCCTCCTCACTCAAGTCAGCCCCGCCCTGCAATCCCCCATGTACTTCTTCCTTCGCCATCTCTCAGTGGTGGAACTCCTCTATACCACTGACATTGTGCCTAGGACCTTAGCAGACCTTGCCTCCCCATGCCCTCGGGCCATTTCTTTTCAGGGCTGTACAGCCCAGATGTTTGTCTTCATAGTCCTGGGCATTTCAGAATGCTGCCTGCTCACGGCCATGGCCTACGACCGTTATGCCGCCATCTGCAGGCCTCTTCATTACTCCACCCTCATGAATCGAAAGGCTTGTTTGACCATGGTGGGCACTTCTTGGCTCATGGGCATCATCACAGCCACCACCCACTCCTCCCTCATTTTCACACTCCCTTTTCCCAGTCACCCAGTCATCCCGCACTTCCTCTGTGACATCCTGCCAGTACTGAGGCTGGCCAGTGCTGGGAAGCACAGGAGTGAAGTCTCTGTGATGACTGCCACGGTGGTCTTCATCATGATCCCCTTCTCTCTGATTGTCACCTCTTATGCCCGCATCCTGGGTGCCATCTTGGCAATGGCCTCCACCCAGAGCCGCCTCAAGGTCTTCTCCACCTGCTCCTCACACCTGCTTGTGGTGACCCTCTTCTTTGGAACGGCCAGTATCACTTACATCCGGCCCCAAGCAGGGTCCTCTGTCACTGTGGACCGAATCCTCAGCCTCTTCTACACGGTCATCACGCCCATGCTCAACCCTATCATCTACACTCTTCGAAACAAGGAAGTGACAGGGGCCCTGTACCACATGATGAAGAGGCACGTGTCTTCACCCTGAAAGGGACTCAGGGGATGTCTACTCCCTAAATGTTCCCCTTCCCAGTCTAACAGAAATCATTCAGAACTCAGACAAATAAGGCTGCCTGGGAGAATTGCTGGAATTCAAATAGAGATAAATCTTTATCCACACCTGCAAGGAGTACTGATAATGCAAACATTCAGAAGGTGGCTACTAACAGAAAAGTGAAGTATTTAAGTCCTCCTTGTGGCTTTCTGGGGGGAAAAAAATAGAGGAGCTCTGGTGGCCTAGTGGCAAGAAGCTGCACTGCACTCCCAGAGGCACACAGTTCAAATCCACCAGATGCTTTGCCAGGAATGGAGGGACAATCTCCTCCTGTACCAGTCAGATCCGATTTGACGGTACACACACACACACACACACACACACAAAATAATTTTTTAAAAATGGAAATCTGTTTCTACAGAAATTACAGCCTAGAAAACCCTTCAAAGCAATTCTATTCTATCACACCAGATGACTAGAAGTCAGAATGTGCTTCAGTGCACACAACAATGATAGCATCCTAGCGAGCTCTGATGGCCTAGTGGCAAGAAGCTGCACTGTAATCCCAGAAGTGAGCCATTCCATTCCACCAGATGCTCTGCTGGAGAAGGAGGAACAATCTCCTCCTATACCTGTCAGATCAAAAAAATTAAAATAAAATAAAAAAACAATGATAGCATCCTATACTTGAGCCTTAAAATCAAAGCAAAGAATGTTAGGATAAGGGAGAATGGAATGAAATGCTGCTACAGAGAAGAACATGTGGCTTTATATAGATAACTCTAAAAAATTCTATTTACTTATAATTCAATAAAAGTCTTTGTCCTTTCATGGTCTACATTATTATCTATATACTAATAAAATACTAGCCTTCAATAGGTTGTAAGAGATTATGTCTTAACATAAAGAAAGCAAAAATCCTAACAACTGCACCAATAAGCATGATAAATAAAGACTACCAAGGATTTCAGTCCTTGATATGCAGATGATACAACCCTGCTCACTGAAACTGAGGAGGACCTCATGCACTTACTGCAGAGGGTCAAGGACTGCAGCCTTCAGTATGGACTGAGGCTCAATGTCAAGAAGACAAAGA
>NW_006399962.1:4976119-4979955 GCF_000299155.1 Elephantulus edwardii | reverse complement strand
GTAACTGGGGTAATCGGGATGGGTGTGTCAGAGGCAATGAGATTGGCACAGGATAGAGCAGGGTTTAGGGCTGTTGTACACAGGGTCGCTATGAGTCGCAAATGACTCGACGGCACATAACAACAACAACATCAAGGATTTCATGTTATTTCAATCCACAATCAATATTCATCAAAGCAGGAATCAAGAAGATAAATTATGTAGTACAATGGGCAAATTTTCCCACCAAGGACTTCTTTACAGTGCTAAAGAGCAAGGATGTCAGTTGAAAGACTAAGATGCTCCTGACCCAAGCCATGGTACTTTCAATTGCTCCATACACGTGTGAAAGTTGGACAATAAATAAGGAAGACTGGAGAATTGACACTTTTGAATTGTGGTGTTGGCAAAGAGTAGTGAACATACCATGGATTGTCAAAAGAATTAATAAATCTGTCTTAAAAGAAGTGCAGTATGAATGCTTCTTAGAAGCTAGGATGGTGAGGTTAAACTATGAGCATGGTACCAGGAACGGTCAAGCCCTGGAGATAAACATCATACTTCACCAATGAGATGGATTGACACAGTAGCTGCAACAATGAACTTCTGTACAGCAGAGGTGGTGAAGGTGGTGCAGGTTGGGCAAAGCAAAGTGTACCGGAGGGATGTCTATTTGCGTTTCATTGACTACACAAAGGCTTTTTGACTATGCGAATGACAATAAATTGTGGTTAACCTTGAGGAGAACATGAATCCCAGAACACTTGATTGTGCTTATGTGAAACCTATGCTTACTTAGACTGACTGACTTCTGTCCTCAGAACAAAGCAGGGAAACACCACATGGTTCAAAATCAGGAAGGAAATGAATCAGGGATGCATCCTGTCTCCATACTTTTCAATTTATATGCAGAACAGATCATGTGGGAGGCTGGACTTTGTGAGGAGGAATGTGGCATTAGCATTGAAGGAACTCTTATCAACGACCTACATTATGCAGACGACACAACCTTGCTTGCTGAAACTGAGGAGGACCTGAAGCACTTGTTGCAGAAGATGAAGGACTGTCATCTTCAATGTGGATTGAAGCTCCACATCAAGAAGACAAAGATTCTTACCATTGAGCCAATTGGTAGCACCATGATGGATGGAGAAGAGACTGAAGTTGTTAACAGTTACAGCTTTCTTGGCTCCACAATCAACACTCTTGGTACCAGCAGTAACGAAATCAAAGGACAAATTGTTGTTGTTGTTGTTGTTGTTGTTGTTGTTGTTGTGTGTTGTCTAGTCGTTTGCGACTCATAACGACCCTCTCCAGGATGAATCTGTTTGTTTTCTTGGCAGTCCAGGCTACATTCAGTACTCTTCTCCAGCACCACAGCTCAAAGGTATCAATTCTCCTTCTGTCCTTCCTAGTCATTGTCCAGCTCTCTGATGCATAACAAGTGATTGCAAAGACCATGGCCTGTATCAGGCGCACCTTAGTCTCCAGAGAGACACCGTTGCTCTAACATGATCTAACATCCATCTAACATCTAACATCAACTACAATATCCCTAGTGTCATGACCCCTTCTAAACCCAGCCTGGACTTGCTATTTCCTTCAAAGGACAAATTACATTAGGTAAATCTGCTGCTGGAGACCTTTCCAGAGTACTGAGAAGCAATAACGTCAGTCTAAAGACTAAGGTGCACCGGATCCAGGCCTTGGTCTTCACAATTACTTGCTATGCATCAGAGAGCTGGATAATGACTAAGGATGACAGAAGAAGAGTTGATGTCTTTGAGTTGTGGTGCTAGAAAAGAGTCTTGAACATTCTATGGATCACCAAGAAAACAAATAGATCTGTCTTAGAGAGGATGAGATCCAGTTTCTTCTTGGAGACTTTGAAGCTCTCTGTCTCACATACTTTGGGCATGTGGCCAGGAGGGACCAATCCTTGGAGAAGGATATCATGCTTGAAACGGTGGAGGGACAGTACAGGAAAGGAAGACTCTGAATGAGGTAGATTGATACAGTAACTGGGGTAAGAGGGGTAGGTGTGTCAGAATCAGTGAGACTGGCTCAGAACAGGGAAGGATTCAGAGCTGTTGTACATAGGGTTGCTATGAATCACAGGTGACTCAATGGCACATAACAACAACATAGTAGATGTTGTTATTGTTGTTGTTGTTCTCAGGTACCATTGAGTCAAGTACTATTCATAGTGATCTATAAACAAGATTCCTCTGTCCTCTCCTGTGCCATATGTTATTGTTCATGTTCTTAGCAGTCCATGATATATTCAATACTCTTCTCCAGCACCACAGCGCAAAAGCATCAATTCTCCTTCTGTCATCCCTAGTCATTGCCCAGCTCTCTGATGCATAGCAAGTGACAGCAAAGACCTGTATCATGGGCACCTTAGTCTGCAGACTGACATCACTGCTCTTCAGTACTTTGGAGAGGTCTCTAACAGCAGACTTTCCCAATGCAATTCGTCTTTTAGTTTCCTGGCTGCTGGGGCCAAGAGTGCTGATTATGGAGCCAAGCAAACTGAAGCTGTGCCATATAGAGTCACTATAAGTTGGAGTTTACTAGCCAATGTGTAGCAAAATAACAAGAAATAATCCTAGACACCTGGCCAGTGTGAAAGCTAACAGCCAAGGGCCCATGTTGCTCATAAAGGCAGGTATCTACAAACATGACATCCAAATAAATGACCCATTCAGAGACCTTGGAAGAGTTTATCTGGCTCTTCCCATTACGATTTTGCTTGTGTTCAAGTCTCACTTGACTTTGTGGCGTGTTTTTCTCCTTTTAGCCTCCAGCAGAAGTATCTGAGAGATCTAATGATAAAGCATATGTTCCCTACCTGAAATATGCTACCACAAAAGATAATATAGTTAAATTGTCCTGAGAAGGAAGGACTGGAGTTAAACATAAGGAAAAACATTTTTGCAGAAAATTCTTTCCTTTTTCTCCCAAGAACAACTGAGACCTTATGCTTTGTATATATTTCATAAGAAAGGAAAAGTCCGTGCATGGTGCAAATGCTTTATACTTGTCCATTAACTTATACAAAATGCCTAGAACAATAGATAGACAGGGAACTGCCAGTAGTTCAAGTTTAGAAGAGGATGGGGTATCATTGCTGATGTGAGATGTATCCCGGTTGAAAGCAGAGAATACCAGAGGAATGTCTACTGTGTTTTATTGACTAAGCAAATACATTTGATTGTGTGGATCATAACAAACTATGGCTAACATTGAAAAGAATGGGAATCCCAGAACATTTGATTATGGTCATACAAAACCTATACCTAGACCTCTACCTAGAAGTTGTCATTCAAATTGTGTAAAGGATCCCTGCATGGTTTAAAATCAAGAAAGATGTGTATCAATGTTGTATTATTTCTCCTTATCCAATCTGTATTCTGAACAAATCATTTGATAAACTGGACTCTATAAAAAAGAATGTGGCATCAGGATCTCAGGAAGGCTCATCAAAACCTGAATTATGCAGATGATACAATCTTGCTTGCTGAAAGTGAGGATGACTTGAAACACTTGCTGCAAAAGATCAAGGACTATAGCTTTTAATATGGATTGCTCTCAACATCAAGAAGACAAAAATTCTCACTATAGGACTGATAAGCAACATCATGTTAAGATGAAGAAAAGATTGAAATTGTCAGATTTCATCTTACTTGTTTGTTTGTTGTTTAATGCCGTCGAGTCGTAGACGACTCATAGCGACCCTATGAACTAACGGCTTGAGCACTGTTCGTACATAGAGTTTCCAGAGGCAAGCCATTTTGGAAGTGGATGCCGCTCCTGCTTCCAGGCTTGATTTAGTCGGGAAGCTCCAGCCAACA
>NW_006399962.1:4963587-4976019 GCF_000299155.1 Elephantulus edwardii | reverse complement strand
ATTTTGGAAGTGGATGCCGCTCCTGCTTCCAGGCTTGATTTAGTCGGGAAGCTCCAGCCAACACTGTCCACCATGGGTGCCCATTACCACAATTGGCACATCACTGTCACAGGCTTCAGCATCACAGCAACCACGAGTTACCTCTGTACAGCAACGCACAGACCAGTGCTATACTTATCTTACTTAGGTCCCCAATAAATACACTTGATATCAGCAGTCAGGAGATCAGGAGACATATTGCACTGACAAAGTCTGTAGTCAGGGACTTACTGAGAAGCAGTGATGTCAATTTGGAGACCAAAGTGTACCTGATTCAAACCATAGTCTTTTGAATCACTGGCTATGCATCTGAGAGCTAGATGATGAATAAGAATAACTTTAAAAGAGTTGATGCCTTTGAGTTGTGGCATTGGAGAAGAGTACTGAACATCCCATGGACTGTCAAAAGAACAAAACATATATATCTTGGAGAAAGTATAGACAGATTGCTCCTTGGAGGCAAGGATGGTGACTCTTCATCTCATATATTTTGGGCACTCTGCTAGAATAGGCTGTTCCTTGGAAAGGGACATCAGACAAGGAAAGACAGAAGGTCAGCAAAGCAGAGGGAGACCCTCAATAAGATGGATTGACACAGGGACTGCAGCAATGGGCTCGAGTGTGTTAGAGATGTAAAGGGTGGCACAGGACAGGACAAGGTTCAGATCTGTTGTTCATAGGATCACTAGGAGTACTTGACTCAGTTAGTGTTAACATCAACTTAAAGACTGGAAGTTCAAACCTACCAACAGAGCAGTGGAAGTAAGGTCTACCTGCTTCCATAAAGATTGTTGTTATTGTTGTGTGCCATCAAGTCTGAACCAACTCATCAGAACCTCCAGTAAGTTTTCAGAAGCAGTAAATCACATTGGAAGAGATTGTCCATCCTTCTCCCATGGGGCAACTGGTATAGTCATTCAAATCACATGCCTTTGGGATTACAACACAGTTTCTTACCATTAGGCCACCAGAGGTCCCTATAAGATTTGATTCATACTACAAGATCCAATTCAAGAAATTCCTAACTGAAATTTGTTAATCTCACCACTCCTTTATGCCACCATTATTATAAATATAGGGGAGCTCTGGTGGCACAGCTCATAGTGGGTTTTACTGCTAACCCAATGACACTACTTCTCTGACAGTTCAAATCTCCCAGCAGCTCCCTGGAAGAAAGATGGACAACCTTCTCCCAGGTGATTTACAGACTCGTAACCTAATGGACAGTACACTATGAGTTGGTTCTGACTTGACAGTAATGGGGGGAAATAGTACTTAAAGTTATTAAGAAACTTCCCTGTGAACTGCTATTATTTTCGTGTTTCTTTATCCATTTTTATACTGTTAGAAACTTGAAGACAAAAAAAGAGTGCTAAGTCCACATTATTCTCAAATTAGTTTGATGGTTTAGGAGTAAAGAATTGTGCTCCAATAGCATGTGGTTCAGATCCACCAGCTGCTCTATGGGAGAAAGATGAACAATCTCTTCCAATGCAATTTACTGCCTCTGAAAATCTGGTCGAGGGTCAGCTATAGATCATTTCCAACTCCATGGTACATTATAACAAGCACAATATTTTTAGAGTCATAGTCTAATATATTATATAAAATTCTTTACATTAAACATTTTATGTTCAATTAAACATTAAATGCTCTCCCTCAACATATCCCACTTGAATCCACTTCCCAATCTTTCCTCACCTTGATTTCTGATGTCATCCATAATTAGTGATAGCATGCATAACTGGGCAAGAGAACTCAGTTTCCCTGTTATACTTTCAACCTATACCGTCAGCCTCATTCTGCACCCCCTTCACCAGGCTAGTAATCTCTTTTGGTTTGGTTTGATTTGGGTTTGGTGTTGGCTTTTTGGTTGTTGGGTTTTTTTTGGGTTTGTTTTGTTTTGTTTTTTAAGGCAGGTGAGACCTTGAGGCCATCGTAAATGAGTCTAGAGAGCGGACATGTGGTATTCATTGTAGCCACACAGTCATCCTGCATCTGACCCTCTTTCATTAGGGAATCATCCTCTTCAGAGATCTGGTGGATAGAAACATTACTTCCTTCTGTAAAGCTGAAAACACTTCCAAATCTCCCAGTAGTAATGTGGACTACACCTCATCAGTTGGATACACTCTTGCCTGATATGATGCTGATGCTCACAAGAGTGGAAATAAATTCATTCATTCTCTCTCTCTCTCTCTCTCTCTCTCTCTCTCTCTCTCTCTCTCTCTCTCATAAAATCAAACTAAAACTCACTACCATCAAGTTGGAACTGGCTCATAGCTGACCTTCCAATAGGTTTTCAGAAGCTGTAAATCACACTAGAAGAGATTACTCATCTTTCTCCTATGGAGCTGGCAGAAAATTTTCTCACCCACTAGGCCACCAGACCTCCCTCTCTACAGAAAAGAAGGTTCCAAAGGTGTTGGAAGGCATAGTGGTGGCATCAGTGCCCCTGGGGGCAGCAACATAATTTCTTCAACTTAAGAGTTCAGCGTTTGGAAGTTACTTGTAGAAGTTTGGAAGTTACTTGGGTCTGATCACAATCTCTCAATAATTCTGTACATTAACATACATATGTATACAAGTTTTATATATATATATACACAAATTTTATATAAATAAATTATGTATCTTTTTCTTCTAGTTTGTTGGGTTTTTCTGCACAAATTAGGGTTTTTTTTAATTCAAGAAAGGGTGTAATGCAACTAAACAGTCTGCTTAGAAGCATTTGCGGTGGACAGTAGAGGGGATAGACTCATCGTATTCTTGCTTGCTGATCTCCATCTGCTGGAAGGTGGCCAGGAAGGCCTAGATGGAGCTACTGATCCACACAGAGTATTTGCACTCAGGGAAAGCAATGATCTTGACCTTCATCATGCTGGGGGCCAGCGTCATGACCTTCTGCATCCTGTCACCAATGCCTGGGCAAATGGTGGTCCCTCTGGACAACACACTGTGTTAGCCTAGAGGTCCTTGCAGATGTCGACATCACACTTCATGATGGAGTTGAAGATAGTTTAGTGGATTTCCACATCATTTCCAGGAAAAAGGGCTGAAAGAGCAACTTGAGGCAGCAGAAATTTTCATTGCTGATAGTTGATGACCTGTCTATCCAACAGTTCATAGCTTTTCTCCAGAGAGGATGTAAAAGCTCCCATGGCCATCTCCTGCTGGAAGTCCAGGACAGCACAATAGAATTTCTTCTTGATATCATGCACAATTTCCTGCTCGTCCATGGTGATAAAGCTGAAGCCTCTCTCGGTGAGGATCTTTATGAGGTAGTCCATCAGGTCCTGACAAGCCAGATCCAGATGCAAGGTGGCATGGGGGAGAGCGTACCCCTCATAGATGTGGGCAGTGTGGGGGACCTCTTCACTGGAATCAGTCATGATGCCGGTGGTGTGGCCAGAGGCCTACAGGGACAGCATGGCCTGGATGGAGATATACATGGTGGAGATGTTGAAGATCTTGAATATCATCTGTGTCATCTTCTCACAGTTAGCCTTGGGGTTCAGGGGGCCTTCAGTCAGCAGAACAAGGTGCTCTTCAGAGGCCACATGCAGCTCATTGTAGAAGGTGTGGTGCCAGATCTTCTCCATGTCATCCCAGCTGGTGTCACTGCTGTGTTCAATGGCATACCTGAGGGTCAGGATGCCTCTATTGCTCTGGGAGTTGTCACTTATGTAGGAGTCCTTCTGGCCCATGCTCATCATCACACCCTCATGCTGAGGGTACCTTATGATTAAGGAGAAGACAGCTCAGGGGGCATCATTGCCCCCAAAGCTAGCCTTGCACATGCTGGAGTGGTTGCTGACCATGATGAGTGCAGCAATGTCCAAATCCTTGGTGAGCTGTGGGTGGCAGATGTGAACCAGTGACAGTGACTGGGGGGGGGGGGGTTGTGTTCCCAGTCAGGATGAGGTCTTGGCTGTCTAACATATATTTTTTTTAACTAATTCTTTTTCTGCTTCATCGTTCAGATAATTTCTGTTGCTATTAAAGATTTTGAGATGAATTGGCACCCCAACTGCAGCAACTTTAGCACAGCAAAAATTGTAAACTAGCACAGGATCAGGCAGTTTCTATGTGTTGTACATAAACTTGCTAGGAGTTGCAGTTGATTTTACAGCACCTATCAGCAATAGCAAGGATTTTGACTGACTCAATAGGTTCAGAAGCCAGAAAAAGAAGATCACCAGATCTTTCTCACTTGAAGAGACTAGGAGTTCAGTCAATCTTTTGGTTAGCAGCCAATGACTTAATCATTAGAAGGGTTTTTAAAGTTTCTGGAAAATAAAAACACAAGACAAGTGTCTACTGCTATAAATGAGATCAAGGTAGTTCCATCACACACTACTTTGAAAAGAAGGGAAAGTTACAACGTGGTCAGCTGGAGCAAAATAGTAGATTGAGGCATATACGTGATTGGGGTTTCAACAGGAAGCACAGATAGACAGCTGAGTCAATACTAATAAAAATAGCTAATATTCTCTGGAGCTCTGGCGGCTTAGTGTTAAAGAGTTTACGACACAGCTCAAATCCACCAGCTGCTCTTCAGGAGACGGATGGACAATCTCCTTTCGTGTAATTGACTGATCCTGAAAACCTGCTGGAGAGTCAGCTATAAGATGATGCCAACTCAAAAGTAAACAACACATATTGTTTGAGTAAATACTATGTGCCAAATATTATGCTGACCTCCTGATTGTTGTTGTTGTTGTTGTTGTTGTGTGTGCTGTTGAGTTGCTTGTAACTCATAGTAACCCTATGTACAACAGCTCTGAACCTTGCTCTATCTTGAGCCAATCTTATTGTCTCTGAAACACCTATTCCCATTATCCCAGTAAACCCATTACCCTAGTCAACCCCCATTACCACAATCACTGAGTCAATCCATCCCATCAAGGGTCTTTCTCTCTTGCACTGTCTTTCCATCCTACCAAGCATGATGTCCCTCTCTAAGGACTGGTCACTGCTTGCAACATGTCCAAAGTATGTCAGACAAAGCTTCACAATCCTTGCCTCCAAGGAACAGTCTGGCTTCACCCTCTCCAGGTTGAATCTGTTCATTCACCTAGCCATCCATGGTGTATTCAATACTCTTCTCCAGCACCATAGCTCAAAGGCATCAATTCTCCTATCATCTCTCATCTTTGCCCAGCCTTCTGATGCATAGTGAGTAATTGTGAAGACCAGGGGCTGGATGATGTCCACATTAGTCTACAGATTGACATCCTTGCTCTTCGGTACCCTGGAGAGGTCACTGACCCCAGATTTTCCCAGTGCAATTCATCTTTTTATTTCCTGGATGCTGGTACCAAGAGTGTTGATTGTGGAGACAAGCAAACTGATGCTGTTAACAATCTCACTCTCTTCACAGTCTACCATGATGCTGCCAGTCCCGGTGGTGAGAATCTTTGTTTTCTTGATCTTGAGCTTTAATCCATATTTGAGACTGTGGTCCTTGACCTTCTACAGCAAGTGGTTCAGGTCCTCCACCATTTCAGCAAGCAAGGTTGTGTCATTATTGATGAGTCTCCCTCCAATTCTGATTCCACATACCTCTTCATAGAGCCCAGCCTCCCAGATGATCTGTTCTTTATACAGATTGAAAAGGTATAGAGATAGGACACATGCCTGGTGTACACCCTTCCTGATATTGAACCATGCAGTGTTTCCTTGCTCTGTTCTCATGACTGCCTCCTGCTCCAAGCATAGGTTTCTCATGAGCACAATCAAGTGTTCTGGGATTCTCTGTCTTCTCAGAGTCAGCCAAAATGCCTTGGCATAGTCAATGTAACACAAATAGACATTTCTCTGGTACTCTCTTCTTCCAGGCAAGATTCATCTAATACTGGCAATGATGTCCCTAGGACCACAGCCTCTTCTAAATGCAGACTGCACATCTGGCAGCTCTCCGTTGATGTGCTGTGCCTTTTGTTTTTTTTTATATATACATTTCAGCAGGATCTTGCTTGCATGTGATATTAATTATACTGTTTGATAATTTGCATGCTCTGTAAGATCACTTTTCTTTGGAATGGGAACAAATATAGATCTCTTCCAGTCAGTTGTCCTCTAGATTTCTTTGCACAACCTGGTAAGCATGTCCAGTGCAGCATCTGTTATTAATCCTTGTAAAAACCCTGTGACGTAGGTACAGAAAACGATTCTCGTTTTAGGTGCAAGCATTCATCTCTCTCCAGCCAGAGCAAACTACAAACTCAATTCAATGCTGTCAAGTCAGAACCAACTCATAGCTGACTCTACAGCAGATTTTCCAAGGCTGTGAAATATCTACTGTGGAGTTAAAAGAAGACCGGTTGATGAGTTAGGACATGACAGAGTCTAGCAGCCTGATAACAGAATAACCTGTACGTAGCTTGAAGACAGTCTGATAATAGGAAAACCTGCAAGCTTGCTTGGAACAACGGTTTGTGAGGTAAGACTCTGAGCAATACCGGGAACATGTTCTTTGTAAATCCCCTGGTAAATGTTTATACTGAAAGAATGCTCTTGAGGAAATGTTTATACTCCCTGCTATAATATAATTTGTTTTATGGCATATTGTTAATCATTTGAAGATTTTGCTCTGCTTGAGCTGAATAAAGTAACAAGATTCTTGATATCTTTAGTCTCTTGTTCCCCAACTATTTAGTGTCTTTCTTTTCTTAAGTCTTTCTAATTCATCACTCTTGGACCTGTTGTAGAGCTGGAATCTTCAAGTGGTGCCTGAACAGGGACTTTGAATGAGGAAAGTAAAAGTCAGAAGGAGATGCCTGCTACATTGTTAAAAATCAATAGGGACATGCAAAGGCAGAGGCGTGAGTATAAAGCAAGGTAATAGGGCAATCTTTTCCTTTCTCTAAGTCTATCTATTGTTTGTTATGTCAGTTGCTTAAGCATAATGGAATGAAAGTTTCTTCTTCACGTTTAAAATATTTTTGAAGGTTGTAGATTGTTATTGTCCTTGGTTTCCTCAAGAAAAGTCTTTAAGGGAGCTCTGGTGGCCTAGTGGCAAGAAGCTGTACTACAATCCCAAAGGCACGTGGTTTGAATACCAGAAGCTCCTCTGGAGAAGGAGGAGCAATTTCCTCCTGTGCCATTATGGGAATGGATTAACTGAGTTTTAAAAGGGGCACATGGCACATAACCAAGGTGATATTATGGTCCATGGTAAAGTTAGTACTTGAAGTGCTAAAATTTTCAAGTAGTAACGTTTCCATAGTAGAAGTGGAGGAGGAAGGAACAAAAAAGGAGAAAAACTCAGTTTGGCTATCTAAATCCTTATGATCTCCCACCACCTCCCCCTTCCTTACCTTTGTCTGAAGTTCCACAAAAGACAAAAGAGGCAATTTATCCCTCTTTGAACAATTTCAAACCCCTGACTCAGAATCTGAAGATCCATTTTCTGAATCAGAGCATGAGATAGATCATCATGCTTTGAGGGATGATGATAAACTTCCAGGATTTGGTCCAGGTCCTGAAGAATTCATTGCAACCAAGCAGTTGCAAAATGAAAAAAGGAATATTTCACCTTATGCCTCTCCTTGTTATTCCAATCCACCAATATTGAGCCATGTAGGTGGTGAAATTCTAGAAGGTAGAGCTCAAAAAAATTGGGAAGCTTTTAATTTTTCTGTTCACATTCAGCTCAAATAGCAAGGAAATGTGCAAATAAGTTATATTCTTTTCCCTTTTATTAAAAGAATTACATTTTTTTGTTTTTACATATGCTCCACAGTCAACACTCTTGGGACCAGTAGCCAGGAAATTAAAAGACGTATTGTGATGGGAAAGTCTGCTGTTAGGGACCTCTCCAAAGTACTGAAGAGCAATGGTGTGTCTCTGGAGACTAAGGTGCGTCTGATACAGGACATGGTCTTTGCAATCAGTTGTTATGCATCAGAGAGTTGGACAGTGACTAAGGAGGATAGAAGAAGAATTGATGCCTTTGAGCTATGGTGCTGGAGAAGAGCATTGAGGGTACCATGGACTGCTAGGAAAACAGATTCATCCTGGAGAGGGTTAAACCGGGCTGCTCCTTGGAGGCCAGGATTCTGAGGATCCATCTAACATACTTTGGACATGTTGCAAGGAGGGACCGGTCCTTGGAGAGGGGCATCATGCTTGGTAGGGTGGAGGGACAGTGCAGGAGGGGAAGGCCCTCTATGAGGTGGATTGATTCAGTGACTGGGGTAATCGGGATGGGTCTGTCAGAGGCAGTGTGATTGGCACAGGACAGAGTTTGGGGCTGTTGTACATAGGGTCGCTATGAGTCACAAGCGAATCAACTGCACATAACAACAACAACAACATATGCGAGTCAAGCTCCTTATTCTTATGTAAAGACTTGTAATTTAGCGGAAGGAGAAAGATGAATCTCTGTTGATTGGCATATGTTGACCCAAAAGAAGTGCTCTCCCCAGGAGATTATTTACAATTTGAAACATGATAGAAGATGCTGAGGCTCAAGCTCAAATTAATGCTGAGAATAATTTTAATATTACTTATGAACACTTAACAAGGACCAGCCAATGCATTTTTATAATCAACTCATCAATCAATTAAGAGCTATTTACCTCTGGTCTTGGGAGAAAATTATTCTTACAGGTAGTACTAACAACACCAACATAGAGAGAGCTCTGTTGGCCTCGTGTATAAAAGTAATGCTACCTAGCCAAAGGTGGGCTATGGTCCTCAAGCCTGGTTTTAATTGTTTTGGTCAAACATTTTTCTAAGTGGTATAGCACTGGTATGTCCATTTGCTGTGCAGTGGTAACTCCGTGGTTGCTGTGATGCTGATGTGTCAAATGTGATAATAGTTATCCATGGTGGACAGAGTTTGGTGGAGCTCCCTGATTAAAACAAGCTAGGAAGCAGGAGTGGCATCCACTTCCGAAATAGCTTGCCTCTGGAAACTCTACGAACTTGGAGAAATGATGAAAGTTATACAAGTGTTCAGGTCTTTCGTTCACAGGCTCACTATGAGTCACCTATGACTCGACGGCACTTAACAACAACAGGTAGAACTAAACCTTCCTTTAATCATATTCAGCAAGGCCACAAGAACCTTTTGCTGATTTTTTGCAGCACAAGTATAGCAAGCTATTAATCGATCTAGTCCTATTGTGGATGTTCGGGAAGTGTTATTGTGAATATTAGCTTATGAAAATCCTAAATGTGGATTGTAAGGGAGCTATTAGGCCTCAGAAAGATCAAGAAACTGGGCTTGATTATACTAGATTGTGTATATCTTCTTTTAGCTCAAGCTTTTGTGAGTTTATAGATGAAAATTCAGACTAAAATAAAAGGAAAAGGTTTGGTTTGGTTTGGTTTGGTTTGGTTTGGTTTGGTTTCATTTGTTGGGGTTTTTAGGTGGAGGTTGCTGTTTTTGTTGTTGTTGTTTCTTTGTTGGTATTCCTTCCTCACAAAGTACATTCCACCCATCCTAAATTATCACGCTAGGTACAAGGCAGACAAAACTTCCAAGTTTCAATTTTTCTCCTTTTCATCTTAAATTTAATGTGGCAATAGTTCTGGGTTCATGGACTCTGACAATTTCAGTAGGATAAGAGAAATAAATGATACAGGAAATAAGCTGAAACAAAAGAAAGCTCTTCATTTAGAAGATGAATATTAGAAGATGAAAAGGGCAAGAAACAGGCCCATGTCCAATAGGCTCAGTAATAAAGACAAATAACTAAATAAATTTGAAACTGTAGATGAGAAATTTCTAAAGAATAAAATCTCTAAATTATTTTTTTAAATATTTAAATAGTGTTTGGCAGCCATAGAGTTAGCTAGCTTGTTCACTTAGTCAGGAATGCCAAAGATAAACCCATAAACCAGTATTTAACAGCTGCATAAATAACGTGATCTGAGGGGTTTGGAGAAGACAGTAGAGAAAATTCGAAACTTGTACCCTGCTATATGCCCTCTAAAAGGATAAGAATATCTAATGGATCATAAGAACACCGTAAGAGTCCACATTCCCTTTAGTATGGGAGATTCAAAGAGTTATAAAGACAAACTTGAAAATTTTTCTCAGGATTTCTAAAGATACATACAGAAATTTCAAAATATGGCTACTACTGTATTGCCATGGAAAGTCTGCTGTTAGGGACCTCTCCAAAGTACTGAAGAGCAATGGTGTCTCTCTGGAGACTAAGGTGCATCTGATACAGACCATGGTCTTTGCAATCACTTGTTATACATCAGAGAGTTGGACAATGACTAAGGAGGATAGAAGGAGAAATGATGCCTTTGAGCTATGGTGCTGGAGAAGAGCATTGAGGGTACCATGGACTGCTAGGAAAACAGATTCATCCTGGAGAGGGTTAAGCCAGGCTGCTTCTTGGAGGCAAGGATTCTGAGGCTCCGTCTAACATACTTTGGACATGTTGTAAGGAGGGACCGGTCCTTGGAGAGGGGCATCATGCTTGGTAGGGTGGAGGGACAGTGCAGGAGGGGAAGGCCCTCTATGAGGTGGATTGATTCAGTGACAGGGACAATTGGGATAGTTGTATTAGAGACAGTGCGATTGACACAGGACAGAGCAGAGTTTAGGGCTGTTGTACATAGAGTCGTCATGAGTCGCAAGCAACTCAATGGCAGGTAACAGCACTGTTGATTTAACATGGAAAATTCTAACAGTTTTTCCATCTTTCTGCTGTTCTTCTGATGAGAAGCACAGAATTATTAATACTGCTAGATACAGGACTGATAATATACAATGGGCTGAAAGCTTCTTGTTTAAATCAATCAGGACCAGCTGTGTAGGCCTTTGTATTTAAAAGACAGTTGGGTCCTGCCTAAGAGCCTCCAGATTGGAGCCACCTCCTGTGTGAAGCAGTTGGATTCTGGACGGGAGGTTGTTTTGATTTAATTGAACGTTGGGTGTAAACTGTTTTATTTTGTTAACAATCAAGTATAAGCTGATTGGCCGTTTGGATTTAGTTATCAATCAGCTGTGGGCTGGAAGCCTCTTGTTTAGCAGATGGATATGCCATGGGAAAAATCTCTGAGTATGCATATTTTATTAAAGATACTGGCAGCCAGAAAATTAAAAGATGTACTGCATTGGGAAAGTCTGCTGTCAGAGACCTTTCCAAAGTCCTGCAACGATGCCAGTCTGGAGACTAAGGTGCACCTGATACAGGTCATCATCTTTGCAATCACTTGCTATGGTTGAGAAAGCTGGACAATGACTAGGGATGATAGAAGAATTGATGCCTTTGAGCTGTGGTACTGGAGAAAAGTATTGAATATACCATGAACTGCTAAGAGAACAAACAGGTTCATCCTGGAGAAGGTAAAACCAGGCTGCTCCTTGGAGGCAAGGGGTCTGAATCTTCATCTGACATACTTTGGAAATGTTGTAATGTGGAACCAGTCCTTGGAGAAGGACGTCATGCTTGGGAAGGGGGAGGGGCAGCACAGCAGAGGAAGACCGTTGATAAGATGCATTGATTCAGTGACTAGGGTAGTATGGATGGGTGTGTCAGAGACAATAAGATTGGCACAGGATAGAGCAGGGTTTTGGGCTGTTGTACACAGGGTCGCTATGAGTCACAGGTGACTCAACGGCACATAACAACAACAAAGGAAAAATTTTTGAATTGAACAAAAAGGTTTGTTAGACTTCTAATTGCAGCCACTTGAGGTTTTATTGCTATTGCTTCAGTAACTGAAGTTACTGGATTAGTACTACATGAGAATATTCAAACTGTGCATTTTGCGTAGAATTAACAGTAAGATTCACATAAATTATGAGAACCTCAAACTAGAATAGATGTGGAATTGAATACTAAAGTTGCAGAACTCCAACAAACAGTATAATGGTTGGGAGAAAAAGCTAATGGTATTAGAATTTCAGGAACATTTAGAATATTACTGGAGTCATATAGGTTATTGTATTACCCCGTGCATGTATAATGAAATAGAATATGAAGGAGAAAATTAAAAGGCATTTACAATGATTTAAAATAATTTGACCTTTGATGTGAAAAATTTACAACAACAGATTTATGAGACTTTTTATAAAATTGAATATTCAACCCTGGGTTTTAAGAAAAAAATTGAATATTCAATATAATATTATAGTCAATAAAAGGATAATTGCTGTATTACAACAAACTAACCCTGTTACTTGGTTGAAGGAATGAGGAAGTCATACTCTATCTGCTATCCTAATATTGCTTATTTGTATTTTTTTATATAGTCTGTCGAAGACAATGACGCTCAGTGAAGAAGCTTTTGCATGCACAGAATGCTGCTTTTGCTTTATCAATGTGTAAAAAGATAGGGAGTTTAAAATTGAGTTAAAAAAGGATGTTTACAATAGCAAGGAGTTGGAAACAACCTAAATGCCCATCAACAAACGAATGG
>NW_006399962.1:4961029-4963041 GCF_000299155.1 Elephantulus edwardii | reverse complement strand
TGAAAAATAAACAAACTAAATTTAAAAAAAAAAAAAAAGGATGTGACCAGTGGATGAGTTAGGACATAATAGAATCTAGCAGCCTGATAATAGAAAAACCTGCAGGTCAGTTGACAGCAGCTTGGTAACAGGAAAACCTGCAAGCTAGCTAGAACAAAGCCTTGTGAGATAAGACTCTGAGCAATTTTGAGAGCATGTCCCTTGTAAAGCCACTGGTAAAAGTTTATACTGAAAGAATGCTCTTGAGGAAATGTTTATACTCCCTCCTATAAGTGATACCATCTGTTTTACGGCATATTGTTAATCATTTGAAGATTTTACTTAAAAGCTTTGCTAGTGCTGAAAAAAGTCACTTGAAACTTGAAGTCTTTTTTCGCTTGCTCATCAATTATTTTATGCCTTTATTTGCTTAAGTCACTCTGATTTCTCACTCCCTGATCTTTGTTGAACGGACTTTACAATCTACCTTTGAGTTGGCAGCACAACTCCTTACTCACTAGCCCACCAGAGCTCTTTGCCCAGAGTATAGAGTGAGGCAATATAACAGATACAAGAAAAGAATTCGTTTCAAAGACGAATGGCTCATGTAAACACGAGCCTCTGTAACCAAAGACCAGAAGAACCAGATGGTTCCTGGAGACCACCAATGAATGCAATGAAAGTGATCACAGTCGAAAGTCAGAGCAAGAGAAAAATGTGAAACAAAATTCAAAATAATTTTTAAGAAAGAAACAAGGCTTGTTGGCTTATAAGTCATCTGAGACTTTTATGTCTTTAGGCTTCAGACTAAGGACCTAGTCTGGAACTGAATTCATCTTCATGACTCACTGTCAGCCAAATAATAAACAGATTATAAAGCCAACAATAACACAAGCCCAGAAATCAATTCATAGTGATCACACACTTTCAATCATTCAAAGTCAAAAAAGTAGCATTTTCCCAGGAATAAAACTCAGAAGACAATGACAGGAAAGAAGGAAGAATAGAAATCAAACCTAGGAAGGAAATGAGGAAAGTGCTGTTATATTGTGGGCATTGCAATTGATGTTATAACAAAATATGTGTGAATTGTTGAATGAAACATCTTTGTTCTATTTCACTGAAATCATTAAAAGTTTAGGTAAAGAACTGTTGTTATTGATATGTGCTGTCAAGTCAACTACAACTCAGGATCTGTGCTTGAGCCCATTGTAACAGTCACTGTATCAATCCTTCTTGTTGAAGGTCTTCTTTTCTTTCTCTGACCCTCCATCTTTTGCAGCATAGGATAGGATTTTTCTCTAAAAATCCTAGTTTTGTACTTATGCAATTTGAGAAGGCTCTGTTTAATAAAAGGAACACAAAAGTCATTGTTGCTGTTGTTGTGAGTTGCTAGCAAGTTGATTCTCACTGATGGCAGCCCCAAATGTGCAAAGAACAGCTATTCAAAAGGAATTTTTTTTAAATAGGATTTTTAAAGCTATGACCTTTCTCCTCAGGCACTGACTTTCAAGGTACATCAATGTGGGTTCCAACCACCAGCCTTTTAGGTAGCGGTCAACTTGTAGTCATTTGCATCACCTATAATATTAGGTACAAATGATTATTATAAATGTAAAAAGATCATGAAAATTAGATTTTTTTTAATGTGGCAAATTCCACGAATGTCATACAAACAAAAAATAAATTGTTTTTGTTAATTAACTACCTGATCAATTCTATAGTTATCAATACTATATTTAATTAACTACCTGATCAATTATTTTGTTGTTGTTGTGTTCTATTTGATCACTTCAAATATAATGATTTTATGCTTCTTATAGAGAAATTAGAAAAACAGTGGGGTTTTTTAGCACAGTTTATTTATCTGTTTGTTTATTGATGGCTTGTAAAAATACTTTTCAGGTTTCAAGTCATTATTGTTAATTACATGTAAATTTGTCAATTGGTATGCCATCAATTCCAAGGGCTTCTTTTTTACCAGTTCTTTCAGAGGATTTCTTTCTCCCTTCATCACCACAGGCTCTTGCTCA
>NW_006399962.1:4958418-4960049 GCF_000299155.1 Elephantulus edwardii | reverse complement strand
TTCATGTGCTTGTTAGCCATCTGAATGTCTTCTTCAGTGAAATGTCTGTTCATATCCTGTGCCCATTTTTCTATTGGATTATTTACCTTTATCTTGTTGCGGTATTTCCATGTTTTTTAATGCTTCCTGGATCCTTCAATATTTTGCCCAAAGCAGCCTTAAATATTGCAAACTTGAAGCTTTAATTTGTTCTTCAGTTCCATCTGCTCCAGAAATGCTAAGTGCATTCACCCCCTTTGATTTTCTCACTCCAGCTCTTTGCACATTTCATTACAATACTTTACTTGTCTTCCCACACTGCCCTTTGAAATCTTCTGTTCAGCTCCTTAATTTCTTGCTTTTTCCCTTTGCTTTGGCTTCTCTGCACTCTAGTGCAATCTTCAGAGTCTTTTCTGACATCTATCTTGCTCTTTTCTTCCCCCTCTGTCTTTGTAATGACCCCTGTATTCTTCCTGAATGATATTCTTGATATCCTCCGTTCATTAGTGTTCAAGGCATCAAACCTGTACCTGAGATTGTTTTCAAATTCAGGTAGGATAGAGTCAAGGATGGGATAGACTCATCAACAATCTGCATTATGCAGGTATACAACCGTGATTGCTGAAACTGAGATGGACCTGAAGTGCATGCAGCAGAAGGTCAAGGACTGTAGTTAAATATGGATTGAAGCTCAACACTAAGAAAACAAAGATTCTCACCACTAGGCCTATTGGCAGCATCATGATAGATGGTGAAGAGACTGATATTGTTAACAGTTTTCGTTTACTTGGCTCCACAATTAACACTCTTGGTATCAGCAGCCAGGAAATTAAAAGACAAATTACATTGGGAAAGCCTGCTTTCAGAGATATCTCCAAAGTCCTGAGAGCAAAGATATCAGTCTGCAGACTAAGGTGCACCTGACATAGGCCCTGCAATTACTTGCTATGCTCAGAAAGCTGGACAATAATTAGGGATGATGGAAGGAGCATGGA
Organism: Elephantulus edwardii; assembly: GCF_000299155.1. Classification (NCBI taxonomy): domain Eukaryota; kingdom Metazoa; phylum Chordata; class Mammalia; order Macroscelidea; family Macroscelididae; genus Elephantulus; species Elephantulus edwardii. The sequence goes on along the minus strand of NW_006399962.1, from coordinate 4,959,075 downwards.
CTGCTAGGAGAACAAACAGATTCATCCTAGAGAGGATGAGATCAGCCTGTTCCTTGGAGACAAAGATTTTTAAGCTTCCATCGAACATACTTTGGACATGTTGCAAGGAGGGACCAGTCCTTGGAGAGGAATGTCATGCTTGGGAGGGTGGAGGAACAGCACAACAGAGGAAGACCCTCACTGAGATGGACTAATTCAGTGACCGGGGTAATGGTGGTAGGAGCGTCAGAGACAAGGTTGGCACAGGATAGAGTAGGGTTTAGGGCTGTTGTACATAGGGTTCCTATGAGTTGGAAGCAACTCAACAGCACATAACAACAAGATATGTAAATTTGTAGGATTATTGTAAAATTAGAGGAATCTCTGTCATTTCTTTAACATATGAACAGTGAAATTTCACATTTTAAATTATTTTGTGCTGTAACTTATTTTATTTTTTAAATGAAATTTTATTAATTTTAAAGAACATTTACAGAGATTTTGTGTTCCCATTCATTCATTGTTTCACTATTTTCTCTACCTTCCTCCCCAGTTCGTTCCTCTTTTCTTTCCCCCCTTGAAAGTCTGTTTTAATTGTCCCATTGCCACAGTGCTTATCAAAGCCAGTTCTGATAAATCTCCTTTGTCAGTGTGTCCTTTGCCATTCCCTATCACTCC
>NW_006399962.1:4955367-4956745 GCF_000299155.1 Elephantulus edwardii | reverse complement strand
CAGTATACATTATGGAACCCATCTTATTCAGTCTTTCCCCAACCCCAAGGTCAGTCCTGTTTTACAACAGTGGCAGCATGCAATGTTTGTTCTTTTGTGACTGGGATATTTCACTCAGCATAATGTTCTCCAGAGTCAACCATTTTGAATAATATTGCATGAGTTGCTTGTTTTTCAATGCAGCGTAGTATTCCATTGTGTGAATATACCACAGCTTCTCTATCCATTCGTTTGTTGATGGGCACTTTGGTTGTTTCCAACTCCTTGCTATAGTGAACAAAGCTGCAATAAACATGGGTGTGCATATGTAACTTATTTTAAATAGTCTTTGAAATTATTTCACTCATAATCTATTTCTGATCAAAGATATCTTTACACAGTGGCTAAATGAATTTTTTTTCATCTGTACAAACTTCTCATAGCTCACATAGGGTCGCTATGAGTCGCAAGCGACTCGACGGCACATAACAACAACAACATACAAACTTCTAACATTTCCCACCTTTCTCTCATGTACTACCTATGTCTTTTCAGTGCCTAGCAGCACAAAACATATTTTTATCATAACACAATCCTGTACACTGCATTTTTATATCACAATGCTGAGTCATATGGCACAGTGGGTGGGAGAAGTATTCCTGAAAGGCATTGCTATGTCAGAACATCAAATAATAACTTAACTATATGCAAAAATGACAGAGTCATATCAATACAACCCACCAACCTCAGACTTGATCTATCCACAACTTAACTTTGCCATAGAGCCAAATAATATCCACAGTTACTATAATATCACCAAAAGCAAGGAAAATATAATAAAGAGAATATCAGAAGAGAGAGAGAGACAAATGTCATACAGATTACACATAAAGTAAATTACTTGGGAGGAGGAGAAAGTATGTAAAACCCAATATAGATAGATAACCGGCACTAGTGGTACTATAGTTTGTGTTGGGTTAGCAGCTGCTAATCAAAGAAAGGTCTGAGGTTCGAACACACTAGCTACTCCACAGGAGAAAAATTAAGTACTCTATTTCCATAAACCCTATGGACCAGTTCTACTGTGTCCTACTTGGTCCCCTGATAGTCAAAACTAACTTGATGGTTGTAGATTGGGAACCAGGGGTAGTTAAGTGAGGTTGAAATGTGACAGGATGTGTTGGGGGCAGGAAGGAGGGGTGACATTTGTGACCAAATGAATACTGTTGCAAGGGCTTCCACTAGTCTTTTAAAAGGGGCTTACGCAAGTTAAGGAACTCAAAACCTTACACTTCACAAGTACACCTCCCAAAAAGGTTTATTGTTATAACAATGTTAACTAAATGAGGGAACAGCTGTGAAAACTAGGCCAGGAGCTGATTGTGGAACAGACCACCAA
>NW_006399962.1:4940163-4952449 GCF_000299155.1 Elephantulus edwardii | reverse complement strand
TGACTGACACTGAAAAGAATGAGAATCCCAGAGTACTTAATTGTGCTCATGCAAAACTGATTCTGGACCAGGAGGCTGTTGTGCCAACAGAGCAGGGGAATGCTGCACGGTATAAAATTAAAAAGAGAGTGCATCAGGGTTGGGTTCTCTGTTCATACCTATTTAATCTGTACACTCAGCAAATTATTCGAGAAGTTAGACTCCATGAAGAGAAATGTGACATCAGAATTGGAGTGAGACTCATCAATAATTTGTGTTATGCAGATGACACAAACTTGCTTGATGGAAGCGAGGAGGACTTGAAGCACTTGTTGCAGAAGATCAAAGAATAAAGACTTCAGTATGGATTGCAACTCAATGTCAAGAAAACAAAGATTCTTACCATAGGCAACATCATGATAGATGGAGAAGAGATTGAAACTGTGAATGACTTCATCTTGGTTGGGTCCACAATTAACATTCTTAGTACCAACAGACAGGAGATAAGGAGATGCATTGCAGTTGGGGAAATCTGCAGTTAGGGTCCTCTCCAAATTATTAAAGAGTAATGATATCATTTTGAGGACTAACATGTATCTGATTCAGGCCATGGTCTTTCCAATCACTTGCTATGTATCTGAGAGCTAGACAAAGAATAAAAGAAGAATTGATGTGTTTGAGCTGTGGTGTTTGAGAAGATCACTGAACATCTCCTAGATGGCCAAAAGAACAAATATACCTTGGAGTGGGTGCAGTCAGAATGCTCTTTGGAAGCAAGGATAATGACGCTTTGTCTCACATACTTTGGGCATGTTACTAGGAGAGGCTATTCCCTGGAGAAGGGCATAATTCTGGGAAGGGTGGAGAGCAGCTGAAGAAGAGGAAGACCCTTAACCAGGTGGACTGATGCGGTGACTGCCACAATCAGGCTTCAGTGTGTCAGGAAGTGTGAGGATAGCAAAGGATAGAACAGCATTCAGATGTTTTGATCATAGGGTTGCTATGAGTCGTACTTGACTTGACCACACCTAGTAAAAACAACATTCTATGTGTTTTCTATGTGATAAAGTGAGTTTAGAGGCATTACAAAGGAAATAAGGAGCAAAAGTGAAAAAATAGGTAGACCGAGATGGAGAAAGGGAAAACCATGGCATAGAAAAGGAAGAGCACGGCAGCCTGAACTGCTGGGAAGTTGTTGCCTCTCATCTTGACTGGGTATGCAAATATTGAGTGCAAAAGTATATTTTCCCCCCAAACTTTTCAGGAGAGGATACTCCAAAAACAGCTTGCTTTCTCCTGTGGGGACGGAAGTTCACCTTGTTTTTCTTGACTCTACATTGCCATATATACAATATCTAGAAGATGGAAAGAATATACTGAGTCACTGTATTGAAAGGAATTGGCAGACACAGAAGAATTTAATGAAACAACAGATGAGCAAGAGCCTATGGTAATGAAGGAAGAAGTTCAAGCTGCTTTGAAGGAAATAGCAAAAAATAAGACCCCAGGAATAGATGGTATACCAATTGACATATTTCAGCTAACAGATGCTGCCCTGGATGTGCTCACCAAGTTGTGCCAAAACATCTGGAGAACAACCACTTGGCCAACTGACTGGAAGAGATCTATATTTGTTCCCATTCCAAAGAAAAATGACCTAACAGAGTGTGGAAACTATAGAACAATATCACTGATTTCACATGCAAGCAAGATCTACTGAAGATTATCCCAAAACAACTTGAACAGCACATCAGCAGAGAACTTCTGGAAGTCCAGGCTGGGTTTAGAGGGGGTCGTGGTACTATGGATATTGTAGCTAATGTTAGCTGAAAGCAAGGAATACCAGAGGAATGGGTATCTGTGTTTCATTGATTATGCATAGGCGTTTGACTGTGTGGATTCATAACAAACTGTGGCTAAGTCTGAGAAGAATGAGAATACCAGAACACCTGATCATGCTAATGCAAAACCTATACTTGGACCAGGAGGCAGTTGTCAGAACAGAGCAAGGAAACACTGAGTGGTTCACAACTGGTAAGGGCGTACGACAAGAATGTGTCCTGTCTCCATACCTTTTCAACCTGTATGCTGAACAAATTATCCAGGAGGCTGGGCTCTATGAGGAGAAATATGGCGTCAGGATTGGTGGAAGATCTATCAACAATCTGCGTTATGCAGATGACACAACCTTGCTTGCTTAAACTGAGGTGAGGAGGACCTGAAGCGCTTGCTGCAGAGCGTCAAGTACCGCAGCCTTCAATATGGATTGAGGCTCAATGTCAAGAAGACAAAGATTCTAACCACTGGAACAATTGACAGCATCAGGATGGATGGTGAAGAGATTGAGATTGTTCACAGCTTTGGTTTGCTTGGCTCCACAGTCAACACTCTTGGCACCAGCAACCAGGAAATTAAAAGATGTACTTCAATTGGAAAGTCTGCTGTTAGGGACCTCTTCAAAGTACTGAAGAGCAATGGTGTCTCTCTGGAGACTAAGGTACATCTGATACAGGCCATGGTCTTTGCAATCACTTGTTATGAGTCAGAGAGTTGGACAATGACTAGGGAAGAGAGAAGGAGAATTGATGCCTTAGAGCTGTGGTGCTGGAGAAGAGTATTGAGGGTACCATGGACTGCTAAGAAAACAAACAGATTCATCTTGGAGAGGATTAAACCAAGCTACTCCTTGGAGGCAAGGATTCTGGGGCTTCGTCTGACATACTTTGGACATGTCGTAAGGAGGGACTGATCCTTGGGAAGTACATCATGCTTGAGAGGGTGGAGGGACAGCGCAGGAGGAGAAGGCCCTCTATGAAGTGGATTGATTCAGTGACTGGGGTAATTGGGATGGATGTGTCAGAGACAGCGCAGTTGGCACAGGATAAAGCAGAGTTTAGGGCTGTTGTACATAGAGTTGCTATGAGTCATAAACAACTCGAGGGCACATAACAACAACAACAACAACTATATTGCCAACTCTTTTCTGCCACCATTTCATCTGTAGACACCTTGATCATCTCATCAACCCTCAGAATACTGCACTGACCCATTATTGATGAGATATTGGTGAGATTCCAGATGTACATTCCTATCAGACAGTAAGAAATAAATGCCATAAAATTTAAGATCCTGCCACCTCACTGACAGTTTGATAAGGATGACAACATATTTATGCCAACTTTAAGGACAAGTTGCCTTATCTATTTCTTCCTATGGTAAGAAAAAGATCTTCTATGAATTTCTAGATTTTGGAAGCAACATATAACCCATTTTGGTGTGCTTCTTCTAATGATTTACCAGATGCTCTACATACTAGAACAAAATAAGGTTTTCTACAGGCTCCAGGGTGCACCTTCTGAATTACCCTGTAGACCTTGAGGGGCTTGGCTGAAGCCCTGGAGCCTGTGGTAAATTCAAGAAGCAAATTACAGATTTAGGGACCACACCTGGGATTGGAGAATGAAAAACCATTCTATTTGGCAAATATAATCAATATCTTATTCTCTAAAGATACTTTTAAAAAAGAGGGAAACTGCTCTTAGGATGCTTATAGCTACAGCATATGCTGTATAGCCTGTACTGTAGTGCCCATAATGAGTTTGTTGTCACTTGATTCACCCAATCTAAAATTGACCATGAGGGAACTCTGGTGACCTAGTGGCAAGAAGCTGCACGGCAATCCCAAAGGCTCGTGGTTTGAATCCACCAGATGCTCTACTGGAGAAGGAGGGGCAATCTCCTCCTGTGCCAGTCGGATATGATTCGTCAGTACACAGCAAGGAAGACAGATAAAAAGGGGGGGGGAATAAATAAAATTTATTATGGCGGTAGCATTTTACTCACAAGTGAAAGTACTGCATTTAGATAGTCTCAGAGTAGATACTAAAGACACTGGTCAGCTGCTTCATTATAGAAATCTACCCTAGTTGATTTTTAAAGCATTGTGAATTGAATGCTTATGATGGTAGAAATGGAGGCCATGAATGAACTCAACAACAAGGACTTGCTAGTGATCTAAGTTGATCTCACTAGATTAATCAACTCACACCACCACTGATAATCCAACTTGCCACTCACTTGACCTTTGCAGTTAAAATCACTGGGTTTAGAGCCAGATGGCTTGAGTTCAAATTTTGAGTTCTGCTATTTATTAGTTGTATGATCTTGGTCAATTTACTTATACTCTCTTAACCTCAATTTCCTTGCTTGTGAAATGGGCATAATAACAGTACTTAGGTAGGCTCTGGTGGCCTAGTAGGCTAAGTTGCATTGCCAACCCAAAAGTAGGTGGTTCGAATCCACCAGTTGTTCTGCAGGAGAAAGATGGGCAGTCACCTCTCATGATTTATAGCCTCTGAAAATCAACTGGAAGGTCATTTGTGAGTTTCTTCTAACTCAACAGCAATGAGTGAATGAATAGGTAGAGGAGTGTTGTTGATGTATTGCATAACATATCTTGTAGCTAACCAAAAAGTCTGTGGTTTGAATCCAACAATATTCCACAAGAGAAAGATAAACACTCTCATGCCATAAAGATTTACAGCCTCAGAAAGACAATAGAGGGGTGCTGTAAGTCAGAATCAACTGACGAGGTAGGTTAACAGCTGAGATTTCCACTGTCATGAGAGTCCTATTCTATTTGGTTTCCCTTATTCCTAAGGATAGGCCATAAGACTACAGAAATGGTGTCAGGCCATGCAAATGGCTCAAATCAGAAAAAACAATTCTATTTCTCAGTTTGTTTAGGCTTTTTTCCTTGAATAGAAGTTGTCAGAGTTTTCTACTTTGAGTCTCTATTGCATCTGACAATCCAACCCTGCTTGAACAGCACCTGGAAATTGTTGTTATTGTGTGCCACCAAGTCACTTTTGACTCATAGTGACCCTATGTACAACAGCTCTAAACCCTGCTTTATCCTGAGCAGGTGTATCTTTGACACACCTTCCCCCTATATCCCCAGTCCCTGAGTCAATCCATCTCATCCAGGATCTTCCTCTCTTGTGTTGTCCCTCCATTCTCCCAAGCATGATGTCCTTCTCCAAGAACTGGTCCCTCCTTGCAACATGCCCAAAATATGTCAGACAGAGCTTTAGAATCCTTGCCTTCAATGAGTAGCCTGGTTTCACCCTCTCTCAGGATAAACCTGTTTGTTCTCCTAGCAGTCCATGGTATATTCAGTACTCTTTTCCAGCACCACAGCTCAAAGACGCCAATTCTCCTTCTATCATCCCTAGTCATTGTCCAGCTTTCTGAATCATAGCAAGTAATTGCAAGACCATGGCCTGGATCAGGCGTGCCTTTTCTCCAGACTGACTTCATTGCTCTTCAGTACTCTGGAGAGGTCCCTGACAGCAGATTTTCCCAGTGCAATTAGTCTTTTGATTTCCTGACCGCTGGTACTGAGAGTGTTGATTGTAGAGCCAAGCAAACTAATGCTGTTAACAATCTCAATCTTTTCACCATCTATCATGATGCTGCCAGTCAATCCAATGATGAGTATCTTTGTTTTCTTGACTTTGAACTTCAATTCATATTTAAGGCTGCAATCTTTGGCCAGTTTAGCAAATGAAAATACAGAAAACCTAGTTAAATTCAAGTGTCACTAACAACAAAAGTTTTTAGTGTACTTATTCACTCACTCATCACCACTGAGTAAATCCTAGCTGACACTTCAATGAGTTTTCAGGAGGCTGTGAATCGCATGGTAGGGGGTTGCTCATTTTTCTCCTGCAAAGCCGCTGGTGGATTTGCACAACCAGAGAGGCAGGCATTACCTTTGGGTTGGCATTGGGTCTCCCTAATATACCACACCATCAGAGCTCCCCCAATTTGTATTAAAAGTATGTACCAAGTACATACCAAAATGTACCAAATGCTTCTTTCCTTAAATAAATTATTACTTGATTTTCCTGGCTAAATAATTTACATTTTTGTTGTTGTGTACTGTAGAGTCATAGCCAATCCACAGCTTGACCTCCAGTATGTTTTCAGAAGCAGTTAATCACACAGGAGATTGCCAGTGCTTCCGCAAAGCAGCTGGTGGCCTTGAACCAGGTGCCTTTGGGATTGCAGTGCAGCTTCTTGCCACTAGACCACCAGTGCTCCCTAAATAATTCACAGGGCGTTGTTATGCAACAAAAAATTATGTTTTTTTAAAAAATCCAGCATTCCTACCTGGAGACCTTGAAACTAGAGGCATTAACTTCCAGATCTGAAGATCACCATCTTGGACAATTAAGAATGAAGCCACGTAGGGCAGAACTCATTCCTGAATTTTAGCCAATTATCTTGACCTGAAAATTGTGAGGAAGAGCCCTCAGCTGGACTGTTGTTGTTGTTGTTGTTGTTGTTGATCACCATTGAGTCAAGCACGACTGATAGCCACACTATGAACAAAAGGCCTGAAGCCTTTCTATAACTATCATAATTTATTAAAGTTCATGGAATTTCCAGAGGCATGTTATTTAGGAAGTGGATGTCACTCCTGCTTTCTACAAGTCTGAATTCAAGGCACAAGCTCTAGGGGAAGGTTACTCTGTGCTGCTCCAGGGGAAGGTCCCTGTCCGGATTCATGCACTTGGGCATCTAGCCTGGCATCCTTCATCCCCCCTTTTGCTTCCTTATTTGCTATCTGATCTCTTTTCCATCTCAAAAGAAACAGCAAACGAGCAAAAGCCAATGGTAATGAATGAAGAAATTCAAGCAGCACTGAAGACACAGACAAAAATAAGGCCTCAGGATTCAATGGGATACTAACCAACATATTTCAACTAACAGAAGCAACCCTGGACGTGCTCGCCAGGCAATGTCAGGAGATCTGGAGGACAGCTGCATGTCTGACTCACTAGAAAATGTCCATATTTGTTCCCATTCCCAAGAAAGGTGATAAAACAGAAGGTGGAATTTATCAAACAGTATCATTAATATCACATGCAAGCAATATACTAGCAAAGAGCATTCAAAAATGGTTAGAACAGTGCATAGAGAACTGCTGAAGTTCAAGCTGGATTTAGAAGAGGCCATTTGCTGATGACTAATGGATCCTGGCTAAAAGCAAAGAATACTGGAAGAATGTCTACTTGTGCTTTATTGACTATGCAAAGGCATTTGGCTACGTTGATCATAACAAACTATGGCTAACATTGAGAAAAACAGGAATTCCAGAACACTTTAATGTGCTCATACAAAAACCTTTCTATAGACAAAGACATTTACCCATTACTCCAGTTGTTGTGTCAATACATCTCATCTGGGGCTTTCCTCTCCTGTACTATCCCTCCACCTTTCCAATGACTGGTCCTTCCTGGCCACGTATCCAATGTATGTGAGATAAAATTTCAAAATCCTCACCTCCAAGAGCCAGCCTGGTTTCACTCTCTCCAGGACAGATTTGTTTGTTCTCTTGGCAATCCTTGGTTCAATACTCTTCTTCAGCACCAAAGGCATCTATTTCTCTTCTGTCATCCTTATTCATTGTCCAGCTTTCTAATGTATAACAAGTAATTGCAAAAACCATGGCTTGGATCAGGCACATCTTAGTCTCCAGACTGATATTTTTGCTCTTTAGTTCTCTGGAGAGGTCCGTGACAGCAGACTTTCCCAGTGCAATTTGTCTTTTGATTTCCTGGCTACTGGTACCAAGAGTGTTGATTGTGGAGCCAAGCAAGGTAAAGCTGTTAACAATCTCAATATCTTCTCCATTTCTCATGAGGCTGCCAATTGGAGAATCTATATGGATATTAAAAGCATGTTTAGACATAGGCTGCTATGGTAAAATGTTACAATAAAGTTATTTAAATGGAAAATAAAGTGTTCTGAACAGTTTTAACAATGTAACTTTTAATTTTTAAGATATGTATCTATACATTTGTAGATTGAAAACATTCAAGAATTTATCCAAGAATATTGTCAACACCAAAATATTAACTGCTATTTTCTTTGCTTCTTGACCCAAAACTCTCTCTAATCAACATGTACTACTACAGAAACACCAAAATAAATGGAAAAAAAATTGAAATTGTCAACAATTTCATCTAAGTTGGACCCATAATCAACATCCTTAATACAACAGTTAAAAAATCAAAAGATGTACCACACTGGGGAAATCTGCTGTCAGAGACCTCTCCAAAATGCTGAAGGAAAAATGACATCAGCTTAAAGATTAAGATGAGTCTGTTCTTCTCAATTACTTGCTCTGCGTTTGAAAGTTGAGCAATGAATAAGGATTCCAGCCAGGAAAATCGATACCTTTGAGCTATGGTGTTGGTTGTTGTTGTTGTTGTTTAATGCCGTCGAGTCGTAGACGACTCATAGCGACCCTATGAACGAACAGCCTGAGCACTGTTCGTACATAGACTTTCCAGAGGCAAGCCATTTTGGAAGTGGATGCTGCTCCTGCTTCCAGGCTTGATTTAGTCGGGAAGCTCCAGCCAACACTGTCCACCATGGGTGCCCATTACCACGATTGGCACATCACTGTCACAGGCTTCAGCATCACAGCAACCACGAGTTACCTCTGTACAGCAATGCACAGACCAGTGCTATACCACCCAGAAGAATGTTTGACAGGAAGACAATTTGAACCTGGCCCGAGAGAACTAAATAGTTCAAGGAGAGTCCAAAGAAAAAAACAGTCTGGTGAAAGTGAAACCAGGGTGTTCCTTGGAAACAAGGATGGCAAAGTTGTCTCACATACTTTAGGCATGTTGTTAGAAGAATCCAGCCCTTGCAGAACATCATGTTTGGAATAGTAAAGGGCCGACATAGGAGAGATAGACCCTCAACAAGATGGATTGACGCAGTGACTGTAACAATGGGCTCAAGTATATCAGAGATGATGAGGATGGCACAAGATAGGACAAGGTTAAGATCCATTGTTCCTAGAGTGGCTATGAGTTACAGTTGACTCGACAGCACATAACAACAGCAACAGGATTATAAAATCAATGCTAATTTAAATGCCCTCATTTCTTATGTCTTGAGAGTTATTTCCATGTTGTCACTGCTCTCTATTGTTGAAATAGAGCTCATGAGCAAGTAAAAACTGGCTTTCCAAGAAAGATAAAATGGTGCTGAATCCCTCTGACCAATAAATGAAAGTGGATTCCAAGTGGAAATAGTGGATATTTACCAAGATACAAGAATTCTAAAGATCAGATCAGAGTTAGAGAAAGAGACCGATCTCTCCTGGAGTTGAGGGCAGTAGAAATGAAAACCAGGGCAAAAATGAAAGGCAATTCAGCTGGTGAAAAAGAAAGAAAGAATACCAACACTTCAATAATACCAGGAGGAAAGTTACAGGTCAGGAGCAGCACAACACAGCAGCACTGAGACTCAATACCTGTCAAAGCCAGACCAACTCAACTAATCCCTGTCCCATCCTTCCCTGCCTCCTGATAGCGAGACTAGACCTTGCCCCTGGAGTAAAAGAGAGCTTATTGCACCTAAGACAGCTGACAGAGAAAGATTTGTATGTTCAGGCTCTGGAAAAAAGAGATAGAGCACTGTCTCCAGCAATCATAGCCCAAGAAGGTATCTGAGCCTTGGCGGGGGGGGAATAGGAATTACTCAGTCATCACATCTGCCTTCTTTCCTCATATCACCCTGAGAGGTCTATACTCAGCTCTGTCCTATGAATAAGTGAGATCAGCTCATAAGAACAGGCTCTAAATGAAGAGCTTTCAGAGTTTCAGGCCCTTAAGCCATGGAGGGAACCCCACACTCAGACAAAGCAGAGCAGGCTAGACTTTTGGGGACTATAAGTTCATATCCTTGAGTGTGCTCTTATCTCCAGAACTCAGGCAGATGATGAATTCCAAAGATGCTTCTTCATCAGTCTTCTCATGGCCCCTGTAACCTCCTTGTTCCTCAGAGTATAGACAAAAGGGTTGAACACAGGGGTGACCACTGTGTAGAAAAAGGCAAGGATCTGGTCCGTGTCCTGAAAGGAACCTGCCCAAGGCCTCATATAGGCAAGTGTCCCTGTCCCAAAGAACAGCATGACCACAAACAGATGGGAGGAACAAGTAGAGAAGATCTTTTGACGTTCCTGAGATGTTGCGACCCCAAGGATGGTGGTAAGGATACAAGCATAAGAGACAATAATCAGTGAGAAAGGAGACACAATAAAGGCTACAGTGACAACAAGATTCCCCACTTCACCCCAGAAGGTGCTGGCGCTTGCCAGTCTCAGCACTGGCAGAATGTCACACAGGAAGTGGTGGATGGTGCTAGCGCCGTGGAAGGGCAGGGTGAAGATACAGATGGAATGAATGGTGCCAGTGATGATGCCCATGAGGTATGAGGCACCCACCATCCTTACACAGACTTCTCTTCTCATCAGGGTAGTGTAATACAGCGGCCGACAGATGGCAGCATAGCGGTCATAGGCCATGGCGGTGAGCAGGCAACACTCAGCGATGCCAAAAAGCGCGAAGAAATAGAGCTGAGTGAAGCAGCTGGCAAGTGGAATGGTCGGGCAGGAGGACAGGAGATCAACCAGCATCCGAGGCACGATGGTTGTGGTGTAGAGGATTTCCACCACCGAGAAGTGGCGAAGGAAGAAGTACATGGGCGAGTGCAGGGAGGGATCTGCCAGTGTGAGGAGGATGATCAGGGCGTTCCCCAGCAAGGTCACCAGGTAGATGCAGAGCACCCCACAAAACAGGGGCACCTGGAGGGAGCCAAAACCTGAGAATCCCAGCAAAATAAACTCAGTCACTGCTGTGTCATTACCACCCTCCATGTCAGACTGGAGGTAGTGGAAGTGGGGGCTCACACCTCTAGGAGGTAGGCAGGTAAAGGCAAAAATTCCAGCTACAGCAGGAATGACAAGAAATCCATGAGAACACCCCAATTCTCATGACAGGGATAGATGTCCACCAGGGTTGCTAACAACTCCCTCCCAGAAAAACCCTTGAAAAAGGAAGATGATAAAATGCAGGAAGTGCGAGGAAGGAGAGGAAGGAAGCAGATCCTCCTCACAACTGGGAGCCTGATGGACACCAGGGAGATTTGTTACGCTCACACCAAGTTATGAATCTGCGAACACAGAGCTGGGGCTCATGGGAAATCTCCTTTCCAGAAAGTGGGTGAGAATACAGGCATAAAGTTGATAAAAAGAAAAATGGAACTACCATGAGGCAGAAAGAGCAGGAGTGAGGACAAAAACAAGTGAGGGGGGGAAAGAGAAGGTACAGAATCAATTATGACAAAGAAAGGGCAGCTGGGGCTTTTACCTACAAATCCATTCCCCATGGCCTTCACAGTGCTTCCCAGCAGCATATCACAACAATTCAATCCCCAAAAGGGACATTCCCAGAGCAGTGGGAGAGGGTGGGGAGGACACAGGCAGGGGAGGAAGATGTTTGCCTTGGGACCAAGAGAAAGGGGAACTGCTTCTTTCTAACTCATCCTGTACCTAACCCTCTCTGAAGTCCCTGCAGCTAATTTGGGAGCTGGAAACACCCTCACAAATACAACAGAAAGACCACAATTCAAAAGGATTAAAGTGCACCCAGGATCCCTTAGCAAGCCCAAAATGGAGGTAGGCACAGAAATCATTCTTGTTCTAATTCCCTGGCCAGTTTCTATCTGCTTCACTGCTGAGCCCACTACCCCAAGAGCCACCTTTTATCTAAGTAGCTTTCTCAAAACTAGTCACTAGTTTCTTCTTTTCAATGCTTAGAAAGCAAGGAGTCTTTTTAAAATAATAACATTTTTTATTGTATTTTCAGTGCAAGGTTACATAGTAAGTAAGGGCCTCATTCAACAATTTCTATACAAATGGCTCAGTGACGTTGGTTGCCTCCTTCGCAGTGTGAACAGTTTTATCATTTCCATTCTGGTTATTCCACTTCTAGTCATCTCATTTCCCTGCCTGCTTACTTTCACATCTTTGCTTTAAAGTAATTAATGACTATTTAGTCTTATAAAGATTTTAATTTTTTTAAATAAAATTTTTACTTTATACTTGTTTGTTTACAAAGTGCATATACATTGTTTTCACACTGGATCTTTCCCATTTCTTTTACCCACCCCTCCCTTTACCCATCAAATTGTGGGACCCTGTGAACTCCACTGCCTATCCTCACCCATCTGCTCTTACCCTCCCTCCCCCCATGGATCTTCATACACATTTTACTAGTTCTCTAGTTCTACAATAATGGCCTTATACAGTACTTGTCCTTATGGAACTGAGTTAGTTCACTTAGCATAATGTTCTCCAGTCCCTCCCAAGTTTTGTAGTGATTTTACTTATAGATGATAATTACTCATGTTGTTGTTGTTATGTGCCGTCGAGTCGTTT
>NW_006399962.1:4939054-4939747 GCF_000299155.1 Elephantulus edwardii | reverse complement strand
ATGGATGGAAAAGAGATTGAAGTTGTTAACAATTACAGCTTGCTCAGCTCCTCAATCAACATTTTTGGCACCAGCATTCAGGAAATCAAAAGGTGAATTGCATTAGGTAAATCTGCTATCAGGGACCTTTCCAGAGTACTGAGAACCAATGATAACAGTCTAGAGACCAAGGTGCACCTGATCCGGTCCATGGTCTTCATAGTTACTTGCTATGCATAAAAGAGCTAGATAATGACTAAAGAGGATAGAAGAAAAATTGATGCCTTTCAGTTGTGGTGCTGGAGAAGAATCTGGAACATTCCATGGACCACCAAGAGAACAAATTGGCCTGTCTTGAAGAAAGTGAATCCAAGTTTTACCCTGGAGGCTAGGATTTTTAAGCACCGTCTCACTTACTTTGAACATGTGGCTAGAAGGGACCCATCCTTAGAGAAGGACATCATGCTCAGAAGGGAGGAGGAACAGTGCATAAGAGGAAGACCCCGGATGAGATTAATTGATGCAGTAACTGGGGCAATGGGAGTAGATGTATCAGAGTCTGTGAGACTGGATCAGGATAAGATAGTCTTCAGAGCTATATTGTACATAGGGTCGCTATGAGTTGCAAACAACTCGATGGCACATAACAACAATAACAACAACAGCAACTTCTCTGTAAATGTTCCTTAAAATCACAACTAAAATAAAATTTTA
>NW_006399962.1:4933005-4938954 GCF_000299155.1 Elephantulus edwardii | reverse complement strand
CTCTGACACACCCATCCCGATTACCCCAGTCACCGAATCAATCCATCTCATAGAGGGTCTTCCCCTCCTGCGCTGTCCCTCCACCCTCCCAAGAATGATGTCATAGGTGATAATTTAAGGAAAGGGAGCTCTGGTGTCCTAGGGGTAAGAAACTGCATTGCAATCCCAAATACAGGTTGTTTGAATCCACCAGCTTCTCAGAGTAGGATGGGCGGCAATTTCCGCCTGTGCAATATTTTTCCCTTTTTTTTTTTATTTTATACTGGTTTACTTACATAAAGTTCATATACATTGTTTTTCACACTGGATCTTTCCCGTTTCCTTTACCCACCCTGCCTTCCACTCATCAAAATGTGTGACCCTATGATTAAGCCTCCTGCCTCCCATGCAATTTACTGACTCTGAAAATGGACTAGAGGGTCAGCTACCAGTTGGTTCTAACTCGAAAGTACCCAACAACATTCAAGGAAAACATTTTTTTTAAGATTCTCCTGTAAAACACTTCTCAAAGGGGGAAATTATTGAAATGGCAAGCAGTTTAACTGGGATTGTGCTTTGGTCTCCGAGTGAAGATGACGAAACGTGGGTACAGGGTACAGCTTTTCGCTGGCAGCATTGAGCCCATCTGGAAAACTTGTCCAGATTGAATATGCTTTGGCTGCTGTAGCTGGAGGAGCTCCTTCAGTGGGAATTAAAGCTGCAAATGGTGTGGTGTTAGCAACTGAAAAGAAACAGAAATCCATTCTGTGTGATGAGCGAAGTGTACACAAAGCGGAACCAATCACTAACCAAAAACTAAGGTTTGGTGTACAGTGGCATGGGCCCAGGTTACAGAGTACTTGTACACAGAGCTCGGAAGCTAGCTCAACAGTATTATCTTGTTTACCAAGAGCCCATTCCCACAGCACAGCTTGTTCAGAGGGTAGCTTCTGTGATGCAAGAATACACCCAGTCAGGTGGTGTGCGTCCATTTGGAGTTTCTCTACTTATTTGTGGTTGGAATGAAGGACGACCTTCGTTATTTCAGTCAGATCCTTCTGGAGCTTATTTTGCCTGGAAAGTGACAACAATGAGAAAGAACTATGTGAATGGGAAAACTTTCCTGGAGAAAAGATATAATGAAGATCTTGAACTTGAAGATGCCATCCATACAGCCATCTTAACTCTAAAGGAAAGCTTTGAAGGACAAATGACAGAAGATAACATAGAAGTTGGAATCTGCAATGAAGCTGGATTTAGGAGACATACTCCAACAGAAGTTAAAGATTACTTGGCTGCCATAGCATAATAATGAAGTGACTGAATAATATGTAATTTCAGGTAATATATCTACTTAAATATGTTTTCTTTTTTCAGAAAAGAAAAAAAAAAGATGTTTAACTGGAGAATTTCCCAGCCTTACCCAGGGTTCTGTTCTCTCTCTCTCCACTTCTGGGAGCTGCTTTAATGTTCTGTTAGAAATAGGAAATACTCTACATTATCTCAGCTGTGGCAAATTATTTCCCTGCATCTGGGAATGATAGAAGCAATCTGAGAGGCTGCCCTGGGCACTAATAACTCAAAAAGAAATTGTAGGTCCTTCAAATCATGCACATCATTTAATCAGAAAAGCAGCTTTCATCACTGCCACAAAACTTTCTGTTTAGTTCTACAGAGATTCTTCTAACTTAAAACTCTGTGTGTGTGTGTGTGTGTGTGTGTGTGTGTGTGTGTGTGTGTGTGACTTTGTATTTTGAATTCTCTGTGGTTCTTGTTTCTCTTCATCCATCCATCCTTTCTCTTCCTACCTTCTGAGTTTCATCCTTGGACAAATGTTGCCTTTATGATCCTGTGTGGGTCTAAGTGTTCTAAGGGCTGAGTAGCTCCTTGAGGTTATTGTTCCCTTTATAAATCTGTTTATTGGTTAGTTCATCAAGAGCGCTCAGTGGCCTAGTCTGTAGGTAGTTGCACTACTGACCCAAAGGCTGCATTTCCCTAGCAGTTCAAATCCACCAGTGGTTCTTCAGGACAAAGATGAGTATCTCATCCCATGGGAGTTTCAGAAATTCCTGGAGAGTCAGCTATAAGTCATGGCTGACAATGAGGGGAGGATTGGTTAGCTGCAAGTTGTGCCACAGGGATGAGTTCAGTTCCAGGCTCAAAGGATGACCAAGGGCCATGGTTACATGTATACCATCAGTCCCTGTCAAACAAGTAAGCTGGCCATTATTATTTTGAGTTTTGTTCTACATTTATGTCCCACCTACCCAAGATATTCTATTGTGGTTCCCTGTCAGAATGGTTAGCTGTGGTGGCCAATAGCTGATCACCATTTAATTATTCTGGTCTCAGTTTAAATACTAAGGTGCACCTAACTCAAGCCATGTTGGTGGTGGTGGTGGTGTTAGGTGCCATCAAGTTGAGTATGACTCATAATGACCCTATGAACAAAAGATCTGAATCCTGTTCAATCCTGCACCATCCTCACACTTCCTCACACACAAGAATCCATTGCAGCAGTCTCCATGCCAGTCCACCTGGTTGAGGGTCTTCCTCTCCTTCACTGACCCTCCACCACCCTTCTCAGCATCATATCCTTCTCCAAGGAACAGCAACTCCTAGAAATATGCCTAATGTGAGGTAAAGCCTCATCATTCTTGCCTCCAAAGAGCACTCCAGCTGCACCCTCTCCAAGACATATTTGTTTGTTCTCTTGGCCGTCCATGGGATGTTCAGTGGTCTTCTCCACACCATAGCTCAAAGGTGTCAATTTTTTTCCTGTCAGCCTTATTCTTTGTCCAAACCGTGAGGTTTCTTCTTTCAATTTCTTCTTTTTCATGTGAAAGTTGGACAATGAATAAGGAAGACCAAAGAAGAATCAATGTATTTAAACTGTACAGTCTAGAGAATCACTAGGCTCATTGGTGCTACAGACCAATTGTTTCCATGTTTCTTTTATTTTCTTCACTCTTCTTTCCTCCAGACAGGGATAAACAAATGGTTCCACCTTAAATGTCTGTTTGCAAGCTTTTTAGACCCCAGTGGATACTCACCAGTGTAAAGACCATTGTCCTTGTGGACTGCGTTATGCCATTTGACTTTGGTGTTTATATCCTGAACCCCATGACCGAGTTACCCACTCTTTCTGAGTGGGTTTATGTACTATTGCCTCATTGGCTCTACTATGTACATGAATATATACACCTATCATCTGTCAAACTTGTACATGATCATGGGTGTAAGCTCTTTCACTCACCCATATCACTTCATCTTTTCTGTGTATCCTGTGTATCCACTTGTAGGAAATTATTTCCTATTACTGGTAAGGTAAGGTTGTATGTGTAATCTTACTGTTGTCTATAACTCTTTCTCTGTCAGTATCAGCAAGTGAAGGGAAGATTTGGGGTTGTGTTTCTTTGGGGTCATGTTTGATATGTATTATTGCTCTTTTCCCCCCAAAAGCGGGCATCCCTGAGCCTTGCCTAGGGTGTAAGTCCGCTCAAGGCTTGGCTTAAACCCCTTCAGGGGTGGAGAGGGGCCCTCAGGTAATTTTAGAAAGAATATTCCTTGAATAACACAGCAATCTTTTATCTATTTGCTGAATTGAACAACTTGGTGTTGATGTGATGCTGCACACTGTTCCATAGTCTTGTTACCATAATGTTTACACATTACGTAGTGTTTGGATGAGCTTCCAGATCAGTTTATGGTGGGAAGCAGGAGTGACATCCCTTCCTAAAACTAAATTCTTCTGGAAACTCTACTAATTCTATAAACTCTTTAAATATATAGAAATAATGGTAGTTATAGAACAGAGTTCTGTACAGAAATGATGTTAGTCACAGAACAGAGTTTAGATCTTTTATGCAAAACTTACTCTCAGTTGTATTTGACTTGACGACACTTAACCACTGCTAAGTGAAACTAGTGCTGTTATATCTGGCGGACACTCTTCCGCTTTGTACATCATTCTTTGTCAACATGCAGTATGAAGTAACCTGGATTGTTGTGATGCTGAACCTTGTGCCAGTGGGGTATCAAATATCAGAATGGCTTCTCAATGTGGACAGTGTTTGGTGGAGCACTCAGATGTAAAGCAGGATGGGAAGCAGGAGGTGGCATCCACTTCCTAAACCACAAGCCTCTGGAAACTCTATGAACTTGGTGAAATGGCGTCAGTTATGAAAAAGCATTAGGTCTTTGGTTCATAGAGTCACTATGAGTCATGCTCAACTCGATGACAATCAACAACAACAACCCTAACCTAAACCTTTAGACACAAACAGGTAGTCATAGGACTCTTCCCCATACTGTCTGGCCTGGGAATAATAACAAGAGTAGTCACTGGCACTACAGGCCTAGGAATCTCCACAGAAAAATTCCAGAATCCCCCTAAAGCTCTCCAAGAGTCACTAGATATTGCTGTTCCACTCATTGCAATAACCTAGTGGCAACCAGGAATTCCCCTTTGACCATTCCCCATTTTAACTCCCTTACTGGTCACTCTTTTTAGAAGTTTTGCTCCCTTAACTACCATTTTGACTCCACATGGTCAGATAAAGTTCTTTCTTGGTGAAAAAAAGAAAACAACCTGTTTTATGCAGATGACACAACCTTGCTTGCAGAAAGTGCAGAAGGCTTGAAGCACATACTGAAAATTAAAGGCTACAGTCTTCAATATGATTATAGCTCAACATCAGGAAAAGTACTTACTATTGCACCAGTAAGAAATATCATGAAAGAAAAAATATTTGTCGATCACTTTCTTCTACTTGGATAGAAAATGAACCCCCCATGGTAGAAGCAGTCAGTAAATCACAAAGTGTTTTGCTTTAGAAAAACTAACTATAAAGTGCCTCTTCAGAGTGCTAAAGAGCAAGGATGTCAGTTTAAGTACAAAGGTGCCCCTGACTCAAGTCATGAAGCATATGTTAGGTCACGGATTCAAGAGAAAGGAAACAGAAAGTAAGAAAGCTTAAAGGCAGCTTTATTAAGGGAGCTCCTGGGTAAGGCTCCTTGGTCTGCCGAGAGAGATAGAACAGGGAAGCCACACTCAAGGTGGTGGGTTGAGGCAGGTTTTTGTAGCAGGGTCTTCAGGGAGGGAAGGGAAGGACATTCCATTGTGATTTATGGTTCAACCAGGTGGGTGAGGCCATTCACTCCTTTTGTAGGCATACTGTATTCTTTGAATTCATTATTCTCCCCCTAGACCTTGGTCTGGGCCTAACATCATATTCAATTTCTTCTTTTTCATATGAAAGTTTAATAAAGAAGACCAAAGAAGAATCAATGCATTTGAACTTTAGTATTGGTGAAGCATATTGGATATCCCCTGGACTGCTAAAAGAGTTTAAAAACTGCTTTCCGGCAAGCAATAAGTGTTGGAGAGACTATGAGTAGACTGGAACTGTCATAAACTGTTAGTAGGATTGTTAAATGGTACAAACACTTGGAAGGCAGTTTGTCATTTCTTCAAAATGCTAAATATAGAAATGCCATATGACCCAGCTATGCCACCGCTAGAAATATACCCTGAGAAAAATAGAATTGAGACCCAGAGATTTGAACATCAATGGTCGTATCAGTGTTATTCACATGAGCAAGAACATGGAAGCAGCCCAAATATCCATGAACAATGAATGGACTGAGAAAGTATGGTATATTCACATAATGGAATACTATGTAGCACTCAGGAGCAATGATTTTATAAAATACTGTGTAACATGGAGAGGCTAGAGAGAATTATGCTGAGTGAATTTAGTCTCATAAGGACAAATACTGCATAAGACCATTCTTGTAAAAAAAGAAAAAGATACTAGTAAGATGTGTATAAAAGCCCAAAGGAAAAAAGAGAGGGGCAGAGGACCAAAGGACGAGGAGAGACAGATATCACAGGTAACAGAATTTGGTTGGTGAAGGAAGGAGGTAAAAGAATTAGGATAGATTTAGTAAAGACCTAAAAAGACAATG
>NW_006399962.1:4929916-4931245 GCF_000299155.1 Elephantulus edwardii | reverse complement strand
AGTTCAGCCCTTTTGATTTTCCAACTCCAACTTCTTGCACATTTCATAATGTGCAAAAAAAAACATAATTCATATTCATTTTATATGCAAACCAATAAAAAATAGAGGGGAAATAAACTATAAACACCATTTTAAAAAATAAATCTGTCTTGGAGGAAGTGCAATCAGAGTGTTTCTTAGAGACAAGGATGGTGAAACTTTGTCTCACATATTTTAGGCCTGTTTTGAGGAGGTATGGGCAGAATACCGAATGTTCCAGGAAGTATTAAAAGAAGATAGAAGGAATATACAGAGCCACTGTACCAAAAATAATTGGCTGACACAGAATAATTTCAAGAAACAACATATGATCAAGAAACAATGGTGAGGGAGCTCTGGTGGCCTAGTGGCAAGAATCTGTGCTGCAGTCCTGAAGGTTCGCTCAGTTCAAATTCACCAGATGCTCTGCTGGAGAAGGAGAGGCAATCTCTTCCTGTGCTAGTCAGATCCGATTCAACGGTGTGCAACAATTTAAAAAAAACAGGCACAATGATGATAAAAGAGGAAGTTCAGGATGCTGTGAAGGACTTGGCAAAGAATAAAGCCCTAGGAATTGATGGAATACCAATTGACATTTCAACAAACAGATGTCGCCCTGCGTATGCCCACCAGGTTGTGCCAAGAAATCTGGAGGACAACTACCTGGCCAACTGACTGGAAGAGATCCATATTTATTTCCATTCCAAAAAAATAGGTGACCTAGCAGAGTGTGGAAATTATCATACAATATCACTCATATCACATGCTGAAGATTATCCAGAAATTACTGAAACAGTACATTGACAGAGAACTACCAAGAAATACAAGCTGGATTTAGAAGAGGTCTTGGCACTAGAGATATTATTGTCAATGTCAGATGGATCTTGGCAGAAAGCAAGAAGTACCAGAGGAATGTCAATCTGTGTTTCATTCCGTGTGCAAAGACGTTTGACTGTGTAGATCACAACAGAACACTTGATTGTGCTTATATGAAACCTATACTTGGACCAGGAAGCAGTCTTCAGAACTGAGCAGGGAAACATTTCATGGTACAGAATCAGGAAGGGAGTGCATCAGGGTTGTGTCCTGTCTCCATACCTTTTCAATCTATATGCAGAACAGATCATTGGGAGGCTGTTTATGAGGAGGAATGTAACATCAGCATTGGAGGAAGACTTATCAACAACCTACATTATGCAGATGACACAACCTTGCTTGCTGAAACTGAGGCTGACCTGAAGCGCTTGTTGCAGAAAGTCAAGGACTGTAGTCTTCAATATGGATTAAAGCTCAACATCAAGAAGACAAAGA
>NW_006399962.1:4916083-4926171 GCF_000299155.1 Elephantulus edwardii | reverse complement strand
CCAGTTCTGATTAATCTCCTTTGTTGGTGTGTCCTTTGCCATTCCCTATCACTCCTCCCTGAGAGAGATTTCACACTGATTCATAAGGAAAAGGGGACTGCATATTCTCTTAGCTCTCATCTTTGATGGTATCCATCAAAGAATGTTTAGTTATATTCCTTAGCTTTTTTCATACTAGTGGACTCATACAGTATTGTTCTTTTGTGTCTAATTTAGTTCACTCACTCTACTGCCCCCCCAGATTTATCCCTATTATTCAGTGTTTTATGAATTCTTCAACACTATTTAACATTGTATATTGTTCCATTGTGTGTGCATTTCATGTTTGTTTACTCAGTCATCTATTGATGGGTACTTAGGTTGTTTCCATTTCTTTGTAGTTGTAAACAATCCTGCAATGAACATGGGTGTGCATATATCTGTTCCTGTCCCAGATTTTATTTCTTTGTAATAAATATCTAGTAGTAAGATTTCAGGATCAAGTGGTATTTTTATTTCAAACTCTTTAAGGAAGTGCTATGCCATTTTCCACAGTGATTGCACTGTTCGACAGTTGGTGCCACCATACACTTAGCACGATGTGACATAAATCACTCATTAGTCCTGACACAATGAGATGACTGCATTCCAAAGATGAAGAAACTGAGGTTAGAGAGATTAAGCATATTGCCCATAGTCACACAAACTGGCAGGTAGCAGAGTCAGAGCTTAAACAACAGCCTGTGCATCTAAACACTATCCAATAAACCTAGCCCCAATTCAATGTCCACATCACATATATCTGCAATGGTTCTCTCTGTATCTAGACCACAGAAAGAAGATTCATCATTCCATCTTCATCACAGAAGAAGAAATAAAAGTAGGGAAAGGTTTGAAACAAAGGTATGATCCTCACAATTGCCATCATGCTCGAGCCCATTGCCTAATATACAAAGTTCAAACGGCCACAGGAGGCTGCCAAGTGTCAAAGTTCAAACTACAGCTATCTCCTTTACCTTCCTCAGAACAAGGAGCCTGAGGGAACCAAAACAAGACCTTTTTAAACCAAGAAGCCTTCAACACCCCTACCCCATCCCCACCCCAGCGTGGACAGCAGGTCAAGGACTGGCCATTTATTAGAGCAATTACCAGTCTATATATCCCTCTCTAGAGGCTGCAGGTCCTAATTGGATCAGTATCTATCAGCAGTTTGGCTGCCCTGGCCCACGACCTCTGCATGACACAGAAAGTAATACGGTGCCACTTATCACAGGGTGGCTGGGTGAAGTCCTGCCTGGAATGATAAGAAGTTGGCCCAAAACCTAGTCTGCCCCTTCCTCTCCAGAGGAGTTCTGCCTCCGATGTGGCTAAGACCACCAGGATGAAAGCAGAGTCAGAGCTGGGGACCCCGCGGCATCTTGGGATCCATCAAGTGGGGCTAAACAAGTAGGACAGAGAATGGAAATTGGGTATGCGCCTGTTTAGCTAGAAATTTGTGGTCTTGATTGAACAGCCAAGAAGCCTTTTCTATGTCCCTGTTACAGCAGTATAAATCAATTTCTGGATCGTCTGGATCTCTAATGGATCCTGAGGGGGAGGAGAAGCAAACTGAGGCAGGAACAGAGATGATATGAGAGGCAGCATTGGGAGGAGAGAGGAAAGCCTGGCCAGAGACAAGGAACAGACTTCCCTCCTGGCCCTGAGGCAAATGTTTTCCATGTGCCAGTGAGTTCATACCAGAACTCCTAAGGGGAAGCTATGAGGCCATCCAGGACACTAACTATGAAGACTAATGATCCTGATGTGGACATTTTCATTCAGGTATGTCAGGTGATTTCCATCCAATCAAATTTCCCAATCCTAAAATACACATGTTTGCCATCTGTCCCCCACCTCCACTCAGGCCTGTGGATATTTCTCCACCTTTTCTTCAAGTTAACGTCCTGTCCATTCTTCCTGGAGTAGCACAGACTCCTCCAAAAAGGATCCATACTTCCCCCAGAAAAACTTCATTACTTCCTATAACTTTCCATATTGAAGTGTCTCAAAACCTAGTGACTTATAGCAATGCTTATTTAAGACTTGTCTGAGTCAGGAGTCCAGGTGGTTTAATTGGGTGCTGTTGGCCCTCACAAGACTACAAAGTGTCAGTAAGGGCTTCTCTTGGAAGCTGGAGTGGCATCCACTTCCGAAATAGCTTGTTTCTGGAAACTCTATAATGTGGAGAAACGATGAAAGTTATACAAGGGTTCAGGTCTTTCTTTCATAGGGGAGCTATGAGTCATCTCTAACTCGACGGCACTTAACAACAACATAGAAGAGCTCTTTTGGCCTAGTGGCTAGAAAGTTATGCTACCAAGCCAAAGGTGGGTGATTTTAATGTGTGGCCCTTAGGCCTGGTTTTAATTGGTTTTAGTCAAAGGTTCTTCTAGGTGGTATAGCACTGGTCTGTCCATTTGCTGTACAGAGGTAACTCGTGTTTGCTGTGAGGCTAAACACTGTGACACTAGTGTGTTAAATGTGATAATGGTTACCCATGGTGGACAGTGTTTGGTAGAGCCTAAGAATAGTCTATAACACTTAGCAACAACAACTTGGGAAAGGATATGTTTCCAAGCTCTTTCACTGGATTGTTCACGTATATTTCTGTGTATGTTTGTTTTTCACAAGGCTATTGCCCAGCCAAACGGCCTTGTGGGCTGAAGACATTAGTGCCTTGCCCACACCAGTCTCTCCACTGGTCAGTTACCAACATGGCAGCCATCTTCTTTCCAACTACGTGAGAAAAAGAGAAAATGAGAGGGGACCACAGAATTAGTAAGCTAATTTCAAAAGTGACACCTCATCATTTACTGTATGTTATAGACTAGAAACAAGTCACTAGATATAAAAATGTCACTTTGCAAAAAGACTGTGACTTGTGTCTCACATACTCTTTTAACTCACCCAGAAGAAAGGCATCAGACATGTTGTAAGCTGCCCTAAGACAAGGCTCATAAAGTAGGGAACTGGTGTACCCCTTTACTCATAGGAAAGAGATTATACTAGGCGTAAATACTCAAAAGAGAGATCCCTGGAGTCATCTTGGAAGCTATGTGTGCTCCTCCATTATAGTACTTTGATTGATCATCTACTGGAAGTCTAGTTAATACTAGATTGGTCAGTTACATTACTTAAAACCAAGTTAGCACCTTGGACTGATATTACAAGTACCACTATACCAGGGAGAAAAATTAAAGCCAAGAAAGATTAAATTACTTGCCTAAGATTTCAGTTGTCAGTGATAGATCCAGCATTCACTCAGGCATCTGACTCCAAGCCTAATGTTCTTTCCATCAAACTACTTACCATTGGCCACTTTGAAGGGTAGACTCCTAATTTTACAATGTATAAGCTATGTGATTGCAGGCACATAATTTAACCCCTCTGGCTATTTTTTTTCCCTCAACTGAAAAACAGAGATCTTTTCCCTGGCATAAGGTGATTAAAAACTTAAATAATATAGGCAGAATACTTAGCACTATGTGTGGCTTATAATAAAAATAAACATCAAAGTGCAACAATGAATGAATGGAAACCCAAAATCTCTGTAAATGTTCATTAAAATTAATAAAATTTAATTTAAAAAATAAAAATAAACATCGAAGTAACTCTGTCCCATAAGGACAAATACTGTATAAAACCATTATTATAGAATGGAGTATGAGGTTCCAAGAGGGGGAGGGGGGAGGCAGAAGGGTAAGGATAGGTGAGGGGTGAGGGTGCTAATCATAATAGGGTCACACAATTTGATGGGTGGGAGGTTGTGAAGGAAATGGGAAAAATCTAATGTGAAAAACAATGTATTTGAACTCTGTAAATAAACCAGTATAAAATTTTAAAAAGTAACATCATCTTTTACTCAAAGGCTTGGTTTAATTATGAATCATGTAAGGTAACTTACAGTTTAACCCTGGACTAGAAAAATAATAAAATTTCCAACCTCAAAAAGCTACCCACAGGAAATGAAGATCAAAAAATTTACGAGGTTAAAAGAAAAAAATAACTTAGAAATTATTGTTTTAAATGGAGAGAATGCTCAAGAGACCTAGAAGGCAAGGAGAGAACTTTTGTAGTTTTGTCTTCATGACCTTTCTCAGAACAACATTTTTATTAAGATTAAAATAGAAAATGTTTGCCTGCAGCATCTGGGGTATGTGTTCTGTGGAGGGAGTTGTGGTAGTGGAAGGTGGATATGAGAGAAAGAGCACCAGTGGCCATGGGCCAAGTACATAAAGTTAGGGAGATAAAACTGTTCTCAAATTACAGCTGGAGACATTGCAATTAGACCCAATAAACAAGAGTTGCAGTGATTC
This sequence comes from Elephantulus edwardii, assembly GCF_000299155.1. NCBI lineage: Eukaryota > Metazoa > Chordata > Mammalia > Macroscelidea > Macroscelididae > Elephantulus > Elephantulus edwardii. Next base: position 4,921,837 of record NW_006399962.1, on the reverse strand, counting down.
CCTCCCCAGAGATTTTGAAAAAGCATGCAGTCTTGTATCTGGGAAAGCCATTTACCCTGGTGTCCAGAACTTCCCTGTCTCTTTTGGCCCAAGCTTTCCCTTTGCAGGGAAAATGGGTGAGCTAAGGGCCACTGGAGACTAAAAGCTCCTGAGAAAGAGGCTGGGGACTGGCCTCTCTGTTCCCCTGAGATCCTTTTAACTCTGAAATTCTAAGGTTGTAACTTGCATCCACCCGGATACAACTTAATGATGAACAAAAACTTTGTCCCCATAGAAGCCATGTAAGTTTTAATTAACTCCCCTGAGCCAGCTATGGTTCCCTATTCTTCACTGGCCCTCTCCCCAGTACTGCAGCCCCAAGAGCCTCAGTGATAGTTAATTACCTGCTGCAAATGGGAGCATCATGCAACACAACAGTAATCATAGTCACAACAAACCTTCACAATTATTTTTTTGTCCTTCAATACTTAAAAAATAAAATGTTTGTGGCCTAGTAATTTGTCTTCATTATCTCATTCGGTCTTTATACTAACCCATCAGATAGGCCCACAGGTATTACAAGCCTGTTTTAGTGACAAGGAAGCATACAAGTCAAGTGGCCTGCAAAGTCACTCAGCCCAGTGTGGAACTGGGTCTTGAAACCTAAAGGTCAAACCCCTAGTTTCCAGCATAGAATACATCATCTCAGCTCAAATACACCATCATCTAATTCTACCTACTTGGGACCTCTTAACCTTCCAGTACTGTCTCTTCATTTGTAAATTATCTTCTGAAGACCCAACTCCTTCTACTATAAAAAAGTCAAAGTGTCCAAATTGGCAATCCAAGAACAGTTGACCCCCTTTAGGAGGATGAGGTGGGCAGGGAGAAAAGTGCAACAATGGCTGACTGGAAACCCTAAGTCTCTGTAAACTTTCAGTAAATTAATTAAAAAAGGAAGAAAAAGAAAAATATGGAAAGTAAAGAAAAGAAAAGAAACCCCTACTGCTTCACCTCCTGCTTCTTTACTACTTAGCCAAGCTTCTGGAGCAAGAGAGAGCATACCCTAAGAGGGAGGTCACCTATCACTCAATAGTATCACCCACAGCTCGGTCTAACTATCAGCATCCTTCTATTTCTCTTTCCCAAACATATTGCTTATTTAGTCCCTGGCTTGTTGTATAAATAGCTTATCAAGACATATGACACACCACAAGAGGATGAGAATTAAAAACAGGAACACAGAAAGAAAAGGTAGGTATATAGAATGAAGCTTTAAAACTAAGGCCTATGTCCTTCTTAAGGGAGCCCTGATGGCTTAGTGTAGTGGTACAGAGTTGCACTGCCAATGCAAAGGTATGTGGTTTGAATTCACTAGTCACTCCATGGGAGAAAGATGAGAAAATTGCTCTCATGTGATTTACTGCCTCTGAAAACCCTCCTGTGGGTCATTAAAGCATCGGTTCTGACTCCATGGTAAACAGCCTAACAGTAAGTAGGCTACAAGTTGGACTCAAAACTTTTAAGCAGCCAATTCAAAAAGGAAAGTCTGGTCTGTTTAAAGTTCAGGAGATAAAGTAGAGAGAGATTGTTTAGAAAAGTCTGACTATTCTTGGAAATAAGAGCAGGCAGAGTTTTCTCCCAAGGACTCTCCTAGACTGTGTTACACAACCTTACCAGAGTCTTGGCAATGGATTTCCTGTGACAGAGAGTATAATAATTACCCTAAATATTGCACCAAAGAATGTCTACAATGTTGGAAAAGAAAGGAAGCACCACTTACCCTGATCTTTCCTGGTCAATTTTTATTTGAAGCAGAGTTTGTCAACCTTAGTACTATTGATACTTGTTATTGTTGTTGTTGTTGTTGTTGTTAGGTGTCAAACAGTCAACTACAACTCATAGTGACCCTATGAACAACAGATCTGAATCCCATCCAATCCCATGTCATCCTCACAATCTCTGACATACTTGAGCTTGTTGCTGCAGTCACAGTATTAATCTGTCTGGGTAAAGGTCTTCCTCTCTCTGTCCCTCCATCTTCCCAAATGTGATGTCCCTCACCAATTCCTCTCCTAGCAACATGCCCAAAGTATATGAGATGAAACTTTACCATCTTTGCCTTCAAGGACCATTCTAGCTGCACTTCCTCCAAGACCTGTTTGTTTGGGCAGTCCAGGGATATTTAGTACTCTTCTCCAAAACCACAGTTCAAAGGTATCAATTCTTCTTCTGCCAATTGTATTCACCTCCCAGTTCTCAGATGCATAGCAAGTGACTAAAAAGACCATGCCCTGAATAATTTGTACCTTATTCATCAAACTCGCATCATTGCTCCTCAATAATTTGGAGAGGTGCTTGACTGCAGACATTCCCCAAGCAATACATCTCCTGATCTCCTGACTGTTGATATTAAGTGTATTGATTGTTGATACAAGTAAGATGAAGTCATTGACAGTTTCAATCTCTTCTCCATCTATCATGATGTTGCCTATCAGTCCAGTGGTAAGAATTTTTGTTTCTTGAAGTTGAAATGCAATCCATATTGAAAGCTGTGGTCTTTGATCCTTTGTAGCAAAGAGAATTATTCTTGATTATTAGAGACTATTTTGTGATTATAGGTGGCTTAGTGGTAAGGAACTGTGTTGCCAGCACAAAGGTACGTGGTTCAAATCTACCTGCTGCTCTACAGGAGAAAGATGGCAATCTCTTCCTGTGCAATTTACTGCCTCTGAAAACTTGCTATAGAGTAACTATGACTGATTCTGACTCAATGGTATATAACAATTTTTTTATTATAGAATCTTTAGCAGTTTACCTGGCTGCTACCAGCTAGGTGTCAGTAGCAAACTCATTTTCAATCATAGTAACTAAAATGTCTTTGGACACCCAAATGTTCCTTGAGGAAAAATGCCACTTTCACCTGAAAATCACTGAGTTAATTGTAGAAATCATTACTCCTTTTTTTTTTTTTTAAACATGGTGAAAACAAGACAGGACACCTAGGCTTGCCTTTCTATTACTTCTTTATAACTTTATTGTGAATTTATATGTTAATTACATCCCATAAAATTGACCCATTTCAAAAGTACAATTCAGTTGGTTTTAATGCTTTAATTTCATGGTTGTGCAATCAGCAGTTTTATAACATTTTCATTTCTGCAAAAAGAAACCCTATATCGCACAGTAGTCACACCCTTTTTCTCCTTCCCACAGGTCCTAGCTACCACCAATCTACTTTCTACCTGTATAAGTTTCTTTATACATTTGAAATAAATAAAATTATAAAATATATGGTCTTTGTATTTTCTTTAATCTGATATACTTTTTTTCAAGATTCATCCATGTTGTAGTGTCCCTGATGTTTATAATTTTAAATTTCCTTCTTTGATACCTTGCTTATTTAGGGATAAATTCTGAATTTATGAGCTTTTCAACTTATGAATTTTCCTTCTAAGTACTAATTCATTTCCATTGTGATAAAACAACATATTTTCAGATTGGTTAAGATTTTATCTATGGCCCAACATATGGCCTATTTGAGAGAATGTTTTGTATGCACTTAAAAAGAATCTGCTATTTGGGGGTAAAATGTCCTGTGGCTTTGTGTTAGCCCTAGTGGGTTTATAATCATGACTAAGTCTTCCATTTCCTTATTAATCTACCTAGTTATTCCATTTGTTAATGAAAGGGGTATCAAAGTCTCTACTATTATCAATGAATTCTCTATTTCTCCATTTGTATGTTTTTAAGTGATAGCAGTAGGTAGCTATACTAATATCAGAAAAAATTAAATTTAACACAAAAATTATTACTAAAAATAGACATTTTATAATTATAAAAGGATCACTCTATCAGGATTTAAGTAATAAATACTTGATTGGAAATAAACTAAATAGAGAATAGGAAAGTAATAAAGAAATCAGCAAAACAAAAAAAAAAGTCATTCTTTGCAAAGATAAAATTTATAAGCATTTAGCCAGACTGGTTAAGAAAGAAAAAGAAAATAATCAAATTACTAAAATAAGAAACTAAAGAGGGGGAACAATTTTAAAAGATGAATCAAAGAGGGAACATCATCATTGATTCAACAAAAATAAAAATAATTCTAAGGGAATACTATAAATCTGCCATTAATAGTTAGAATATGGAATAATACATGAAGCATGAATCTAGGAAAATTTGAAGTCATCAAAATCTCATGGGAGAAGACTGTCCATCTTTCTTCTACATAGCAGCTGATGGATTTGGTTCGCAGTCCAACATGTAATACTCAGTACTGCCTGGACTCCTTATTCTAAGCATTACTAACCTGGAAGATTATCTCATTTTTAATGAGATAGTGTTCTGGTATATTATGCAAGGAATGCCAAATTGAAGAGGAATGGGACCACATTCACCAGTAAAAGGAACACTTCAAGACCTAAAATGAAGCACAATGCTCTCACGCTGGTGATATTCATACACCTACAAAGAATGCCAGTTAAAGTGGCTATTACTCAAATGTATACACCAACAACTAATGATAAAGGTGAAGAAATTGAAGATTTTTTACAAGCTACTACAATCTGAAATTGATCAAGCATGCAATTAAGAGGTACTGATAATGTCTAATGATTGGAATGCAAAAGGTAGAAACAAGACAAAAAGAATCCTTAGTTGAAAAATAAGGCCTTTGACAGAAATGATGCTGAAGATTACATGATGGGACTTTACAATACCAAGAACTTATTCAATACAAATATCTTTCTTCAGCAACATAAATGATGATTATACACATGAACCTCACCAGATGAAATACACAGAAGTCAAATCTACTGTATCTGTGAAAAGACAAAATGAAAAATGTCAATGTTATCAGTCAGAACAAGGCTAGGCCTTCAATGAGAAACATACCCTCAATTGTTCATATGCAAGTTCAAATTGAAGTTTAATGAAACCAAAACCAGTTCATGAGCACCAAAATATAAACTTGGCTATATGCCACTTGAATACAGAGAATATTTTGAGAATGGATTTTATGTACTGGACATTAAAGACAATAATGGCTAAAGACCAGACAAGTTGTAGGAGGACATAGTGAATGAAGAAAGCAAAGGTCATTTTAAGGAAAAAAAAATCAAAAAAGATGTAGGAAAATATCCTGAATCTTTCTCTTGAATATAAAATAAACAAAGTGAATGGAGCTAAAGTAAAAGGAGCTCTGGTGCTCAAGTTGTAAAAAGCTGAATTGTAGTCCTGAAGATACGGTTTGAATCCACCAGCTGCTCCATAGGAGTAAAATCAGCAATCTCCTCCTGTGCAATTGTTGTTGTTGTTGTTGTTGTTGTTATGTGCCATTGAGTCGCTTGTGACTCATAGTGACCCTATGCATAACAGCCCTAAACTCTGCTCTGCCCTGTGCCAATCTCATTGTCTCTGACACATTCATCCGGATTACCCCAGTCACCGAATCAATCCATCTCCTAGAGGGCCTTCCCCTCCTGCACCTGCCCTCCACCCTCCCAAGCATGATGTCCTCCAAGGACTGGTCTCTCCTCACAACATGTCCAAAGTATGTCAGAACAAGCCTCAGAATCATTGCCTCCAAGGAGCAGCCTGGTTTAACCCTCTCCAGCATGAATCTGTTTTTTTTTTAATCAATCCATGGTACCCTGAAAATTCTTCCCCAACACCAAAGCTCAAAGGCATCAATTCTCCTTCTATCCTCCCTAGTCATTGTCCAACTCTCTGGTGCATAACAAGTGATTGCAAAGACCATGACCTGTATCAGAC
>NW_006399962.1:4913849-4915181 GCF_000299155.1 Elephantulus edwardii | reverse complement strand
ATTTCTTGGCACAACTTGGTGAGCACATCCAGGGCAGCATCTGTTAGCTGAAATACGTCAATTGGTATACCTGTGCAATTATCTGCCTTTAAAAATCCATTGGAGAGTCAGCTATGGGTTGGTTGCAACTTGACAATACACAAAAATAAAAGCAAATAGAATGGAAGAAATGATGACATGAAAGAGCTAAACAGAAGATCTCGAACAGCAGATAGAGAAGAAAAAATATTATAATGCAAAGACTTTGAGCTAGAAAATCAAATAATACAGCCAGCATTCCTCAAGCTGAAAGGTCTAAAGAAAAAAATCCCACCTCAAGTTGCAAAATATTGAATGAAAGAGCAAGTATCAAAAGAAAATGGACAAACAACAATGCAAGCAAGGTTGTGGAGATATTGGAACCCTTATTCTCTGCTGATGGGAATGTAAAATGGTACAGCCACGCCGTTTTCTCAGAAAGTTGGAAATAGAAGTATCATTTGGCCTAGCAATTCCACTACTAAGAATATACCCTAAAGAAAACAGAGTTTCCACCCAAACAGATGTATGCACACCCATGTTTATTGTTGCATTATTCACAATAGCAAAGAGATGGAAGCAACCCAAGTGCCCATCAACAAATGAATGGCTAGAAAAACATGTATATATATATATATATTCCCACAATGGAATACTATGCAGCACTAATAACCAAGGAACTCATATAATGTTACATAACATGGTGACCTGGGAGACATTATTATGAGTAAAATATCTCACTCACAAAAGAAAACATACTTCATAAAAACACTTATAAAACAGGACTGACATGGGGGTTGGAGGGAAATTAATAATAGAGGGAATAAATAATGAACACTACATTGTAATAGATGAAGGAAAAGACTGTTTAAAAGGAAAATACATGGAGCTGGAAGATGGCAGAGGTGGAGAGCACAGTGTAAAGAGCCAGAGGGATAGCAGCCTGCATAGAGAGGATACTAGAGAGTACTTTACGCTCCACAGAGACTGACCATCACAGCATGACGTGAACAGTAGGATTTTGAATCAGAACTTTTGCTAATACATTATTTTAGAAGCTTTAAAAACCGGAGCCCTACCTGCCTGCCCTGCAGCGGTCCCGCAGTGGTCCCACCGCGGACCCAGCAAAAGCTGGAATCCACGAGCTGAGCTGAGCTGCATTGAGACTCACCTGAAAGGAAAAAGGTTAGTGGGGAAATCGGCTGAATTCTCTTGAGCCCACTAAAACCTGGAGGGTCTGAGGTGCGGCGTTGACAATAGGAATTGAATCATAACTTTTGTCGAAACTTTTAGTATTGGAACTGTGGGAACAAA
>NW_006399962.1:4907103-4908639 GCF_000299155.1 Elephantulus edwardii | reverse complement strand
CGGATAATCTGCTCTGCATACAGGTTGAAAAGGTATGGAGATAGGACACATCCCTGGCGTACACCCTTCCCAATTTTGAACCATGCAGTGTTGAATTTTTCTTTTACTTTTCAAAGAGAAGAGCTAACTGGGGGGAGGGTTGGGCAGGGAGAAAAATACAACAATGAATGGATAGAAATCTAAAATCTCTGTAAACGTTCATTAAAATTAATAAAATAATTTTTAATCACAATTAAAAAGATAAATATGACTGCATGGGGGGAAGACATATGAGTAATAAAAGGTATATATGTATACCAAAAAAAGAAAATGGAAAGAATGCAGAGTCATTATATCAAAATATAAACCTAATCCACCCCCTGCACATCACATTGCTGCACAATTTTATCGGGGGGGGTGGGAGGTGAGGAAAATTGGAAGAATCTGGTCTGGAAAATGATGTATTCAAATTTTGTAAATGAAGTAATATAACAAAAAAAAAATAATAACTAATCCAGTAATTTCATTATTTCAGGAGATAGTACTTAAGAAACAATGAAGGAAGATGTCTACAATGCACTGAAAGCACTAATGAAAACCAAGGCTCAAGAACTGAGACATTTGCAACAATAGCAAAGTTCAGCAAGGCAACAAACAACAAATACTGGCGGGCTATGGAGAGACTGGAACTCTTATTCACTATTGGTGGGAGTGTAAAATGGTGAAACCACTATGAAAGGCAGTCTGGCACTTTCTCAAAAAATTGGAAATAAAAATACCATTTGACCCAGCAATTCCACTACCGGGAATAGACCCTAAAGAAACCAGATCTGCCACCTCAACAGATGCATTCACACTCATGTTTGTTGCTGCATTATTCACAATAGTAAAAAAATAGAAGCAACCAAAATTCTGATCAACAAACAAATGGATAAAAAAACTATGGTATACTCATACAATAGAATACTGTGCAGCACTGAAAAACAAGGACCTCATAAAACATTACACAATATGGGTTACCCTGGAGGATATTATGCTGAGTGAAATATTTCAGTCACAAAAGGACAAATACTGCATAACTATAAAAATACTGCATAATTATAAAGCAGGACTGACATGATAGGTTGGGGAAAATTAGGGGGGAAAGTGAATAGATAATAAACACTGCTTTGGAACAAATGAAGGAAAGAACTGTTTAAAAGGAATATATGATTAGGCATTATACATATAACAACAGTCCAAAATAAGAGGTACAAACAAAGTGGCCTGAGAGGGGGAGGGAAGGGATTGTGCAACAATGATTGATTATTATTTTTAGAAAAAAAGAAACTAAGTGAACTGGGTGAGGGATAAGGGAGGGGAGGGAGGAAAACATACAACATTGTATGAATGAAAATTTAACTTTTCTGTAAACTTTGATTAAAACCATAATTAAATTTTTTTCAAAAATAATTGAAAGATTTCAACAAATGGATGCAATGGTGGAAACACTCACTCATCTACACTAAGAAAATTGGAAGGTAGCTACATGGCTAACTGACTGAAAGAGATCTATAT
>NW_006399962.1:4904030-4906233 GCF_000299155.1 Elephantulus edwardii | reverse complement strand
CTGTGCAGCTCTGCAACTGCATCCTGGCCCATCCTCACCCTTCTGCCCCCAACCCTCACCTCCTTGTACCCCTAATATGTTTTTCCCAATAATAAAAAAATATTTTAAAAAAATGATAATTCAACAAATGCAAAAGTTATAGAACAGTATCACTAATATCAAACTACAGTAAACCTTGATGAAGATTATTAAAAATGGCTTGAGCAGTACATTGACTGGAGATAGCCAGGAATTCGAGCTGGATCTAAGAGAGACTATGGAGTGAAGTCAGACCTTGTATTAAAATTTTTAAAAAATTTAAAAGGAAGTTCATTTTAAAAACCATGCAACCAGCATAGTGCAGCATTTTCTCACTTACACTAACTCCACAAGGTGCAAGAGTCCCCAGTCCATAGGATTAACAGCACAAAATTGATTCCCGTAATATCAGACATGCCCCCATTCTCACAAATCTATTCCTATTCATTCTAATGCCCACCATTGCTCCCAGGACTCTTGCTGCTCTACTGGGTCACTAATCTACTGCAATAACCACATAGAACTCTTGATTGTGAGATACAATACTTCATCAGGGTAACTTATCAGGCATGTTTGCCCACTCTCTGACCTTCAACCTGACAGCTTTTGGACAGTGTTACAAAATTCTCTCAGTCCTGCCATTTATGGTATTTCCCCAGTCCTCCAGTAAGCCTAGGTGAAGGTCTTTGGCTCTGGTTCCATGTAATAGCAATTGCAAACGAGTTCTATCTCACGTGGACCTCTGTTTCTCTTTTAGCTCTGTTACTTCTGCTGCTGCTGTCCTGGTCTACGTTCCAGCCTTATGCAGGAATTTCTGGTGGAAATGAGCGTGCTCTTCCTTCTTTGTTCTTTCTTAAAGGTAGAGATGTTCCCGTTTTCTGTCACTGAACCTGTTCAATAAAAGCCTGGCAGGATGGGAGAACTGACTATACCTCTCATTAGTAATCTAATTTATTATTATATTATTCACATGTTCCCTCCTAAAAAGTGCTATTAACCTCATTCACATCATTAGCATGGTCCCTCCCACTCAGCCATGTGGCAAAAATCAAAGCCAATGGCTCCTAGTTGTTGCTGCTGTTATGTACCCTGGATTCAGAACTCACTCATAGCTGACTTTCCAGCAGGTTTTCAGAGGCTGTAAATCACATAGAAGGAGATTGTCCAGCCTTCTGCATAACAATTAATTGGTGATTTGAACCATGTGTTCTTTTCGACTGTCAGTGTAGAATAAACTATCAATCTAGTGCATTATAACTGATGTTTTGTTGACTTGACTATGCAAAATCATTTAACTATTTGGATCATTGAAGATTATGGATGACATTGCAAAGAATTAAAATTCCTAAACACTTAACTTTGCCCCTTTAAAACCTATAAATGGACTAAGAAGTAGTCATTTCACAACGCAGAGTACTAACCACTATCCGATCACGGCCAGAAGTAGTCATTTCAGAACAAAGAGATACTTCATGGTTTGAACACAAGAAAAGTGTGTGTCAGAGCTATATGCTTTCACCCTGTTTATATAATCTTTGTGCTGTAACCCAATGAAGCTGGATTATATGAAGAATTTGGCACTAATATTAGAAGAAGATTCATTATTATCCCGCATTATGCAGATTATATAATCTTGTTTGCTACAAGACAGCTTGAAGCATTTACCGATGACGATCAAAGTCTACAATCTTCATTCTATATTATACTTTAACACAAAGAAACCAAAAATCTTCACAACTGGTCTAAATATCAACATGATAGTAAAAAAAAAAAGGTTGGGGATTTGAATTGCAGAGGTTTTTTTCATTTACTTGGATCCGCAATCGACATCCATAGGATCAGTGCCAAGAAATCAAATAATATATTGTGTTGGGCAAATCTGCTGTCAAGGACATTTTTAAAGTTTTAAAAAGTCACATTGAGGACTAAGGTCTGTCTAATGCAAGTTTTAGTATTTTCAGTCAGCTCATACGTATGTGAAAGTTAGACGATAAGATGAAAGAAGAATTGATGTATTTGAATTAAGATTTTGAGAAGAATACTGGTTATTCCACAGACTGTCAAGAGAACAAATAAATCTGTCTTTGAGGAAGTGTAGTTAATGAATATTCCTTAGAAATGAGAAGACAAAGTGGGGAAATGACAGTCTTTTTAACAAATGGTGTTGGCAAAATTGGAAAAATAT
>NW_006399962.1:4890532-4901050 GCF_000299155.1 Elephantulus edwardii | reverse complement strand
AAAATAGTGCAACAATGAATGAATGAAAACCCAAAATCTCTGTAAATGTTCATTAAAATTAATAAAATTTAATAATTTTAAAAAAAAGAAATGAGAAGACCAGCAACAATAGCAAAGTTCAACAGAGCAACAAACAACAAATGCTGGCAAGGTTGTGAAAAGATAGGAACACTTATTCACAGCTGGTGGAAGTGTAATACAGCACAGACACTCTGGAAGGCAGTCTGTTGTTTTCTCAAAATGTTGAAAATAGAAATATCATTTGACCCAGCAACTCTACTACTGGGCATATTCCCTAAAGAAACCAGAAACACAATTCAAACAACGTATGTATCCCATGTTTATTGCTGCATTATTCACAATAGCAAAGAGATGAAAGCAACTCCAGTGCCCATCAACAAACGAGTGGATAGAAAAACTATGGTACAATCACACAATAAAATATTACACAGCACTGAAAAACAAGGAACTCATAAAACATTACCTAACATGGGGAAGCCTAAAGGACATTATGCTGAGTCACAAAAGGGCAAACACTGCATAACACTGCTGTTATAAAATAAAACAGAGATGTGAGGGGTTGGGGAGAGAATGGGTAAACAATGAATAGACAATGAACTCTCTCTTAGAACAGAAGAAGGGAAGAACTGTAGAAAAGTAATATATAATTAGGCATTATATGTATGACAATAATCTGGAACAAGGAGTGCATTGTGGAGTGGGTTAGGGAAGAGGGAAAGGAGGAAGGGAAGAGAATGTTCAACAATGAAAAAAGGGGGTAATAAAAATTACTTTGAAAAAAGAAGAGGAAGATTTCATCTCACATACTTTAGACATGTCATCAGGAGAAGTCAGTCCCTGGTGAAAGACATCATGCTTAATTCCCTCTGACCTTAGAGGGAAAAGGAAAATCCTCAAAGAGATAGATCAACACATTGGCTGCAAATAATGGGCTCAAACATAAAAATTGTAGAGGTGCTGCAGGACGAGACAATGTTTATTTTGATTGTGCATAGGGTTTCTGTGAGTCAGAACCAATTCCACAGTATCCAGCAACAAAACCAACATTATCTGTCTAGTAGTCAATTTACTAGTCCAATATCTAGATTATCCTAATGAAACAATCTGCTTTTTCCTCTGGACTATATTTTTTCTGCTTCTTTTTGTCTCTCAAAAACTGAATAGTCAACATAATAAATATGGGAACTCTAGAAATCAGATTCCCACCTCCCACCCATATTTTTGTTGTTGTTGTTGCTTCTATTTTTACTGCTGTTTCTGTTGCTGCTGTTTGCTCATGTAGTGACTTTTGGACTAATTCTATAAAAGTCTGTATTCTTTGTCACATGTGACCACTGAGGTCACTGCTATGTTAGCTTGTAGTTGTTGTTGATTGACTTTGAGTCCAGCACAACTCATAGTGACCCTATGAACAAAAAGCCTGAAGCCTTTTTGTAACTATCGTCATTTAGAGGTCAGTTAATAACTGAATAATTTTCTTACATTTCAATGACAGTAATTCTCTGACCCTTGATGGTGGGGCTATGCTTGTGTGTAATGAATTATACCTTCAACACTCTGTGTGTGACACTTTACAACCAACAGTTTCGTTTCCTGCTTGCGCAGAGCCTCAAGTTCAATCAAAGGTAGCAGACAGACTCTGCACTTATGTGTGGCTTTTTAGATCTCAAGCAATAAGTCAGAGCCTTTCAAAATCTCCTGCGGACATTCCCTGATCCTCATAAGTTTTCTAACTAGCCCTTTGTTTGCCTGAACTGATACTGCTAACATCAGGCAGCTGCAATATATTTAAATGACCAGTGATTGTTTGAACAGTGCCCTGCGGATAAGGCTTTCCTCACTGAGCAAATAAGGACATGGCCTTTTCTAGCCAGCGGCCAGACAGTTCACATCATGATAATTCTTTGTGAACTACAAGCTTTTTGTTTCCCTTCAAATGTTGTGTTGTTGTCTTTGTTGTTATGTGCTATCCAGTCAACTACCTCTCCAGTCATAGCTACCCTATGGCAGGAACTCTCTAAACTCTACCCTATCTTGAGCCAATCTCATTGCCTCTGACACACCTGTCCCCATTGCCATAGTCACTGTGTCAATCCATCTTCCTCTCTTGTGCTGTCCCTCCACCCTTCCAAGCATGATGTCCTTCTCCGAGGACTGGTCCTTCCTGGCAACATGCTCAAAGTATGTGAGACAGAGCTCCATAATCCTTGACTCCAAGAGCAGCCTGGTTTCATCCTCTCTAGGACAGACTTGTTTATTCTCTTGGCAATACATGGTATGTTCAATACTCTTCTCCAGCACCACAACTCAAAGGCATCAATTCTTCTTCCATAATTCTTAATCATTGTCTAGTTCTCTAATGCATAATAAGATCCAGACCAGAGCCTGGATCAGGTGTACCTTGTTCATTGAAACCGGGGAGGATTTGAAGTGTTTGCTACAGAAGGTCAAGGACTACAGTCTTCAATATGATTGCATTTCAACAACAAGAAAGCAAAGATTCTCACCACCCAGCCAATTGGCAGCATCATGATAAATGGAGAAAAGATTGAGATTTTTAACAATTTCATTTTGCTCGGTTCCATAATCAACACTCCTGGCATCAGCAGTCAGAAAAACAAAAGATTTGTTGCTGTGGAAGGTCTGCTGTCAGGGACCTCTCCAAAATACTAAAAAAGCAACAATGTCAGCACAGAGACAAAAGCGCGCCTTCAAATAAATGACTGGTATGTTATTGTTTTTCATTGCTACCATGGTTCAAAAATTGGTAGTTTCAAGGTTATGGCAAAGATGGAAAGAGATGTGTGGAAACAAGGCATGTTAAAAAAAACCTACTATTCTTGGCTCTCAGCTGGATGCTGCTGTGTCAGCACGCGGGAGCCCGGGTTCAAACTCGAAATAAACTTTGTTAATTCGGCTAAAAAGAAAAAGAAAAAAACCCTACTATTCTTACTGATATTTGGCCATTTTTCTTGATTAAACACCCCTTGGGTTGTTTTAAGTCTGACTAATTTCCAGAGTTCTAGAACGGTTAATTTTGACAATTTTTGCCAAAGCACTCATTGTTTTGGGGAAGAAGTATATTTTCACACTTTCTTAATAATATTCTAGGACCTGGTGAACCACTATTTTTTTTTTTAGTTTTTAAACTTTCTTTTTATTTTACTGAAAATAAATATGTTGTTGGTGTTGTTGATGATTTATTTCAAGTCAAGTATGACTCATAGCGACTCTATGAACAAAAGACCTAATGCCTTTCCATAACTATCATCGTTTCTCCAAGTTCATAGAGTTTACGGAAGTGTTTTGTTTAGGAAATGGACGCCACTCCTACTTCCAAACCGGTTTTACAACTAGGAGCTTCACCAAACACTGTTCACACTGGAAAATTATTACATTATTTGATACTCCAAGGGCACAAGGTTCAGCATCACAGCAATCCCAAGTTACTTCACACAACACATTGACAAAGAATGATATCACACAAAGCATTTACCTTTACCATAATTTTTTAAATAAAATTTTTCTTTTATACCGATTTAATTACAAAGTTCTTATACATTGTTTTTCACACTGAATCTTTCCCATTTCCTTTACCCATCCCTCCCTCGACCCATCAGACTGTGCGGCCCCATGATTAACCACCATTAATCCACCCCCACCCATCCTCACCCCTCTACTCCCACTCTCCCACCCTTGGATCTTCATACATGTTCTACAGCTATGGTTTTAGATAGTATTTGTCCTTATGGGAATGAGTTAGTGAACTGCTAAATCTTAAAGAAATAACTCAGCAAAATATATTTTAACTGTGCCATGTTCATGGATAGGAAGACTCAATATTGTGAAAATGACAACCCTACCAAAAGCAATGTACATGTTCAATGCATTCCCAATATAGATACCAAATTCATTTTTCAAGATCAAAGGGGAAATTCCAATGCTTAGAATATACCCCAAGACACAAATGGAGAATTGTACACCAGTGTTCACAGCAGCATTATTCACCATCACAAGAACGTGGAAACAACCCAACTACCCAATGACAAGCAAATGGATTGAGAAATTATGGTACCTTCACACAATGGACAGAGGAGAAATTATGGTACATTCACACACAGCACAGAGGGGAAATATTTTTGTAAGTTATTACCTAACTTGGGAAGAACTGGAGAGCATTACGCTAAATGAATTAACTCAGTCCCTTAGGACAAATATCGTTTGAGACTATTATTGTAAAACAAGTATGAGGATCCAAAGGGGGTGGTAGGGAGCAGAGGGCTAAAGATGGTTGGGGGAGAATGTTAATCATAGAGTCACACAGTTTTATGGGGGGTGAAGGAAATGGGGAAAATTCAGTGTGAAAAGTAATGTATACAAACTTTGTAAATAAACCAGTATAAAATAAAAATTAAAAGTAATAGATTTGAACCATAGAACACCAATAATGGAAAACCCAATGAGTTGTGGGATGATATTAAGGAGCAAAAGGTCACTAAAAAGACAGAAAAAAGGAAAAAACAAAAATGGATGTAAGAAGAGACCCTGAAAATTGGACCAGAGCATGAAGAAACCAAAACAAAAGGAAGAGATGCTGAAATCTGTAACTGGCTGTGATCAATTAGTTGCGGCCTCCACTGCACTCGGACCAGCCAGAGATGCTGAAATAAAGGAGTTGAACAGAAGATTTCAAAAGGCAGGTCGGGAAGACAAAGAAAAGTACTATAACAGAATGTGCATAGACCTAGAATTAGAGAATAAAAAGAGAAGAATTCAGTTGGGATTTCTAAAGTTGAAAGAACTGGAAACAAATTCAAACCTCAAGCTGTAATACTGAGAGATGCTATGGGTAAAATCTTAAATGATCCAGGAAACATCAAAAGAGCATGAAGGGCAACTATGAGATATCATCTCACTCTAGCAACAATAACAAACATCAACAGGGCAGCAAACAACAACTGTTGGTGAAATTGGAACCTTTGTTCCCTGCTTATGGGAATGTAAAATGCTACAACCACTATGAAAGGTGATCTGGCACTTCCTCAAAAAGTTGGAAATAGAAATACCATTTGACCCACCAATTCCACTACTGGGAATATACCCTAAAGAAACTAGAACCACAAGTCAAAGAGAGGCACATCCAAGTTTTTTGCTGTGTTATTCATAATAGCAGAGATGGAAGCAACCCCAGTGCCATCAACAAATGAATGGATAGAAAAACTATGGTACATCCACACAAGGAATATTATACAGCACTGACAAACAAGAAACTCATAAAACATTGCACAATGTTGAGGAGTCACAAAAGGATAAATACTGCATACACCATTATTATAAAATGGGATAGACATAAAGAGTTTGAGAAAAGAGTTGATAGATAATGAATACTGCATTAGAATAGATGAGGGGATGAACTGTCTGAAAAAATATATGATTAGTCCTTAAATGTATGACACCAATCTGGAATAAGGGGTGCATTGTGGCATAGGGTATGGACAGGAAGAAGATGAGGAAACAAAATGTGCAACAATAAAAAATAATATTTTTTTAAAAGAAGATGAAGGGAATACATGGAATCATTGTACCAAAAAGAATTTGCTGACACTGAAATATTTCAGAAAGTACCATAATATTAAGAGCCACTGTTAATGAAAGAAGAAGGTGCACTGAAGGCACTGACAAAAAATAAGCCCCAGGAATCAATGGGATACCAATCGACATGTTTCAAATTACAGGTTCAGCCCTGGACATACTCACGGAGGACAGCTTCCTGCCTGTCTGGAAGAGATCCATGTTTGTTCCCATTCCAAGAAAGGTGACCCAACAGGATGTGCAAATTATCTAACAGTATTATTAATATTGTGAAAATTATCTAACAATATTATTAATATCACATGCAAGCAAATACTAAAGATTAATCTAAAGCTAAAGCTAAAGATTAATCTAAAATGGCTAGAACAGTACATAGACAGGGAACTTCCAGACACTCAAGCTGGATTTAGAAAAGACCATGGCACCAGGGATCTCACTACTGATGTCAGATGAATTCTTGCTGAAAGTAAAAAATACCAAAAGAACGTCTATTTTTGCTTTCTTGATTATGGAAAGGCATTTGACTGTGTGAATCATAAAAAATTATGGCTAACATTGAGAAAGAATGGGAATCCCAGAACACTTAATTGTGCTTGTGCAAAACCTGTACTGAGACCAAGAGGATGCTTTGCGAACAGAGCAAAGGGACACTGTAAGGTTTAAAATTCTGAAAAGTGTGCATCTGAACCATGAGGATCTAAGGGGAGGAGAGCAGAGGGGTGAGGATGGGTGGCAGGGGGTAATCACAGGGTCACACAATTTGCTGGGTGGAGGGAAGAGAGGGTAAAGGAAATGGGAAAGATCTTGTGTGAAAAACAATACATATGAATTTTATAAGTAAACCAGTATAAAATAAAAATTTTATTTTTAAAAAAGTGTACATCTGGATTATAGCCTTTCTCTGTATGCTGAGAAAATTATTTGAGAAGTTGGAGTCAATGAAGAAGAATGTGGCATCAGGTTTGGAGGAAGACTCATCAGTAACCTTCATTACACAGATGACACATCCTTGCTAGCTGAAAGTGAGGAGGACTTAAAGCACTTGCTGCAGAAGGTCAAGCACTGCAGCCTTCAATATAGATTGCATCTCATTGTCAAGAAAACAAAAATTCTCGTCACTGGACAGATAGACAATATCAAGATAATATGGAAAAGATTGGGACTGTCAACGACTTCATCTTACTTGGATCCATAATCAATACATTTAGTACCAGCAGTCAGGAGACCAGGAGGTGTATTGTACTGGGTAAGTCTGTAGTCAGGGACCTCTCCAAATTATTGAGGAGCAATGATGCTAGTTTCAGGGCTAAGGTGCACTTGATTGAGGCCATAGTATTTTCAGTCACTTGCTATGCATCTGAGAGCTGGACAATGAATAAGTAAGGTGAAGAATGTATGCCTTTGAATTGTGCTGTTGGAGAAGAGTACAAACATCCATGGACTGCCAAAAGAACAAATGAATCTGTTGTTAGAGGAGGTGCAGCCAGAGTACTCCTTGGAGGCAAAGATGAATAAAGTTCACATACTTGGGCATGTTTCCAGGAGAAGTTATTCCTTGTAGAAGGGCATGATGCATGGAAAGGTAGAGGGTGGCAAAGAAGAGGAAGACCCTCAGTCAGGTGAGTAGATACAGTGACTGCAGCAATGGGCTCAAGTGTGTCAGAGCTTGTGATGATGGCACAGGATAAGACAGGGTTCAGATCTGCTTTTCACAGGGTCACTACGAGTCGTTATCGATGGCACCTAACAACAACAGCTGTTTCTAAGTCTCTGCTAGTATCCTCTTGTCTTTCCAGACTTCTTTAGGAAAAAAATGTTAAATCACTCGTAGCTTGATGATGGAGATCAACAGTTGCTCTCCGACATGACTGGGATGCTGTTACAGAGCAGTGAAGAATAAGAGGGTCACAAGTGGTTACATCAGCTAAACAATACATTCCCTTGTATTATACAAGCAAAAACAAAATTTTTACAGTCCTGGAAAAAAGGAATTTCTTGTGGTCTCTCTTCTTTCTCAACCCATTTGCAAGGTCCAGATTTGGGCCAAATGTTAATAGAAACTTTTCTCTGCCCAGATCTGACCAGATCTAAAGAACTAGCTTCTATAAATTGATGAAAAATAGATGAAATATTGTGCTACAAATTCTCTCAAAACAGGCATATCACATCATAGCAAGTAATTTTCCTCCAAAGTTGGTTAACTCCACTGTGGAGTGGGAACCAACTCCTAGCTGCCCCTCCAACTAGTTTTTGGAGACCGTAAATCTCATGGGAAGAGATTGCCCGACTTTCTCTCAAAGAAGCACTAGTGGATCCGAAATGCAGAGTGCTGCCTTTGGATTAGCAATGAATGCAGCTCCCAACGGACTCTGTTACTAGGGCTCCCAACCCACTTCAAGTTAATAAAGCATATATTGCCCCCAGTAAGGTACTGATGCTATTCTTTTCAAAATTATAATGTTAACATGACGATGCTGAGAAATACTTGATTCCTTCCTGAGTCTCCAGTCATTCCAGTAAGTTGCTTAGTCCCCCTCTCATGCCGTGGGTGCAAGCTCCAAGCTTTCTGATCCATACACCACTCCACTGACGAAAGGGAGTTTGCCATATGTCTTAACACATGTCATGGTAAGTATTCTATCTAACTCACCGTTGACGGCTCTGATTCTTTTTCCTATGAACTAGCAAACATACTGAAACATAGAAAAGTGGCATGCAAGTATCTCACAACAAACTATGTAACAAAAAGCGCACATCAGGGTGCTGGCCAAGCCCCTGCTTGTCCTGCTGCCTCCCTGTGCATCCTGTGAGTTGTCCTAAAATAAAAGTCTGCCAACTAGGGGAGCTCTGGTGGCCTAGTGACAAGAAGCTGCACTGCAATCCCAGAGGAACACGGTTCAAATCCACCAGACGCTCGGCCAGAGAAGGAGGCGCAATATCCTCCTGTACCAGTCAGATCTGATTTGACGGTACACGCACACAAAATTAAAAAAAAAAAAAAAAAAAAGTCTGCCAACTGCAGCTCAAAGCAGGTCATTCTCGCACAGCTACCCCTTCAAAATGTAAAAACATACCTTTGAAATACCAACGGTGATGTTTGCCCTAGACACTTTGACACTTATCTCCACCCTGAACTTTGCTCTATTCATTAAATTCCTCCCACTCTTAACCTCTAAATTGAGGCTCAGCCCCAATCCTTGCCCCAATCCCTGTCCCAATCCCAGGAATTGCTATGTTGACTTTTTAACCCTGACTAGCCCTGAAATAACAGGCCTCCCAATTCCATCTAGATCCACCTCCTGCCACACCTAACCTGGGCCTATTGAGCTAAACCCAGGGAGCACTGGAGTCATAGATAGCTACATTGCTAATCTAAAAGCTGTTTCCCTGCCAGTTTACAGCCTCAGGCACCTACTGGAGAGAGGGCAGCGGGTTGGCTTTGGTTTTGGGGTCTTTGAGGGCTGTATTTTGTTGTTGGCATGTTTTTTAAGACCCTGTTCCTAGGCAGTTCCCGTTTAATAGTGTCTCGGGTGTACTAGATTTAGGAACAGTTACTAGAATATTCTTTATCACCCTCCTCCTGAGGTCAGTCTCTGAAATGTCTAACCTACCCAAACCTCACAGATCACTGTTTCCTGGAGGACCGTAAACTGTGAGCTCACAGCCCTAATCCCATTTTCTAGCAAATAAAGCACTAAAACTATGTTTCTCAAACTTGAGTGTATATAATAATGACTTGAGTGTCTTGTAAAGATGCAGATTCATACTCAGTAGGTCTTGGGTGGGGCTTGAAATTCTTCATTTCTAACAAACTCCCAAATGAGCTGTTGACTCAGGGAACACACTTTGAGCAGCAAGGTTTTGGAATACTATTCCCTGCAATTCGCCAAATAAAAAATAGTTCACCGTAATAACAGCCCTAATTTCCACCAAGGGAAGAAGAAAACTTATCCCTTACAATATCAGCCCACAGGACTTGGAGCTCTGTTCTACACATGTTTTGTACTAATTGCATACAAGACTGCCTTGAATTCCGTTTAATAATCTCCTGTCTGTGTGTTTTGTTGACTAGTCCATCCATCTGGTTACTTTACAGCACCCAGTCTTTTGGCAAGCGTTTCTTGATTATTACTGTGTTGAGGCTGGAGCATTACAAGTTCCTGTTCTCAATGAGCCAACACAACAGGCTGGTTGAGAAGACAGATATGAAACAGATATTTTCCCCATAATAAGGGTAATTACAGCATCTGTATATAATGTGTGGGAAAAGAGGCCCAATAATCCCATCAGAGTCATCAGGAAAGCCATTCTAGGCAATGAGTTGCCTGAGCTGAACTTCCACTAACAGAAGAAACAAGCCAAACGAGGCAGGAGGTAAAACATGACAAGAAAGACAGAAGAGCAGCCTGGCAGAGACTTCAGCATGAAACAGCTGGGCCAGAGCAGAACTGCACACACTTGGGATCACTGGGATTCAGCAAGCCAGGGAGAAAGCCTCACAAAAAAAGGCTGGCTTATCGACCAAGGGCCCATCACAGAGGGCCTCGTCTATTGTAGTAAACAGCTTGGACTTTATCCTGTAGACAATAAGGAAACAATTTGAGATTTAAAATAAGGGTGTGATATGTCCTATTTGAATTTTAAGAACATTGCTTTTTAGTGATTGTGTGAACAGTGGCTTGGAAGGTGCCAAAACTAGAAACAAGGATCTCATTACAGAACAGTTTCCATGATCCAGATACCAGGAGTTACAAACCTGATAAAGCATTAGTGGTTGGAATAAGAGAGATCAGATACAAGATGTTGTTGTTGTTGTTGTTGTTGTTGTTGTTGTTGTTGTTGTTATGTGCCACCGACTTACGACTCATAGCGACCCTATGTACAAGAGCCCTCAACACTGTTCTA
>NW_006399962.1:4884438-4885961 GCF_000299155.1 Elephantulus edwardii | reverse complement strand
GCGCGCGCGCGCGCATGTGTACCATCAAATTGGATCAGACTGGTACAGGAGGCGATTGTTCCTCCTTCTTCAGCAGAGCATCTGGTGGATTTGAACCGTGCACCTCTGGGATTGCAGTGCAGTTTCCTGCCACTAGGCCACCAGAGCTCGCCAATTAAGACTATTTTCAAAGTGAAATATATCAGAACATTTTTTTTAATAATGCTGAAAGAGATTAATACCTTTATGAGAGAGAAAAGAAAACAAAGAATTCAAAGAACATTAGTCATAACAAGTAAAAAGTAAACAACAATCCAAATGTCCATCAGTTGATGAATGAATGAACAAAAACAAAAACCAACCCTCCAGGGGCCCTGGCAGTGCAGTGGATTACATTTTTGGCTATTAACTGAAAGTCAGTAGTTTTAGTCTACCAGCCACTCTTACAAGTGGAAGAAAAGCCAGGAAATCTGCAGCGGTCAAGATTTACAACCTTGGAAACCCTAAGGGGCTGTTCTACTCTGCCCCTTAGGGTCACTCTGACTCAAAACCAAATTGATTACAGTGAATTTAGTTTTTCTCTTTTAAGGAGAATGAAGAACTGAATCCATTCGGTTGTGGTTGGACAGTTGGGCTGTTTCCATGTTCTTAAATAAGGCTGCTATGAATATTGGTGTACAAATCTCCGTTTGTGTCTCGCTTCTAATTTCCTTGGGGTATAATCTTAGTAAAGGAATAGCTGGGTCCTGTGGAGTTTCTGTGTTCATCATTTTGAGGAAATGCCAAACTGTCTTCCAGAGTGCTTGAAAAATTGAGGTGTAGTCACACAATAGAATACTATGCAGCATTCAAGAGCAACAATTTCTAAAAATAATAGGTAACTTGGGAGAGGTTGGAGAGTATTATGCTGAGTGAATTAAAGCAATCTCTTAAGGACACTGTTTGAGACCCTTACTATAAAAAAGAGAAGGATAACTAGTAAAACGTGTATGGAGATTCAAGGGGGAGAGGGCTGGAGATGGGAAGGGGAGAAACCATAGGGTTCCACAGTTTGCTGAGTGGAGGCTGGGAGGGAAGCAAATGGGAAGGACTTGAGCTGAAAGACAGGGTAATTATGGGCAAGGTAATGCTTGAGAATGATTGCATGAAACACAATGTAAATGAAGAATAGTGTGAAACACAATGTATGCAAACTTTGTAAGCAAACCACCAATAACAACCACCACAACAAAAATATATAACAAAAACAAGATAATGAAGCAGTGACATATATTACAACTTCATGATTATTGAAAGACTTATAAGTGAAACAATTTGGTCACAGAAGACCACATGTGATGTGAATTTATTTATATGAGATAGAATAAGAAACTCCAGGGGAGCTCTGGTGGCCTAGTGGCAAGAAGCTGCAACTACAATCCCAGAGGTGCACGGTTCGAATCCACCAGATGCTCTGCTGGGGAAGGAGGGGCAATCTCCTCCTGTACCAGTCAGATCTGATTTGATGGTACACGCACACAAAAATAATAAAAAATTTTAAAAAA
>NW_006399962.1:4842494-4883928 GCF_000299155.1 Elephantulus edwardii | reverse complement strand
AACAACAACAACAACAGTTGCACAACTGAAAACATTCTAAAAACTACCAAGTACATAACTTAAACAAGTGAATTGTATGTATTTATTATAGCTCAATAAAGTTATCATTTAAAATAATAAGAAGTCTTTAGAGAGTGAGAGGGGATATAAGACGACCACAAATAGAGAAATTGGTCCTTGAGAGGGATGTCAACATTATCCTTCATTGTAACAAGGAGAGAGAAAATGCATGTCATTTGTAAGTAGGTCTTGAAGAAATTTACATTTGACAGTATCTATCAGAGAGTATGCCCTTACCAGTCAATGCCAGGAAATCTGGAGAACAGCTGTCTGACCAACAGATTGGAAGAGGTTCATATTTCTCCCCATTCCCAAGAAAGGTGGTCCAACAAAATATGGAAACTATCAAACAATATCATTAATATCACATACATGCAAAATACTGCTGAAGGTCATTCAAAAATGGCTAGAATTGACAGAAGTTCAAGCAGTATTTAGAAGATGGATCCTGGCTGAAAGTGAAGAACACTAGAAGAATGTCCATTTATGCTTTGTTGACAATGCAAAGGCAGTTGATTTTATGGACCATAACAAGTTATGGCTAACACTGAGAAGAATGGGGATGCCAGAGCACTTAATTGTGCTGCTGTGAATCCTGTAACTAGACCAAGAGGCTATATGTGTAAACAGAGCAACAGAATACTACATGGTTTAAAATTTCTAGAAGGGAGTGTGTCGGGGTTGTAGCCTCTCTCCATACCTATTCGATCTGTATGCTAAGAAAATTATTCAAGAAGCTGGACTCTATGAAGATGAATGTGGCACCAAGATCAGAGGAAGATTCATCAATTAATCTGCATTATGCTGCAGATGACACAACCTTACCTGCTGAAAGTGAGGAGGACTTGAAGCACTTGTTGCAGATCAGCCTTCAATATGAATTGTATCTCAACATAAAGAAAACAAAGATTCTTAGCACTGGACCAACAGGCAACATCAAGATAGATGGAGAAAAGAGTGAAACCGTCAACAACTTCATTTTACTTGGATCCACAATTAACTCTCTTGGTAGCTGTCAGGAAATCCGGAAACGTATCTCACTGACAAAGTGTGCAGTAAGAGACCTTGCCACATTATTGAGGAGCAATGATGTCATTTTGAGGACTAAAGTACATCTGATTCAGGTCATTCAGGTCTTCTCTATCACGTGCTATGCATCTGAGAGATGGACAATTAATATGGATGAAGAATTGATACCTTTGAGCTGTGGTGTTGGAGAAAGGTACAGAGCATCCCATGGACAGCCAAAAGGAAAAAAAAAAATCTTGGAGAAAGTGCAACCAAAGTGCTCTTTGGAGACAAAGATGATAAAGCTTCACCTCACACACTTTGATATGTTGCTCGGAGGAGCTCTGCCTTGGAGAGAGACTCAGTAAGGCAGAAGGTCAGTAAAGGAGAGGAAGACCCTCAACCTGGTGGATTGAAAAGATAACTGCCACAATGGGATCCAAAGTGTCATAAAGTGTGAGGATGGCACAGGGTTCATATTTATTGTACATAGGGTCACTATCATCGGTGGTAATCATGAGTGTTGTCTGTGAGTTCTATGTGTCCACTGTAATGATTTATTGTACCTAGAATTATTGAATCTAGTGTAGTTACAGTCTCAGGAGGGACTGTAAGTTCTAGAATTGATAGGAAAGAGGCAAGAGTGTGAAAGTAAGTCTAACCTCATAGGAAACAGGTTTGTGCCACTGGTATACTTGATGGGGACTTTTCCATCCACACCCAGTGTACTGTTTTAAAACGTTTTATTCCATTTATATGGATATTTCAGAACCCAAAACTCTTTACCATCCAGTCAATTCCAACCCATAGTGACCCCACAGGACAGACTAAAACTCCCAACAGAATTTCCAAGGCTGTAAATTGTTACAGAACCATACTGTCTCAGTTTTTCCCATGAAGCTACTAGTGGGTTTGTACTTCCAACCTTTCCCTTAGTCAACCAACATTTAATCAGCTGCTTCACCCAGGCTCCTGTCTCAATAAGAGAACAGGTGTTCATTGCTAACGGGTATGTATAGTTCCTTGAGGGATGATGAGTATGGTCCAAAATTATTGTGGTGATGACTGTATAACTCTGAATATACTAAAAACTACACAATTGTACAAGTTATATGACAGAATATAAATTATATAAATTAAGCCTGTTCTAGAAATTTTTTAAAAACTTCCTTTTCCCTCAAAAAAGAAGATATAAATAAAAAGCAAGACTCTTCATAACAATAAAAAAAAGATGTTAAATGAAACAAGGAATAAACTTTTTAAAAGATATGTTAAAGTATCTTTAAATTACTGCTCTGGGGGAAAAAACAAGATTAAAACAGTTGGAAAGACTTAATACAAACTTGAATAAAATGTTATTCCATTCTCCTGAAAATGTATTTAATGCAACACTAACAAAATGCTAGTAAAACTTTTCAGTACACCAACTGTTCTGTAATTCATGTAAGGAAAGATTGGAAAAGGAAGAAACAAGAATAACCATGAAAATCTGAAAAAAGGATAATGAGTAAAGACAAAATCTACAAGTCAGACAAAATATAAACCTGATATATGAAGAAGTTAACATTTCAGTAGAACAAAATAAAATGTCCATAATAGAATCAAGTATACATAAGAATGTAGTAATAGAATCAAGTATAACTAAGAATGCCACAGATAACTCAAACAGTGTGGAGAGAATATTATTCAATAAAAAGTGTCAAGAAAATAAAAAACGTTTTGCTTTTAATTTTTTACTTTAATGAAAGTTTATAGAAACTCAGATTTCCATTCATTAATTTTTTCATGTTTTCCTCCTTTTCCCCTTACCCCCAGTCCAACTTGCTATGCACCTCTTATTCTGGATTCTTGTCATGCAAATAATACCCAAACACATATCTCTTATTTTTTTTCACGTATCCCTTTTAAACTGTTCTTTCCCTCATGTGTTTCAATGCAGTATACATTAAGTACCCCTCTTTTTTTTAGTTTCCACCCATTCCCGATGTCAGTCCTGTTTTATAACAGTGGCATTGTGCAGTATTTGTCCTTTTGTGACTGAGATATTTCACTCAATATAATGTCCTCCAGGGTCACCCATTTTGTAGAATATTTTATGAGTCCCTTGTTTTTTCAGTGCTACATAGAATTCCATACCACAGTTTCTCTATCCATTAGTTTGTTGATGGGCACTTGGGTTGCTTCCATCTCTTTGTTACTGTGAATAATGCAGCAATAAATGTGGGTGTGTATACATCTGTTTGGGTGGCAGTTCTGGTTTCTCTAGGGTATCTTTCCAGTGGTGAATTTGCAGACTCAAATGGTATTTCTATTTCCAACTTTTAGAGAAAGCACCATACTGCCTTCCAGAGTGTTTGCACCATTATACACTCCCACCAACAGTGAATAAGGGTTACAATTTCTCCACAACCTCTCCAGCATTTGTTATTTGCTGCTCTGCTGAACTTTCTTATTGTTAGTGGTGTGAGATGATATCTCATATTTGTTGTAATAAAAAATGTTAAAAAACAAATTATTTGGTAGAGGGTTTTTAAAAAACAAATTATTTGGTAGAGTGTTTTTAAAAAACAAAGCATTAAGACATTTTGAACAAAATCAAGTTGGATCCACAGCTCAAACCTTAACCTAGAAACCTACAACCAGAAGAGGATAAAATAGATGAACCAAATCCCTATGCAGATAGAAAAACTTCTCCAACAGGGTAAAAAGGGAAGCCACAGACTAGGAAAAAATATTTGGTAATGACACATCTGATAAGGGACTTATATCTAGAATTTATAGAATATTCAAGCACCACAAGATAAAGGGAAACAACCCAATTGTGAAATGGGCACAGGGTATGAACAGATACGTCACCAAAGAAGACATTCAGATGGCGAACAAACTCATGAAAATCCCTACCTCTAAGAGAGATGTAAATCAAAACAACTATGAGATATCATCTCACCCCAGTAAGAATAGCAAAATTCAACAGAGCAGCAAACAACAAATACCGGTGAAGTTGTGGAAACTGGAACCCTTATTCACTGTTGATAGGAGCATAAAATGGGCCAACTGCGATGGAAGACTATGTGGTGTTTTCTCAAAAAAGTTGCAAATAGAAATATCATTTGACCCAGAAATTCTGCTACTGGGAATTTACCCTAAAGAAACCAGAACTGCCACCCAAGCAGATATATGCACACCCATGCTTATTGCTGCTTTGTTCACAATAGTAAAGTGTTGGAAACAACCCAAGTGCCCATCAACAAACAAATGGATAGAGGAGCTGTGTTATATTCACACAATGGAATACTATGCTGCAGTGAAAAACAAGGAACTCACTAAATGTTATACAATATGAGTGACTCTGGAGGACATTATGCTGAGTGAAATACATCAGTCACAAAAGGACAAATACAAAAAAAATTAAAAAAAAAGGACAAATACTGCATAGTGCTACTGTTGTAAAACAAAATGACATCGGGGTTGAAGGGAACCTAAGAAAAGAGGGGATAAATAATGTATACTGCGTTGAAACAGATGAGGGAGAGAGCTGTTTGAGGAGAATTTATGATTAGGTATTATTTACATGTGAACAGTCCAGAATAAGAGCTACATAGTAAAGTGAACTGGGAAGGGAGGAGGATTACAAAAAATGAAAGCATTTTTTTTTCCATTCAAAGAGGCAGTAGTCAGAACAGAGCAGGGTAACAATGCATGGTTCAAAATTGGGAAGGGTGTATGCCAGGGGATGCATCCTGTCTCCATACCTTTTCAACATGTATGCAGAGCAGATTATCTGAGAAGCTGGGCTCTATGAGGAGAATTGTGGCATCAGGATTGGTGGAAGATCTATTAACAATCTGCATTATGCAGATGACACAACCCTGCTTGCTGAAACTGAGGAGGACCTCATGCACTTGCTGCGAAGGGTCAAGGACCGCAGCCTTCAGTATGGACTGAGTGAGGCTCAATGTCAAGAAGACAAAGATTCTCACCACTGGACCAATTGGCAGCGTCAGGATGGATGGCGAAGAGATTGAGATTGTTCACAGCTTCAGTTTGCTCGGCTCCACAGTCAACACTCTTGGCACCAGCAGTAAGGAAATCAAAAAGCGTATCGCGATGGGAAAGTCTGCTGTTAGGGACCTCTCTAAAGTACTCAGGAGCAACGGTGTCTCTCTGGAGACTAAGGTGCGCTTGATACAGGCCATGGTCTTTGCAATTGCTTGTTATGCATCAGAGAGTTGGACAATGACTAGGGAGGACAGAAGGAGAGTGGATGCTTTTGAGCTGTGGTGCTGGAGAAGGGTACTGAATGTACCACGGACTGCCAGGAAAACAAACAGATTCCTCTTGGAGAGGATTAAACCAAGCTGCTCCTTGGAGGTAAGGATTCTGGGGCTTCGTCTGACATACTTTGGACATGTTGCCAGGAGGGACGGGTCCTTGGAGAGGGACATCATGCTTGGGAGGGTGAAGGGACAGCGCAGGAGGGGAAGACCCTCTGTGAGATGGATTGATTCGGTGACTGGGGTAATCGGGATGGATGTGTCAGAGGCAGTGCGGTTGGCGCAGGATAGAGCAGGGTTTAGGGCTGTTGTGCATAGGGTCGCTATGAGTCGCAAACGACTCAGCGGCACATAACAACAACATTCAAAGAGTAAAGCGAACTGGGGGGAGGGGTGGGTAGGGAGGAAAGTGTGCAACAATGTATGAATGGAAATCCAAAATCTCTGTAAACTTTCATTAAAATTAAAAAAAAGACAACTGTCAGCATTATATCTAATAAACTATGTGTATAGTGTGAAGAAAAAGCAAACCCTTAAAGTAGAAAAGAAAATACTGATTTTTTTAACTGCACAGAAACAAAAAATTCCTGAAAGGCAAAAATAAAAATTAATTAAAAATTAAAGATTCATAAGCAATCAAAGGAAGGTGTTTTGCCACTTAGAATCACAGATAAAGAACTAATTTCCTTAAAAAGAGTTTATTCAAATCAGTAGGGGAAAATGAGCAACCTATGGTGGAAAAGTAGGTAAAGGACAATTCACAGAAAAGGAAATACAGAGGCTCTGATCATATAAAAAGATACTTAACAACACTCAAACAAGAAAAAGCAAATAAAAATCATACTATTTTGTATTTGTCAGATTAACAAAAATTAATAATTGTATAAGATAAATTGGACTGCATTAAAATACAATTCATGAAAAAAAGGGAAACCTTTTGTTGTCAGATGTATGTATTTAACAACAAACCCATTTCCAGAATACATAAAGAACTCCTTAAGTTTGGCACCAGACTACTAGAAGAAGGTTAGTGGTTCGAACCCATCCAGGAGTGCCTCAGAAGACAGGCCTGGTGATCTATTTCTAAAAGGTCACAGCCTTAGAAACCATGAAGAGCTGTTCCTACTCTGTACATGTGATGTTTCTATAAATCTGAACTGACTTGGAAACTACTAAAAATAACAGCAAATTTTAAAATAGTTGAAAAAAACTGTTTAAAATTTAGACCAAAACACTTAACCAGTCACTTCACAGAGGAGAATCTCTAAGCCAATGTCATCAAGAATATCTGTATTAAAACCACAATAGCACACCAGGAATTAGGACGGGAACGCATGCCCTTACTCTAAGGAGAACTGCTGGCCTTTCTTACTCCACAGCAGAAACAAAGCTCAGAGAAGAGGTCTAACATGATGATCACAAAATACTCTTCCCTTGGCAGAGCTGCAGGGTCTACTCCAATTTTGGCTGTTCAGTTAGAAAACCCATTCCTAAAATAGCTTGTCCCTGCCTGACTCGGGAGGTGTCTCCAGACCTTCTCCCTAAAGCAGGGAGCAGCTTCTACTGGCAGGACATAGACAGTGAACTTTGTCAGAGCACCCCTCCTACAGGGCCGTCCTAGAGCAGCTTTAGGAAATGCTTCTTGTGACACTTGGAATTATTGTGATTTTTACAGCTGTAGAATACATTTGTTGGTTTTCTTGTCACTTTTCAGTCTTCGGGAACATTTGTGGGGAGCTAATAAAAACAAAAAATCCCTAACCCAAACTTCTGTGAGAGGTTTAAGTTAAAAGAGAAGCCACCACTCAACAACCTGGAGACTTTCTGAGAAGGTACCTATGCTCCAGAAGGTTGATTTTTGAAATCTCCCTGCTTCAGGGGAAGGCTGATCTTTGAAATGTCCCTGCATCAGTAGCTGTCTCTGGCCTGGATCTGAAGCTCAGGCATGCTGTCCTGAGCTGTGACTGAGGTACCCTCGAAGTTATGAGGACTACAGCTTATCCTACTCGCCAGGAAGAGACCTTAGAAATGCTGCGAGGCCCCTCCTATCTCTCATTTCCTCATTTTCCAGATGAGAAATTGAGGCTCACAAAGAAAAAAAGACTTGCCCAAAGAAACACAGCAAGTTAATGGCAGAACAAAGACTAGAACCCAGGTCTCCTGACTCTTCTTTGTCACTGTGGCTTGCTTTCTTTTCTTCTACTTCTAGGGTCATGAAGCCTTGGATGTAATAACAAACCCCAACCAGTTGGAAAAATGCCTTTCACTTGGCCAGTAACCGCCCTCCTTCTTTTGACCAATCAGGCCTTATCCTGAATGCTCTGTTTGGCTTCCATCTGAAGTAAAAGCATGTCACAGTTTACAGAGTCCTTGAGCTGTGCCAAGGAAAGCCTACCAGAGTCTTCAACTTGCATAACCTGAGCAGGTCCTGGGAACAGAGTAAGGCCAAGAGATGGCCCATGAGTTAGTTAACTCTGCTCCCAGCGTTTGGCAACCAGAACGGTTATGATCTGAGATGTATCCTCTTTTCTCCTTCTCATCTCTCTCTCTCTGGCACACCCGAACCCTCGTGGCCTGGGCAGAGTGTCCCAGATCTCAGGACCTATTGGCAAGACCTGTCCCTTCACCCACTGTAAAACAGTTAAAGAGGCTGTGAGGCGAGTGGGATCTGAGCCCTCTGGAGGAATTCCAGGCACTCCACCCTGATGAGGAAGAAATCACTGGGTAGGAGTGAGGGAGCAAAGTCCTATCACATGGTTAGAGGTGGACCAGACAAGGGCACGTTGGAAAGAAAAGTCCAATATCCAGGAAAGCGCCACTCAGAGCTGGCCTGCCATGGACGTCCTGGTCCGATTCCTGCAGCTGCTAGTGCTGCTCCTGACCCTGCCCCTGCACCTGTTAGCGTTACTGGGCTTCTGGCAGCCCATATGCAAAACCTACTTTCCGTATCTGATGGCAACACTGACCGTCAAGAGTAACCGCAAAATGGAGAGCAAGAAGAGAGAGCTGTTTGGCCAAATCAAGGGGTTTGCAGGAGCCTCCGGGAAGGTGGCGCTGCTGGAGCTGGGCTGTGGCACCGGGGCCAACTTCCAGTTTTACCCAGCCGGATGTAGGATCACCTGCCTGGACCCAAACCCCAACTTTGAGACTTTCCTGACAAAGAGTATGGCTGAGAACAAGCACCTCAAATATGAGAAGTTTGTGGTGGCTTCTGGAGAGGACATGAGGCAGCTGGCGGACAGCTCCATGGATGTGGTGGTCTGCACCCTGGTGCTGTGCTCTGTCAAGAGCACCAAGAAGGTCCTGCAAGAGGTTCAGAGAGTGCTGAGGCCGGTGAGCAGAGGGGAAGGGCATGGGCATGGGGCAGGAAAAGCCACATCAGCCATCCAAAAACCATGTGCCAGGGAGGTGATGCCAGTTCATGGGAGCCTCATCTGTGCCAGAGCAGAACAGTGTTCCATAGGGTTTTCAATGGCTGGGTTTTTGGGGTTTTGTTGGGGTTTTTTGTTTGTTTGTTTGTTTTTGTGTTGGTTTTTTTGTTTGTTTTTTGTTTTGTTTTTGTTTTTTGGGGTTTTGTTTTGTTTTGCTTTTGTTTTTTCAGAAAATCACCAGGCCTTTCAGGTAAGGTGCGTCTAGGCAAACTCAAACCAACAACTTTTAGGTTAGCAAAAAAAGAAAAAAAAAACTTGCTCATTGTTTTGCACCTTCTAATGACTTCTCAGAGGATCCAACCAAATTACCAAATTAAAACTGAAAGCCAAATTTTTAAAAAAGCAAAAAAAATTCATTGCCATTGAATCTGTTCCAACTTAGGGTGGCCCCCATCCGGAGTTACAAGACAGAACGGGGACAGTGTTTTCTTGGCTCTAACCTGTAGGGAAGCAGTTCACTAGGTGTTTCTTCCAAGCGGCCACCGAGTGGACTTGAATCCTCAACCTTGGTTTTCAGACAATTGCAAACTCCTGGTGCTATCCAGGTCCCTAAGGCCAACCAGGAGAGGGAATCATGTTTCACCACATTAAGCACCCCACTCCGCTGCCATCTACTGGTGAAGAACAGGAAATATGGCCGGTGTGGTAATGGGGGAGGATTCTGAGAAAGCATGTTGGCCCATTACCTATAATGCCGTGAAGCGGGGAGGAGCAGAGAAGCCCTCTTGAAGGAACTGATGTTTCCACTGAGGACCAAGAGGTGTGTAAGGGAATGAGGAGAAATAAAAGAGTGACCTATGTAGAGATCTATTCAAAGCTTTGTCTTAAATACTTTGGGCATGTTGCTAGGAGAAGCTATTCCTTTGAGAGGGACACCTTGCTTGGGAAGGTGGAGGGTGGGAAGCAAATGAGAGGAAGCCCCTCATCCAGGTAGACTGACATGGTGCCATTGGCAATGGGCCTGGGTGTGTCAGAGATTGTGAGTACAGCACAGGATAGGATAGAGTTCAGATTGATTGTTTATAGAGTGGCTGAGTCATAGTCGACTCCATGGCACCTACCAACAAACAACAACTATGTAGAGATATGAGGGGGTAGAACCTCACTGAATTTGAACTGGGTATGGAAAGAATATTAAGTAATATTATTCATATTTACCAAATATTGCCTAGTATATTTAATCCAAATGTAAGGAATGCCAAAAGAACAAACAGATTGTCTTGGAGAAGGTGCAGCCAGAGTTTTCCTTTGAGGCAAGGATGATAAAGCTTCATCTCACATACTTTGGGCATCTTGTCATTAGGAGAAGCTATTCCTTGGAGAGGGACATCACTCTTGGAAAGGTGGAGGGTCAGCAAAGGAGAAGAAGACTCTCATTGAGATGGATTGACACGGTGACTGCAATGGGCTCAAGTGTGTCAGAGATGATGAGGAGGGTGCAGGATAGGACAGGGTTTAGGTCTGTTGTTCACAGGATCGCTGGAAATCGTACTTGATTCAACAACAACAAAAGGTTCCTGGTGGTGCAATGGTTAAGTACTTGGATGCTAACAAAAAGTCAGTTCAAACCCCACCAACATCTTTGAAGGAAAAAAAGTCCTGACAATCAATTCCTGAAAAGATTCTAGCTTAGGCAACCCCACACAGGACTTGTACTCCATCCTATCAGGTCAATGTGAGCTGAACTTGACTCCACAGTGCACAATGTGCAGAGAGGGCTGATGGTCTCAACAAGTAGAGGAGGCAGTGAGCAAATGTACTGTTTGCTGAGCTAAAGGCTGAAATGAAACCTGTTTTAGATGTGTTAGGTCTGAGATGCCACTAAGATGGGGGGGGGGACAACTAGTTAGTTGCCTTTGAGTTATCATGGTACCTCTGAGCCTAGTTTTAAAGAACCCAGACCTTAGTCAGGAATCAAGTCTGGGTTTTCCATGGGAGGTAGCCTGGGATAGTCCCTAAGATGTTCTGTGGTATGTTTGTGGAGTCTCAGGGCAAAGGCTGGGGCTATTCTGACCACATCTCTGGGTAGAGACATCTTCCCATTTGTCTGCCCTCAAGTACGTCATCCTTTCTGTCTTTACAGGAACTAAAGATCTCTCATCAATGCAATGCTCTCTTCCAGGACTTTGGGTGGGAGGGTATGAGTCACAGGATAGAGAAAATGTCAGTGACAGAACATTTTACTACATAAACTCTTAGGCCAACAACTTTCACTCCATCAAGAGGTTCACCCAGGATTGGCCAAAGGGGTGGAGGTGAGGTTGGAAGCAGGGAGTGGAATGGAGCAGAAAGGTGACACTAACTCTCTCCTCCCACCCAGGGAGGAGTGTTCTTCTTCTGGGAGCATGTGGCTGAGCCACGTGGAAGCTGGGCCTACATGTGGCAGCAAGTTTTAGAGCCCACCTGGAAACACATTGGGGATGGCTGCTGCCTCACCAGGGAGACCTGGAAGGATCTGGAGAACGCCCGGTTCTCTGAACTCCAGATGGAACGACAACCACCTCCCATCAAGTGGTTACCTGTCGGGCCCCACATCATGGGAAAGGCTGTGAAATAAGTCTTCTTCAAGGGCCCCCAAGTCACTCACTTCTCCTCCCTCCTCCCCTCGTCAGAACAATCCCACCCATACACAATAACCAAGCCTGTCTTTTATTAGGCCATGTAGCCATTCACACACTACCCCTTAACTCTTCTCTCCCCAAGCTCTGCCAGGTGGAATCTCTAACTTCACTCCTTTCTTTCACAGTGAAAGAGCTTATTCTCACCCATAATAGAAAGGGGGAAAGCAACTATATATACCCTGTCACATCCTGAACTGCCAGTTTCTGGGCTGGGCCTTCCAACTTTTGCACACCTACCCCCTCAGCCAGCACCCCTCCACTCCCGCTCTCCTTACTCCTATTGTAAGGTCTCCCTCTGCTTTGCAGTCATCACACCTATTTGCCTGTAGGAACTGGTCCCAAAAGCTTTAGTATATGTGTCCTTGCCAGACCACGTGATGAGTCCTTCTCATCAGTACAAATATGTAAGTTACAGGGGTGCTGAAGACCACCAGGCTTCTCCTAGACACCCTAAGTTGATGGAACAGGACTTAGTAAAGAAGCCAAAGGTTTTCATCCTGAAATGTTTTTAATAAATAGATAAAACTTACTATACTGAATCAACAAACTACGGTCAGAGGAAAGGGGGGAGTAGGGAGGGAGGAGCCCCTGAGTCAGTGATGCACCTCCTCCCCAGCCCTCTAAACTAAGGCACTTTGGGGGAACAGGTTCTCGGGCCTGCTACACAGAGTGTATGTAAGAGGGTGAGGTTAAGGTCCTTCTCCACACCCTTGAATTAGGACGCCCAGGCCCTTCTCACCCTGCCTCACAGCCCCATCCCTAATTTGCCCCCCTCTCATCGCACAGCATTCCAGAGGGGTGATATGACAGGAATCCTAGTGGACTGGGGAAAGGTTCACGGCCCTGAGGAAGAAGATCCTGCAAAATCCTGGTGTGATGCCAGAGACCAACTCTACTCTCTTCACCTTAAAGAGCTATCTCTAGGAAAGGGGTGGAGGGTACCCACAGGCCAGGCCAGGACAAAAGCAGCTAGGCAGTAGCTGGTACAGGATGCGCCTCCAGGCCTGGCTCAGGGTGCCCGTCAGAAGCCAGGATGGGGCTTGCATCAGAACCCTCCCTCCAGGGGCTGCCCCAGTTGTTCCTCAGGATGGTGCCTGTCTTCTCCTCCTTGAACTGCTGCCGGTCTTCCCGTGGGATCTTCACCGCATGGTACTGGGGCACTGTGGCCTCGGGGTATTGCGCCCGCTTGAAGAATCCCATCTGTAAAGGCCAGACAAGGAAGATCCAATGTGCTGAAGCCTCCGGAGTGTATGCCCAGCACAGCACAGTCCCTTGCCCTCACCATCCCCAGTATGGATAAAACCAACTGCAGGAGAAAGGACACATGCTAGACAGTCATCTAATGAGTGAGCAATTCCCTCTATCAGTGCTGGGTCCCTGGTTTTCATCCACATTCAGACTCCAGGATTCAGACCCAAGATGCAGGACCCAAGACACCTCCCTTAGGCCCTGAAAGAGGAAGTTAAAGGTATTTGCCGACCCCAAAGTTTTCTATCCACCCAACCTTTTCAGAGACCAAATAACCTCCCTCAGAACACACCAAAGAAGAAAACAGCTTCCTAGACCATTGTATGGTCTGGAATGATTCCTCTAAAGCCTCACACACTACACCCTGAACCGTCAGCCTAGAGCAGGGCCAGGACCCACCCTAAGTCATGAACATGCTGGTCCTCACATAATCCGGTGGAAAAGTGCCCCCTGCATACGCATGATCAGGATCACCAGGACTCCTACATGCTCAGACTCCTGCACAGCATCTCCTTGTAAAATCATCTCTGCACACTCATGCCCACAGAAAAGGCATGCAGGGCACCTCCCCACATGCTCACACTCCACTGGCCCACCCAACACTTGTGCATGACCAAGGCTGTGTATACTTACTTTTATAACCTACTCTCTTATCATTAATTACCTCCCACCTCAGTTCCCGGGACTCACACCATCCTCATGCAATCTCATTTCTTCACCTTGCACATTCACGGCTCCCTGAATGCTAGGAGCTCTATTTATACTCACTCACATTTATACCCATCCCGGGACACACATATTTGCACATGCACACGTGTGCATTCACGCAACAGTTACCCCACAGTCCCTGGACCACCAACTTGCACAGCTGAGGGTTGCACAGCCAGATGGGCCCGGTGATAGTTGGTGGGGAAAGATGAACTCTGACTGCTCCGATGGAAGAAACCACACTGAGGTGTTGAAGGGGAAGGGGGAGCAAAAGAGGCAGAGGATGGGAAGACTGAGGAAGGATGAGGGCCCTTACCTGAGATCCTAGCGTGGGTTTCATAAAAGTATCAGTCTCCCCTAAACTGGCCAGGTTCCCAACAATTTGGATGCTACTCCAGAGGCCTGGTTTACAGTGTTTCACATTTGCCAAAACATGTTGTTGGTCTGTGAATGGTCTACAGGAATAAACCTTGAGAGTAAAGAGAGTCTCTCTCTAGCATCAAGGACGTGCACGGTTCTATAAACAGCTGGGGCATCTGGTTCTAGGTGTAAGCCCTGGTGATGTATGTGATTCTCTGGACTGACAGGTGCACTTGTGAGCTTTGATGTTACATCTGAGACACAAGGGTGATTCTGTATAAACAAAAAAGGATCTCATGCTGACCCCAGGATGTGGTGGTTCCAAGATCAGACCTGGAGGCAATTCTCTGGAAGCACTTTCCCATATGTGTTGGCCTTATTGGCCTCAGTTTCCCTTTCAGCCTACCTGGAATCTGGTTAAATCAGATCATACTTCTCTGCCTTTATGACTTTGCCTACCATGGTCCTTCTGGATGCTGTTAGTCCATTGACTCCATCTCCACATTCAAGTTCTATTACCTATCTTCCTCCTAAGACCCAGCTCCAGGATAAATCCTCTGAATTTTCATCTTCTGAAATCCTACTACACTTTCTTAACTCATCACCTGCATTGTGTTCATCTACAAAGTTTGCCTGCTCCACTAGACTGCAAAATCCCTGAGGATAAGATCTTCATCTGACTATCTTTGAACCTTCCAGGGACAGAGAGAATCCCTGGGACCTGCTGGGTAAGTACGTAATGCATATTTGCTGGGGTGGGAGGAAAGATAGCTGGGAAATGTGTAGATGGGTAGATAAGAGAAACACAGCCCAAAAAGCCACTTGCCTGAGAGGGAAGTTCATACCCCACTCACTCACCCTCCCAGACCTCACCTTCCACATCAGCAACACCAGCAGTGCCAGGACCAACAGCCCTGCCAAAACAGCCAACAGAATGACCCACCAAGGTACTCCTTCTGCCACCACAGCCACTGGGTCCAAATATACCATCACTGGAATCTGAGGAGAAAGAGAGGTTACAGGAGCAAGAGCAGGAGGGCAAAAGAGAGAGAAGAGCCCTACTCAACTAACTCAGCAGCTTACCACCGTGGAGGCATCTTTGAGCATCAAGTTCTTGATGGAGGACTTCACTGTGATGTTGGCTCTGACAATCACTTCCAGGGATTTGACAGCTGAGTACTCCTAAGAAAGCAAGGAAGAGGCTTAAATGTCCTCTTAAATGTCCCCATGGCCCCCTCCCTTCCATCCAGTCCCTGAAATTATAAGTAGAATAGTGCCAAATGTAAGCATACCTCATTTTATTGTGTTCCATTTTATTTCACTTCACAGATACTGCATTTTTAACAAACTGAAGGTTTGTTGCAAAACTGTGCTCAATGTATGCTTACTTCATGTCTTTGTGCCACGTTTTGGTAATTCTCTCAAAATGTCAAAGTTTTTCATAATGTTATTGCACACTTAGTAGACTACAGTATAATGTAAAGATAACTTTTATATGCCCTTGAAAATCACAAAGTTCATTTTATTGTGATATTTGTTTTATTGTGGTGGTCTGGGACCCAAGCCACAGTATCTCAAGATCTGTCTGGACAGAAGATGTTTTTGCCTCTCTTAGGTAAAGGATATGCTGCATTTTGACAGAGAAGTGGTGGAGGAGAACTGAGTTCCAAAGGGGCAGCTGTGGGAGAAGCAGCCCAGCCCAAGGTCCCAACAGAGCCCTCACCTCCAGGAAGGTGCTGTTCCACAGTCGCCCCCAAACGTGCAGCACAGCCACTCGGTCAAAGCTGTAGAGGGGACAGCTAAACACCACGCAGTTAGCTGTGCCCCGGGCACAGTCCTGGGGACAAAGACAGGCAGAACTCTGAGCGGCTGGACCCCATTTCATTGAGCCTCTCCCAAGGCCTGGCATCCTTATAAAGGTGATCACACAGACACAGAGTCTGCCTGGAGGCTTAATGCCATCCCTCGATGAGCCTCTACACCTTAGACCTCTTTCCCTTTTCACTTTTCTTACCTAACCTCCAATTCCCCTCCTCCAACCCTGTGGTCTACCTGGATTATAAAAAAGTCTGGCCTAATAATTAAACTATCAGATAAAACTGAAAATGCATAAGCAGCAGAGGATAAACTTGATGACTGGAACCACCTTACATTTAAATCTTTATGTGCATAGAAAGATTTTTCCAAAAGAATATTAAGACAACCCACAAAATGAGAAAAAATATTTAGCAATGACATATCTGATAAGGTACTAATCACTAAAATTTACAGAAAACTCCAAAAGCTCAACAAGAAAAAGATAAACAATCCAATTATAAAATATGCAGAGGACATGAAAAGGCATTTCACCAAAGAAAGACCCCAAAAAAGTGAAGTCATTATCAAGATCATTAGCTTATTGGAGAGATGCAAATAAGAACAATTAAGCACTTTACCTCAACAACAAAAGTAAAATTCAGTAAGATAACAAACATCAAATGCTGGCAAGGGGGTGGCAATATTGGAACTCTTATATACTGCTGATGGGAATGCAAATAGTGCAACCACAATGGAAAGCAGTTTGGCACTTAGAAAGTTGGGAATAGAAAAATCACTTGATTCAGCAATACCAATACTAAGTATATATCTTATAGAAATAAGAACTGTGACAGAAATTGATTTACGTGTACACATGTTCACTGAAGCATTACATACAGTAACAGAGAGATGGAAATAACACAAACGTGCATCAACTAATAAATGGCTAGGGAAACTATAGTGCAGTCACATAGCAGAGTATTATGCAATACTAAAGAACAATAAGGAATTTGTTAAACACTGTGCAGCATGGTTGATTCTAGAACAAATTATGCTTAGTGATAGGCACAATTACACTGAGTCAGTTACATAAGGACAATTATGATATAAGACTACCATTCTAAAAAGCTAAGGAAGGTTTTACACACAGAATCATTTGTGGATGGTTATTAGAGATGAGAAAGGAAGAAGAGGGGAGTTAAAACTAATAAATAGATAAGTTGTGTGAAGGGAAAGAAAATACATAATAAGGCATTGATCAGACATTATAATTAATTAATTAATTGCAGTAATCAATTGTAATTAATGTAATAAAGTAAAATGTATATGAATGACTGAGTGAAAAACTAATATTATTTGTAAACTTTCACTCAAATATACAAAATAAAACAAAATGTATATTTTTAAAAAGTAATCTAGAAATGGAGGGAGAAACTAATAAAAATACTACTATTGTTGGAGAAGAGATTGAAACTGTCAACAGCCTCATCTTACTTGGATCCATAATTACCACCCTTGGTGCCAGCTGTCAGGAAATAAGGAGACACATTGCACTAGGAACGTCTGCAGTTAGGGACTCCTCCAAATTACTGAGGAGTAATGACATCACTTTGATGACTAATGTGTGCCTGATTCAGGCCATGGTCTTTGCAATCACTTGCTATTCATCTGAGAGCTGAACAGTGAATAGGAATGACAGAAGAAGAATTGATGCCTTTAAGCTGAGGTGTTGGAGAAGAGCACTAAATATCCCATGGATGGCCAAAAGAGCAAACAAATACATCTTGGAGAGGGCAGCCGGAGTGTTCTTTGGAGGCAAGAATGATGAGGCTTTGCCTCACAAACTTCAGGCATGTTTCTAAGAGGTGCTATTCCTTGGAGAAGGATATGATACTTAGAAGGGTGATGAGTCGGCAAAGGAGAGGAAAACCCTCAACCAGGTGGACTGACACAGTGACTGCCACAATGGGCTCTAGTGTGTCGGGAAGTGTGAAAATATCACAGGATAGGATGGGTTTCAGATCCACTGTTCATAGGGTCACTATGAGTTGTACTGGACCAGACAGTACCTATCTACAAATACAACAACATCCCAAATGTAGAGAACTCTGGTAGCTTAGTGTTAAGGAGTTGTACTGCCAATCCAAAGGCATGTAGTTCAAATCCACCTCTGCTGCTGTACTGGAAAGATAGACAATCTCCTCTCATGCAATTTACCATCTCTGAAAACCCACTGGTGGGTCAGCTATAAGTTGGTTCCACCTCAATGGTACATAATAACTCCAAATCTAGGTTAGTCAGCTTTAAAGGATGTAGAGGGAGGCTCTTCTACCTTTATGGCAGCAGATAAAGTAGCTTCCCTAATTGATGTTTGTCTTATCTTTCAATTTACTGAGTGCCCTACTATCTGCCAGGCAGTTATCTCATTTGATCCTGCAAGGTATAGATTATTAACAAGTTGCTATCAAGTCTATCCCAGCTCATGGTGACCCCATGAGTGTCAGAGGAGAATTGTGTACTGCAGGGTTTCCAATGATTAATTTTCCAGAAGTAGATCACTAAAATTCTTTTCCTAAGGCACATCTGAGTGAACTTGAACCTTTAACCTTTTGTTTAGCTACTGAGTGTTTTAACTGAAACCCCCACAGGCAGGGCATATTTATCATGTTCATCCTTCAAATGAGGAAACTCAAAGAGGTCAAGAGGCCTGCCTTACTTAGGCTACACAGCTAGTAAAGCTGGTAAATGAACGGAACAGATAGATGAACCCAAATCTATCGTCAACAAACTCATACTCTTGTACTAAGTCAAACTCATTAAAGAAATAGGAAGATGCCCCAGGCACTACTGGGAGACAAGGCATATTCCTCCAATGTCTCCCAACATCTATTTGGTCCAGTTACCACCTAATGACTCATTTGTCTAAAAGTCATATTCTGGCTAATTCATCACACTTCCTCCAGTGGCACAGTCCATAGGCAGCTGTACTGCTAATCCAAAGGCTGTTCCGGTGGTTCAAATTCATCAGCATTTCAGCAGGAGTAAAATGGGTAGTCGCCTCCCATGCAATTTACAGTTTCTGAAAACCCACTGGCGGGTCAGCTGTGAGTCAGTTCCGACATCACAGCAATAACTTTTTACCACCATCCACACTTATAAGAATGCTTTGAAACTGTTTCTATTCTTTGAGATATCTTTTATTTTACCACTTTTGAGCAACTCAGCAGTCTTCAGTTGATTCTTCTGAGAACAAGGCCTTCTACTTTAATTTTAGGTTAAAGAATCCATTTGAAACTTCTTATTAAAAAGGAAACTTTTCAGAGGAAATTAGACATACGGAAAAGTAGAACTACCCATGTGTAGGGAACAGCAATTACAGAAGTTTACATTACTCCAGGGGCCCCTGGATTGTGCACTGAAGTCTGTCACCCAACAAGGCATATTGACATCCTGACTCCTAGTGCCTAAGAGTGCCTTGCTTGGGGCGGGGGGGGCAGGATCTTTGAAGATGTTATCAGAATAATATGAGATCATACTGGAGAAGGGTAAGTCCTGATCCAATGTGAGTAATGTCCTCAAAAAAGAGAAACAGCAAATGTCAGAGAGACAAAAGGCAGATATAAACAGACGCACGCATGTACA
This sequence comes from Elephantulus edwardii, assembly GCF_000299155.1. Taxonomy (NCBI): domain Eukaryota; kingdom Metazoa; phylum Chordata; class Mammalia; order Macroscelidea; family Macroscelididae; genus Elephantulus; species Elephantulus edwardii. The sequence goes on along the minus strand of NW_006399962.1, from coordinate 4,864,779 downwards.
AGCCAAGAAACACCAGGGGCCATCACCAGAGGCTAGGAGAGAGGCATGGAGTAGATTCTGCTTCAATGCTCTCATCTCAGGAAAAATCAACACAGAAACACCTTGATTTCTAACTTCTAGTCTCCAGAACAATTCCATAAATGTCTATTCTTTTGCCTCCTGACAAGTTCTCAGGGAAGTGGGGAAGCTCAGAGTCCTGGAGAGAGAACCAGATGTGATGGAGCTTCCCGAAAATGCTAGCCCAGGTGCTTCCATGCCTCTGAGACCTGCAGTTTCTTTGACTCTTTCCCTTAGTTGCCCATAATTGGGATTTGCCCCCTCACAACCAAGCTAAATACCCCCTTTAATGTATGTCCCCACCACACTCTCACTGTCAGTACCATCCTAATCTGCCCAGTAAATCCATTTAAAGAATAAAACTATGCAGAGTATACAGAAGCAAGGGAATCAAAGTCATTACTTAAAAGGACAATTTGTCGGGTGAAGGGAGAGGGTGAAGGAAATGGGAAGGATCTGGCAGGGACCTGAAAAGACTGGGTCATGATGGGCAAGGTCCATTTTACATTTCTAAAATATAATGCATGGGAATGATTGTATAAAATACAATGTGAATGAAGAATAGTGTGTAAAAGAACTATGAGATATAATTGTCAGAATATAGTCAGAATAGCAAAATTTAACAGAACAGCAAGCAACAAATGCTGGTGATGTTGTGGAGAAACTGGAACCCTTATTCACTGTTGGTGGGAGTGTAAAATGGTACAACCACTGTGGAAGGAGGTATGGCTCTTTCTCAAAAAGCTAAGTAGAGATACCATTTGACCCAGAAATTCCACTACTGGGAATATACCCTAAAGAGACCGTAACTGACAACCAAACAGATATATGCACACCCATGTTTATCGCAGCTCTGTTCACAATAGCAAGGAGTTGGAAACAACCCAGGTGCCCATCAACAAACGAATGGGTAGAGAAGCTGTGGTATATTCACACAATGGAATACTCTGCTGCATTGAAAAACAAGGAACTCATTCAATATTATTCAAAATGGGTGAGCCTGGAGGACATTATGCTGAGTGAAATATCTCAGTCACAAAAAGACAAATATTGCATGGTGCCACTGCTGTAAAATGGGACTGATATCAGGGTGGGGAGAAGACTGAGAAAAACTGGATAAATTGTGTATACTGCACTGAAACAGATGAGGGACTGAATAATTTAAAAGCGATGTATGATAGGGTATTATGGTTATCACAAGAGTCCACAATTAAGGTTGCATAGTGGAATGTACTTGGGGCGGTGGGAGGGGTGCGGGGGGATTGTGTACCAGGGAGGGAGTCTTTCTTTTACTTTTGAAAGAGAGGAGCGAACTGGGGTGCGGGGGGAGAGGGCTGGGCGGGGAGAGAAGTGCAGCAATGAATGAATGGAAATCCAAATTCTCTGTAAATGTTCATTAAAATTATTTTAAAAATAAAATAAAATTTTAAAAAAGGTAAAAAAGGAATAGGAATAGACTGAATGATATATTGTGTATGATATGCTGCCATTTTGATTATTAGCATTTTAAAAGACTTAAGGATGTTTTTGACATTATGATAATGAGGTAGGTTTCCTTGTACAAATTTACTTTTTCATTCTAAGAGTTCAAAGAGCAACAAACAGATCTCAAAGGTACCTAAAAGAATCCTATCACTATAAAACTCATGTAAACTTTATAAGAAGAATTGATTGCTTGGTTAACTCACTCGCCTTAGGTCAAATGCCTGGCCCTGAAGCGAGCACTTGACAGATGTGGGAGGATCTGGGGCACTAGCAGCTGCTTCACAGGTGCCTCTTTCCCACAAGGAGTGAAGAGAGCTGTCTTATCAACTTGTCCTCAGTGTTTGATCATTGCACTTGTTGACAAGTCACCCTTCCCCAAAACCCACCACTCCAATGCACTCCACAGTATCTTCTACCACATTGCCACACACACCCATCTGGCAGCCTGGCACTCACCAGGGTAATGTTTTTCTTCTTCTCAGCAGAGGACACTGGCCACCAGAATGTGCTGGGTTCCAGCTGCTCACGTGGCTCCTGCTTCTCCGGCTGCTCTAGCTCCCGCCGCCTCCGGTCCCTGTTGTCCACATCCTAGATGTGGGGAGGGATAACCAGTTGATACCTTTCAAGTGCAGCAGTCCAGGGTCACATTTGCTCCCTCACTTTCCTCCAAATTCTCTCACACCCACTCTCCCCATCTGGAAGACAAAGGTATCCTTCCCAGGGGCTAACCCCTCCACTCTCCTGTGCAGCAGCCCATCCTGCCTAAGCCTCACCAGGTGGAGAATATTGGGCCTCGGGGAACACAGGCCCCTCTGCCTGGACCCCTGCCCTTCCTCCAGCTCCACCCGCATCGGGTACAGCAGCCATTTCCCGTTGGCAATCTCATGGGGCCACATGATGTTGAGGAAGGCAGAGCCTAGGGTGTTGAGCGACTGGCCTTGATTGGAGACCTGTGGGCATAAGGACGTATGAAGGGAGGATGTTCAGTTCCTAAGAAGGTAGTAAATCTGTAGAAATGGAAAACAAGGGCTGAGGGGAAACCTTAAAGAGGGACTTTAACTAAGACTTAGGTCGTAGACCCCACCAGGCACCATATCCTCCCCTCCCTAAATCCAGGAGATCCTGGAGGTGTCTTTGGGAGGAATGAGGAGAGGTTTCCACAAAGCAGGAGTAAAATTCTAGGAAAAGACATCATACCTCCCATCATGTTCTAAGAAAAGAATCAATCATCCCTCCCATTATGTTCCCATTCCCCAGCCAAGGCCCGCAGTAGAGACATTTTCCTGAGCTCCTGTCACCTCTCAAGTACAGCAGATATGAGGGTCAGTCAGGATGACCAGGAAATGGTCAGCTGAAGCCCCAGGACTGCCCACAACCAAAGACCGGGTGGAATAAAGCTGTCATGAATGCACCACCAAGCAACCACATTGGTCACGTTTCTGACTCTCCCCTCGGAGGGTCCCATGCCAGGCCACACGACACTTACCGTGACCTCATACTTGACCTTGCTGCCCACATCCCGCTCAGACTGCATGGCACTCTCTCCCCTCACCACACCAGAGAAAAAGAGTTGCTGGGGGATGGCCACCCTGGTATGAAAAAGTCCAAACAGGGACTGAGGAGGTCTAGGTCCTGGCCGAATGGAGAACCAGGAGAGTGAAGCCAAGAACGACTAAGCCTAGGGCTTCGGGGTGGTGACATCTCTCCTCCCTCCAGAGGAAGTACCCTCTTTGGGCACAGCTTACCCAGCAATGGACAGTGGCAACTCTATGAAGACCCGGGCCCGAGCAAAGACTGGATGAAATTCCTGCTCACTTATCCTGCGTGAGGGCAGGGCAGGCATGGGCAGTTAGCACGGGTACCAGGGGGACACAGCAATTCAATTGTCCTGCCCTGCCCTGCCCTCACCCCATCCTAACCCCACCAGGCTTACGTTGCCAACAACAGCTCAATCTCCAGCTCTGTGGTCTCAATGGTGATCCCTGAGGTGCTAAGGATGAGGTAGAAGGTGACCTAGACCGCAAGTGAGGTGGAATGGGGTCAGGGGAAGTCTGGGAGCTTAAGGAAGGGCTCATGGGCTACAGAGTTGCTGAGGGGGCTAAAAGCAAATATGCTAACCTGGGCACCTCTCTTCATGGGGTTCCCCAGCTCACACTCGACATGGGAGGCATTCTCATTGGACAGGCAGAGAGGCTTCTCCTAGAACAGGAAGAGAAGAGAGGTCCATTTAAACTGCTGAAGTTCCCTAAGGCCCCACCCTACCCACTCTGCCCCAAGTCCTCACTGTAGGGTCCAGGGCTCGGACTCCTGAGTAGTGCAAAGCCGCAGGGAGGGTGACCAGGAGCTGGGCCTCATGAGCATCATCCCCATCAGCCTGAGGCTGGGCTGGGTCCGAGGGCAGGTTGGTGACCTTAAGCTCCAGGCTGATGACTGGCTGCCCACTCAGTGCAAACAGGGCTGTCATCCCATCCGAATCCCTAGGGGTCGGATCCCTCTCATTATAAGACCTGAACACCTTCCTCAGCTCCTCTCATGCCCAGTCTCCTTCTCCCTTTGCATGCTGCCCTCATCTACTCCCTAGGCCCCTCGAGTCCAAGTTCTCACCACCCTCAAGAGATCCTGCTGAGGAATCAGGGGCTCTGCGCTCCCCTCCCCACTCTATCACTTACTTACCTTGGACAAATACCCTCTCTAGATCTCAACGCTCCATTTCTAGGTGGGAATGAAAATATCTCCGACTTCTTAGCATTGTGAAAACTATCATAAGTATTGTGAAGGACTGTCATTCCTTACCAAGGGAGTCTCCAGGGCTCCTTAATTGACCTTTATTCTGTCATTGTCTGAATTATCAGTAGTTTACACACATGCACACCCTTAGCCCTCACTTGCCTGGACCTCCTGAGGAGACTACCTTCCACCCCTTGAGCACATGCCCTCCCACCCCACCTGCACACCCCCACCCTGTTCCCTCACATGGGCAGAGGCTGGAACTCCGTGTCGCTGACCCGGGCACAAAAACGGGCATGGACCAGCTGCATGTTGCTCTGGCAGATCTTGTCTTCACCACAGCCCTGCTTCAGGAAGTGGATCTAGGGAGAGATGTAAAGGACAGTCCCAGGATGGTACAAATTAAACCTAAACTCACTCACTGCCTTTGAGTCCAACCTGACTCACAGTGACCCTCCATCAGGTTCCTGAGGGTGTCAACATTTACAGGAGAAGATCACTCATGTTTTTCAGAGCAGATTCAAACTGCGGACCTTCTGGTTAGCAGTCTGGTAAATTACTTACTTTACCACCAGAGCTCCTTAGGAAAGTATTTTGTTGTTAAGTGTCATCAAGCCAAGTATGACTCATAAGGACCCTTTGAACAACAGATCTGAACCCTGTCCTGTCCTGTACTAACCTCACAATCTCTGACACACTCAAGCCCATTGCTGCAGTCACAGTGTCAGTCCACCTGGTTGAGGGTCTTCCTCTCTTTGACCATCCCTCCACCTTCCCAAACACGATGTCCCTCTCCAAGGAATATCCTCTCCTCATAACATGTTCAAGGTATGTGAAAATAAGTCTTTGCCTTCAAGGAGCACTCTAGCTGCACCTTCTCTAAGACTTGTTCTTGTAGCAGACCATGGTACTCTTGCCAATTCTTCCTCATAAAGTCCAGCCTTCCGAATGATCTGTTCCATATATAGACTGAAAAGGCATAGAGACAGCATACATCCCTGATGCACTCCTGTCTTGATTTTGAACCATGCAGTGTTCCCTTCCTCTGTTCTGATGACTGCTTCCTGGTCTAAGTATAGGTTTCACATAAGCTCAATCAAGTGTTCTGGAATTCCCATTCTTCTCAATGTTAGCCAGAAATTTTTGTGTTCCACACAGTCAAATGCCTTTGCACACATTTTGTCAGAGCTCCTCCAAATATGAGGAGACATAGAATAAGGGGTTTGAGGATGTAGCCTATGATGGTGTAGTCTACAAGCGAGTTACAATGTTAAGTCAAAGGTTGGGCTTTTCTTATAGTTCAAATCTACCAGTTACTCTAAAGAAGAAAGAAGGATGATTTCCTCCATTGTGATCTACAGCCTGAGAAACCCAATGGAGTGTCAGCTATGGGTTGGTTCTGACTCAACAGCAATGGATTTGTTGTTTTGGGATAAACTATCAAAAGAGCTCGGAAGTCTATAAAAAGAGATCATTGGTAAGAGACAGTGATCATTAGCTTTAACAGCTTCTTCTCTTGGGACAAACTAGAACTCATGCTCACCTCTGCCCGCTGGGTGCTGGGCTGGTGAGCATTAAGGATGGGGGCCACTGGGGGTAGCCCCTGGCTTGGAGCCTGTCGTCGGATTCGAGGGGTCTGGAGGCTATAGGACAGGGTCACCACAATGGCTCGAAGCTTGTCCTTGACATTCTCCTGGGAAGGGGAAAACAGACATAAATACCACAACGAATATGAAAGGTGGAGAAATGAACATGAGGGAGGGAAAGAGAGACAGAGTGGAGAAGGGAGGACAACCAGGATTTAGACTTTTGGGGAGCAACAGAACCTACCATCACCATCTCTAAAGACTGAGTATTGAACTCAGCAGGAAATGCGAGAAAATAGAAGATTTGGGTAAGACCCAAAAGAAGCTCTAAAAAGTATAGCTCTTAGAATGAGGTGTGAATGTATTGTAGAACAAACTGTTAAGAGGAATCTAGAGAAGCACTTCATCCAATGACAATGACCCTCAGAGGCCATGGGGCCAGAGTCCATTCACCTGCAGCTGGAATATGGTGTCTCCACAGGCTCGGTCATGCTGGTGCTTCAGCCACACAGTGCCTGAGGCCTGGTGTTTGGGGTCATCTGGGCCACGACTCAGGAAGGTCACCCGGGGGACCTGGCCCCGGAGCCTCCGGTCTGTGTCTCCATCTATCACGTAATCCAGGGCTGTGGCACACGGGGAAAAGAGGGGAGCCAATCAACTGGGGGAGTGCTTCAATCTGGCTCTGGGTGCCCTTCACCCAGTGTTGAAATGACTCACCCTGAACCCAACAAGGTGAGAGAGGGACATCACTCACCCACAATAGGGCTGTAGCTGTTGGGGACTGCAATGTAGCTGAAGCATATCCTTAGGTCCACACTGTGGAAGCAAAGGAGACGAAGCCCTGAGCAAGCAAGGCTAGCTGGAAAAGACCCTAAATGTCCACTTGCCTACTCCTGCCACAGCCCAAACCCCAAAGTGAAGAGAGGGGAGGGGAGGGGAAGGGAAAGGAGGGGAGGGAGGAGAGGGGCTGGGAGGGGAGAGGAGAGGCGAGGCAGGAAGAAGCAGCTCTGGAGATTTCTGCCCTCGCCCAGACCCTATCTCACCAAACTGAGTGGCCACCAGGGCAGTTGGGCTGCTCCAGGTCGATGGCTCGAGGAGCGATGGAGACCTCATGGGAGACATGGAGAACGGGTCTGGCCCTAGGAGGACAGAAAGATGTGGTGCATGGGAAACATGAGAACAAGAGCCTGGGAAAGAAGGTATATGGGAGGAGTCTTCAGCATCATATGTGGCACCAGAGCAGGGGTCAGAGTCACCGACAGGGTATAAACACTACAGCAGGGAGAAGGGGGGAGGGGGAGGGGATCACCTAAAGAGAACAGCAGTGTCAGCCAGGGAGCCCACCAGCAAGTCAGGGTAATGGTTCCCATCCACATCCAGGCCTCCGGACAGGGAGTAGCCAAAGCTCTTGATGCCCACAGCCTCGCCCTCAAGCACCTGGAAGATCAGACTGTTAGCCTTCCCCAAGTCCATCACTCCCAATCCTCCGCCTCCCCTGCCCTCTGCGACTGCACACCCTTGTCCCACCCATATGTTTCCCTCACACCAACACTCCCCTCACCTGTGAAGGCTTAAGGACAACCCCTAGGCTGCTCCCATGGTAGATAAAGACTTTCCCGTCCCCATCAAAGGGAGCGCCCACCGCAATATCTGTGAGGTTAAAGGAAAGGCAATCATTCTGACGATGGCGGCAACAACACCAGGTGCCAACTTTTCCTCATTTCAATATGCTTTCTAGGGAGCTCTGGTAACCTAGCCTATAGGAAGCTGCACTGCTAACCCAAAGCCACGCCTCTGAGTTCAAATCCACCAGCAGCTCCACAGAAGAAAGATGGGTGTTCTCCTCTCATGTGATTTACAGCCTCAAAAACCCATGGAGAGTCAGCTATGAGCTGGCTCTGACTCAACGGCAACGAGTTACGTTTTCTATTTTGTCAAGAGGTTATAAGTAGAATTGACTTGATGGCACACAACTCCAACAACTAAACGTGAACAACTAAAGGTATCCCAGGTACCTTACATTTTTTAAAAAACCAAACTTGTTTTCATCTAGTCAATTCCAACTTACAGTGACCCTAAGTGTTATAGAATAGAAATGCTCCAAATAGTTAGGGGTTGGGGTTTTTTCCAAAAGTTTTCTTAGCTATAATATTTATAGACGCAAATAACCAGGTCTTTCTTCCACAGTGCCTCTGGGTGGTTCAAATTAGCCTTTAGAATAGCAGCCAAGCATAAAACAACAAGACACAGGAACCTGCACCTACACACACCGTCTTTCATCCTCCCAGCACTTCTGTCTGGGCCTTACTTGTGTATAAAGATTCTGAAACTTGCCCAAAGCTACACAGAGGGCAAATGGTGAAGCTCACATATGAGCCTAGGTTCCTTCTCTCTCTCTGAGCCCTCAGAAGACCAACCCCCTGATCTCGGAGCCATACCCACCTCTTCCTGCCCCCCTCCCCCCACTGAGCATTTCCAGTTTTCAGTCACACCTGGGAAGCCATCTTGGTTGAGGTCCCCCAAGACAGCCACACTGATCCCAAACATGGAGTCAGGAGAGCCACAGAGCCGGATAGGGGAGACATCATCCCAGTGACCCCCTTGGTTCATGTACACATACACAGCACCCCCCAGCTCTTCTTGGCGCTCAAAGAAATAGGGGGCACCCACCACCAGGTCTGGCGAGCTATGAAGAGAAACAGTACGTGTGAGTTCTTCTTGGCAATGGGTCAAAGGCCACCATAGCTCTTGTGCCCAGTTTCCCCCAAGTCCCCCTCACTTCTGCCCATTCTCTCACCCATCGTTGTTGAGATCAGCAACGGCCAGTGAGTAGCCAAAGCCAGAGGTCAAGCGCTCCCCAGACAGCACAACTTCAGGCACCAGGCGGCTGGCACTGTCTTTTCGAAGAATGATCACAGCACCCTTGTGGTTGGCCCGGGGTGCCCCTGCCACAAAGCTCAGCTCTTCTGCACGCACCAGTCCCTTCCCCGAGTCGATGGAGAAACCTGGGTGGAGGATGACTTCCTGGTTAGCACCTCAACAGATTCAGAAGGCAGAGCATTTCCTAGCAACCCTCAGTGCTGCCTGGCAGGTCAGGAGACAAAAGGTGAGTGATGTGTCCCCCAGCCTATCATTCCCAACACTGGGCCATTCTTCCTGCCCCTCCTGAGCCCTGGAAGCCCGCCCAAGCCCATCTCTTCCTGAGACCGGAGTTTGGCACAAAAACTGGAACAAATCCATCCCAGGGAGAGAGGAAGGCAATGTTGAGAGGGCAAGATGGCTGGTGCGATGTCAAGTACAGTGGCAGGAACTGGGGCAGACACCTTACCACATCTGCTCCGGGGACTAGGACAAAGGAGGTGGTCCTCTCTCATCTCCACATCCTTAAGGCCCCCAATCCTATCCAAAGCACCTTCTTTACCCTTACCTACACCTTTCTGGCAGAGAAAAAAGGCCTTCACGTGGGAAGGAAGGGGACACAAGGGTAGGAGAGAAGTGTTTGAGTCACTCAAACATCTTCCAGGTCTTGTTTCCTCCTCCTCTACAGAAGGGACACAGGTGAGATATTCCAAACTTACCAGAAAGGCTAGATTGTTCTGTAGCATATGCCCATCACCCATCCCTCAGAGGAAGTCTCCCTGGAAGTCTAACCTTCTTCCCTCCCTGAATAGTCTCAATCTTGTCCTTTTCCCACCACCCCGATCTTCCTTCTGGCCATCACCCTCGGGGCTCCTCTTCTTACATCTGGCCACTGGACCCACATGTGCATGAGGGGTGATGGGAGGACATGCTCCCTGGGGAAGGAGAGGAGGGAAGGGCCAGGCCCTCAGGGCCTAGGAGGACATGAGTGGAAGCTTACAAACCTAAGTAGCTATTCAGGGCCAAGTCTCCGACTGGTCCTGGGAGCCGGTCAGCAGGGTCCAAAGTTTTATACACCAGCTGGTCAGGGTCTGAGCTATCAATGTTGGTCACAAAGAGCAACCCTGTGGGGGGGTAGGATGGGGGGGAACACCAGGGAAGGGACATCCAGAGAAGCCACAGAGTGGGGAGACAGAGTCGGGCAGAAAAGCCAGAAGACAGGAAGAAGAAGATGAGGTGGACAAAGAAAAAGAGAGATCAAGAGACCAGAAAGATAAGAATCCGAGACAAAGAGACAAAATGAGATAGTGGGAAGGAGAAACAGAGAGTGTCAGGGAGAGAGAGAGACAGAGACAGGAGGATGGGAGCGTGGAGAGGGAGGACAAGAGAGAGGAGCAGAGGGTTAGAGTGGCACTGGGCCAGGGAGGGGTCCCTACCAAAGTAGCTGTTGGCAGGGACCGGAATGAGGCGGGGGTCCTGCTCCTTCTCGCCCCCCGCCTCGTAGGGCCCGTCGTCCAAATGTGCCAGGTCCGGTGAGCCCTGCGCACAGAGCTCCACCCTGGCTGTGCCTGTAAGGACAGTCCTATTAGTGTCTAGGGCAGGGAATCAAGAGTACCCTCAGGCCAGACACTGAATTAGACAAGCACATGGGAAGCCCCTCCTTCCCCCTCCAGCCCCACCTCCCATGCCCCACCCAGCCCAAGCTCACTGAGGGCCCCAGACTTGGTGTCACACTCACCAAGTATCCACTCGGCCAGCAGTGTGCAGAGACGGGAATGGGAGTGATGAGGGGTGGGCTGGGTGCTGGAACATGCAGGCGCAGCCGCGTGGGCAGCCCAACTGTGCAGGTGGGGGGCTCATGCCAGCGTGTTGGGGGAAATGGGGCCATGTGAAGGAGAGGAGGCAGTCCCATTCACATGTGTGCTAGCGTGGTGAGGGAGGACGGCAAAGCAGTGCCCAGGTTTCAGTGGCAGTAGACATGTGGTCATGCTTTGCCACAGCGTGCTACTTCGGTCCTGGCTCTATGGCAAGAGGAGGTTTGAGTCCCCTCCTCCCATCCCTGGGAAATGACTCACCCTTCCAGTTATAAGTTCCTGGGGCCCCAAAGAGGAGGTAATGTCTATCAGGAGAGAAGGCAGCAGCTGTGCCCTGCTGGCAGAACCCAAACTGTTCGTGGCTCTGAGGACGCCCCTCACAGAACTTCCACTCCCCACCATCCAGCTCGTCCCGGATGGCCAGGTCCTGGCTGAGCACAAAGCAGCGACCAATCACATCACGTGTCTCCAGGATCTGGTCAACTCGCTGCCGTGCCTCATATCGATGTGCACAGGTCTGAGGGAGGAAGCGGTGGGAGGGTGGGTCAGTCCCCTGTGTGAGATAGGGTCCTGCTTAAGCCATTGCCCATATGAAGACATTGGGCATAGGCTGGTACCATGTGCATGCTAATGTATATGCACACACAAACACATACAAACCCCCAGGCTGACATGTCTGGAGCACCACCACCCTGTATCACATGCCATCTGTCCCCACATCCTGGACTCTCTCCTAAGAAGTCCTTGTTCTACTTTCTGCCTGGGCATCCATAGATACAACTAAGCCATAAGAACACAACATTCCTGATCACGTCTCATGTGCCTGTCTCTCAACATGCAAAGTCTGTCTGTGGTCCCTAATGAATGCTGCCACTTCAGCTGAGATTCGTTTCCTCTTCTCTACCTTCACCAATGAAGGAGCTTTAGTAGCTTAGTGATAAGGAATTGATCTGCCAACCCAAAGGCACAAGGTTTGAATCCAACAGCTGCTCACACAAGAAAGAGGGGTAATCTCCCATGTGATTTACTGCCTCTGAAAATCTGCTGGAGAGTCAGCTGAGTTGTTTCAGACTCAATGGTACCTAAAAATCACCACCTACTCCAACCACTTACTATCTATTTTTAAACTCTGGCACAGCCCATCTGCTGGAGTCTTTTCCTTCCACTCTTTCAGACTTCTATAAACTGGTAACTATAAAATGGCTCACTAATATTAGTCATGTTCACCCCAGAACAACTTGTATTGTTCATTGTGTATTAAATATGTTTGTGAAAGATACAGAGAAAAACAGAGACACAGGGAAACAGAGAATGTTAAATCTCTGTAAGTATGCCAGAGGTTACCTGAAGGCTATGTATCTCCCAGTGGTTTGAAGCCACCAATAGCTCCGAGGGAGAAAATGGTCAGTCTCCTCCCATTGTGATTTTTCAGGTACAGAAACCTCCTGGAAGGTCACCTTAAGTTGGAACCGAGTCAACAGCAGTGAATTTGAGTTCAACTAGCACAATGTCTCATGCTTAAATTCTCCGACAAATGGTTGGCTAAAATGGATATATGGCCTGCATGAATCCTTTTGTTTGGGTTTGGTTTTTATTTATGAAGACAGAGATTGTGTCATACATCTTTTTTTTTTTTCCTACATATGAACATCCCATGGACAGCGAAGAGAACAGATTATATCTTGGAGAGGGTGAAATCAGAGTGCTCTTTGGAGGCAAGAATGATGAGGCTTTCCATCACATACTTTGGGCATGTTGCTAGAAGGGGCTAGTCCTTAGAGAAAGACATGATGCTGGGAAGGGTAGAGGGTTGGCAAAGGAGAGGAAGACCCTCAACCAGGTGAATTGACACAGTGACTCCTACAATGGACTCGTGTGTCAGGAAGTGTGAGGATGGCGCAAGATAGAACAGGGTTCAGAACTTTTGCTCATAGGGTCGCTATGAATCATACTCAACTCAACAGCACCTAACAACAACAAAAACATATTACAGCATGCACCAAACCTGGGTTCTGTAAACACACCTGTGCATATGCACACACTGTACATACAAACCCCATACAAACACCCTCTCAAGCTCACACACATGCTTGAACACAGCCACAAGAAATGGTACTCACAACAATCTTGCCCCCAGGTCCTTGGCTCTGAACACTGACTCCCAACCACTGGTTCTCCTTGCTTTCCTTGTGTGCATCAACTGGAGGTAGGACATTGGGATTTAGGGAAAAGAAGAGGAGGTCAGATTCTCTCCTCCTCTCCTCAGGCACTTCCCCACTTCACTCCTTTAAGGCCCGCACCTCCTTGGTCGATGTCCACTCTGTAGCAGTCAGTCTCCTCTAGGCTCAGAGGGCAGGCAAAGAGGCCTCCGGTACGATTTGCCTGCTGCCCAGGCAGAGCCAGTGCCTGAGGAGCACCCACCAGGAGCCTGCGCAATGGAGTAGGGACAAGAGTTAGAAAACAGAGTGCTCCAGGGCTGCACAGGTCCAAACTCTCAGTAGAAAGCAGTGTTCTAGGGCAAAGGGCAAAAGCCTAAAGCTCGTTTTCTCTACTTCTGGAAATGAACAAATTTAGACACTTGGCCATGCACATGCTATAACACACATGCACCTGCTAATAGAGTGAGGGACCAACATGCACAGGAGATATACACACAGAGACCCAAGCAGCCTGTCCAGCACTACTGGTTTGAAAGAATCGCCTGTTCCCAGCACCTGTTCCTGGCCAGGCCTTCTCTACCCTCTCCCTGGCCCCATCCCTAAACTCTATCCTCCTCCCCCATCCTAGTCCAGTTGGAATCCTGCCAGAAATGCCAAGAATACTGACAGCAAACGTTAACAGGGCTCATGCTGGGACCATGAGGTAGTCCCAGGACCAGATATGGAGACCTTGAAAGAGGCTACATGTGGGTCTGCTTCCCCCAATCAGGAATCTGACAAAGGCCCCCCACTTCAGCAGTTCTATAAGTCTGGCTGGCGTAGAAGGAGGGAGAAGTTCCTTATCCTGTCTCCAATCCTACTTCATTCTCCCCTATATCCTGAATCTCCCCTCTCCAGGTCCTCTCCTTCTCCCCACATCCTCTATCTCCCCTTCCTCTTACAAGACACCCCCTTCCACTGCCCAGTTTTTCTCCCCAACCTCCCCTTTAGACTCATTCTCAGCTACAACTTTCTTGGCAGGACAATTTTCCATGATCACAGCCAAGGCTTCTTCCCTGGGGGAGAGAACTGTGCTGGGAATGGAGTCTGCCTGGGTCCCCAGGGGCCGAATCCCTAGGCCAAAATGAGGAGGGGCTGAGGCGAAGTGACTGACATGAAACTGGCTACTGGCAAGAGAGATTCAATAAAAATTACAGCAGGGAAAATCTCAAAGCCTCTTTCCCACATGCTTTTCCCCCATCTCCCTGCCTCAGAGAGACTCAGAGCTGTAGCAGACAGCATTACAGGCAGGCATCGGTGGGGCACTATGCCAGTCCTGTTGGGGCAGAGCGGAGGAAGGGCACAGAGCCATGCTCCGTTCCCGAAATGCCTCTCGTCTCTTAGCAGCTGTCATCCCATGTCAGAACCAGTGTCAAGAGAGAGAAGGGGGTGGTGAGTAGGAGGGAACTGATTACACATTCAGCACTGTTTTAACAGCTATCTACTGAGAGCATAACATATACTCTGGGTCTTGCAAATGGTTAAGGCTGACAGTCAGTAGGATGAAGGGTCAAGTCTACCCAGGAGAGCCATAGAAGGTCTTGCAATCTACTTTGCGGGGGGGGGGAACAAACCCAACCATAGATAATCTTATGGAGCACAGTTGTGCTCTGACACACACACTTGAGGTCACCAGAGTCAGAAATGGTAACTGGAAAAAAACACACACCAAGGTTTGTGTCGGACACAGGAGGGACAAAGTAATATTTCCTCAGCACCTACCACAAGTCAGGCCCTGGATGAGGTGCCAGGAATATAAGGAGCTATGATTTGTCATTATGACTATTTCCCATGGACTGCCAAAAGAATAAACAGATATGTGTTGGAGAAAAGTGCAAGCAGAATGTTCCCTGGAGGCAGTTGATGAAGCATATTTTGGACATGTTGTTATGAGATGCTATTCCTTGGAAAAGGACACTATGCTTGGAAAGGTGGAGGATAAGACAGAGTTCAGATCTATTGTTCATGGATTTGCTATGAATCATACTCGATGTAACATCACTTAACAACAACAAGTGGAAAAGGAGGGGAGCTCTGGTGGCTTAGTGGTAAGAAACTGCACTGTCACTGCAAAGGTATGTGGTTTGACTCACCCAGCTTCTCCATAGGGGAAGGATGGGCAGTCTCCTCCCATGCAATTTATTGCCTCTGAAACTCTGCTAGAGGCTCAGCTATGGGTCAGACCTAAAGCCTCAGCTGGTCAGCATACCCCTGACCACTCAGAGAAGCTACTAGTGTTCAATGTTCATATCTCTTTGGAGGTCAAGAGTATGGGTAAGAGATGAGGTCCATATGGAGGGAAGCAAATAAAAGCCTATGACTATCTAGTCATTTCCAATTCATAGCTATCCTAAAGAAGAGAGCAGAAATGCCCCATAGGGCTTCTGAGGCTGTAAATCTTTCTGGAAGCAGACTACTACATCTTTCTCCCACCGAGCAGCTGATGGGTTCAAACCACCAACTGTTAGTCAGCAACTCAAGGCTTAGACCACTGTGCCTCAGGTTTTACCCAGGCCCATTCTTGATGGAGAGCAGACTGGTCTATCCCTTCTAGAATTGCAGTTCCCACACACTGCCTATCCAGACAGTACACCTTTGCCCCAGCCATGCACTCCTTTCTAGCTTCAGCCCATGAACCCTGACACCCCAGGCCTCTGTACAGCACAGGAACCACAGCTGTGGCCATTGCAGAGAAAGAAAAAAACCTGTTGGCAGCTAAGGCAGAAGGGCCTCCCCCCAGGACCCCAGCTAAATGGAGGCTGGGGAGCAGCCCACTATCTCTGTCTCTCTTAGTTCTCCACACATTCCAGGGCTCCTGCCCAAGTCCAGGCCCTCTCTAACCTTCCTCAGTCTGGGTGGCCCTCTGAGGTGGATGCTTAACCTGGAAGGGTTCTCTAACAAAGCTTTTGGACTCAGGATCATTGTAAAGTGCTGAAGCTATTCTCTAGGTCTGCAGGTCAGAGAACAAAAAATAATAAATCATTCTGCTGACACTTCAGAGCACTTAGTGTGGGCCCTGCACCATTCTAAGCATTTAATGTATGTTGTTATCAGCTGCCATTGAGTCAATTTAACTTATGGTGATCCTATGTGCTACAAAAGAGAATTGTTCCATAGAGTTTTCTTGGCTGTAATCTTTCCCAAATTTGCTCATCAGGTCTTCTATTCCATGGAACAGCTGAGTTGATTAAAACTGCCAGGCTCTGGGTAAGCAGCAATCATAAACCACTTGTGCAACCCAGGCTCCTTTTTTGGGTATATCAGAAACGTGGTTTTTTTTTTTTTACTCATTTATTGTTGCACACAGAAACGTGTTTAATCTCACATATACACACACACTCTAATTCCTTATGGTAGTGAAATTATGTATCATCATTTCACAATTGAAGGGAAATGAATAATGCTGAAACCACAGCACAGAGTAAGAAAGTTAAACCTCAGTGTCTTATTCAGAGGCCAGAGTGAAAGACACCAAAACAAGTGAGAAAGACCAGGGAAGGCAATCTGCATCTCAGAAAGGTGGGGACTGAACCTAGCTTCGCCCAAGCCACCACACAGCAGGGCGCCCCCTGCTGGAGCAAAAGCAGTCAGGCTGTCAGGCCCCTCTGGGAATGCCCCATCTTGACTCTGAAAGACAGAATCAGGGTCCATTTTCAGAAAGAAGGGGGAAATGACAAGAGACCAACCTATTAAAAATAACATACAATTTGCCTGGATATAGCTCTGGGAGCTCAGCATGTCCTAAAAAGGTCTCCAGCCCTGGAGCTCTGGCGGAAGGATTGGAGGGAGGCTGAAATAAGGGGCAGAAGAAGTGAAATCTGTTCCTTTCTATCTCTCCCTGGGACCCCTGATCCTGCTCTCAGATGAAGAAGGAAGATCAGAGAATCAATCATCTCCACTCCTGAAGTGTGGAAAGAAGAAATGAGCTTATGTCCCTGCCCTCTGCCCTCAGGTCAGTAGAGGGAGAAAACTCAGTCCCAATGGATGGCATTGATCCTAGTAATGGACACTTAAAGTGGCTTAGCCATTGGTTGTCGAGGGGAAAAGCCCGCTAGCTAGAGGAAGTGGGAAGCTTTCTCCCCCTTCTCACTTCTTTCTCAACATCTACATGTAACTAGAACCAAGGGTACAAAATGCATGACCAGCCACAGACCCCACATGCAATTGCATCCACCTCCCACGGGTCCTGAACTAAAGAAAAAACAACTAGCATTGTCCTTTGCCCCTCAATCCTCTCTTCCTTCCCCCACTGCTGAGATTCCTGGAATCGGAACTTCCTTGAGGAGGCAGAAAGGGAGCTGCCTGACCAGCATCCTTCCTGGATCTCTCAGCCTGATGCTGCTGCTGCTGCTGTTCCCTTTGGGGGTTCAATTTCCTGACACCCTCTATCACCAAACCACTCCGTGTGAGCTGCCAGACCATCCAAGGTCCCTCTCCCAATCTTCCCACGGCCTTGATCTTGAGCCATAGAAAGGGCAGATCTTTCCGACCTTCTCAGTGTCCTGCTGCATTCATTCTATCCCAAGACAATGCCTTGGCAGGAAGTAATGTTTTTAGTCTCTTATCTATCCCTTTCATGGCACCCTCAATCTCTCTGCCTTTTCTCTCTCCTGCCTTAGCAGAATGGTCAGTCTTCCTTCCTGGGGGCATCCAGCCTCTAAAGAAGAATGAAAGTTGGAGCAACCGCAGAAGGAGATAGCTTCCTGCCAAGATAAGAACCTGGCTCTCCAATCTGTCCCCAAAGCAAGACCCTGAGTCTTGGGACCTGAGGATAAAGATCCAGACTCTAGACAGATTGAGGCAGGTTCATGTTTGGGTGTGGGCTATCTGTGAGCAGCCTGAGTCCGTGGTTTTGGAAGACAAAGATGAAATGTTCCCAGGTTGAAGAGACAAATGTGTGACTAAGGCATGGGGACATCAGGTGTGTGCAATGACTCACCAGCTCTGGGGTCCGGGCTGCAACTGCCGGTGCAGAGCCACGGAGAAGCCGAAGAGGCTGCCAGGCTCGCCCTCCTTGCGCAGAGCGCCCATCACGTCCAGATTGAAGGCAACCGCCCCCGGGCAGAGTAGTCCAGCAATCAGGGAGCCAAAAATGTAGCAAAGCCCAGAGGCCCCCCAGAGATCATGGTCCCGAGTCCTGGCCATGGGGCTAAGCTTGTTCGCTTACCCTGCAACCACAGGGCAATTCCCGCTTGGCCAGAGTCACAAGTCTCCCCAGGTCCTTTTCTGTCCTTGGAAATCTCACTCCTCTTTCAGAGGTCTTTCAGTCTTTCCCACAGCCACCAGCCACAGTTCACTTGCAGCTCCGCTGGGCAGTGCCCGCGACTTCAACGACTGCAGCAGCTCGGTGTCCACTCTGCTCCCGCCTCTTCATCCGAGGTGCCGCCCGGGCCCCGCCCCAGCCCGGCCCCGGCCCCGCCCCAGCCCGGCCCCGGCCCCGCCCCACCTCGAGCTCCGCTGCAGGTGGAGGCCAGAGCTACCAGGCGGGTGGCCCTGGGGATTGGCCTTGCTCCCCACCCCACCCGCCCCCAGCCTCACCCAGCACCACCCATCCCACCCCTCCTGCACTGCTCTTCCCTCCATTCTCCTCCCCCTGCCTTTGCAGGCCAGGGGTGGAGCGACGCCCAGAAATGGTGAGGGAAAGGGGAAAGAACAGTAGAAAAGGGTTGGGGAAACAAAGATAAATGATGAGAAATGAGACTAAAGGCAGCCTAGGAGAGGAGGGAAGTGGTTCTAGGCCTAGGTCCTCTCTCAACATCGTGGTCACTGCACCCTTTATTTGTTCAAATCATGCTATCTCCTACCTCATCCCACCCTGCCCTCTGCCCACTCTCAGAGCCCAGCAGCGGCAAAAGTAATACTAACCACATCATCAGCATTCAGGGGATCTGAGAAAAAGGTAAATGAAAGGAGATTGAGGGGGAAACTCACGAGGTACAAAAAGGGAAAGACAAAAAAGGTAGGAAAGAAAATTAAGAAGGCAAAGACAAAGAAAGAAAAGGAAATTAGAAGAGGAAGATTGGGATAAGGATTTGATCAACATGGGGAGGAGTGAAGGGAGAAAATAAGAAAGAGGCTGGTGGTAACACAGGAAGATGTGTTTTAGAAGGGCAAAGATGAAAAAGACTGGACCCAAGAGGCTGTTAGGTGCTGTGTAGCCGACTGACTCATGGCAACCCCATGAAAAACAGAACAGAGCTTTGCCTTATTCTGTGCCATTCTCACAATCTCCACTAGGCCCTAGAGGTGGTTGTCTACTGAGACTCATGGCGACCCTATGAACAGTAGCTCTGAATCCAGCTCTAACCTAAGCCATTCTCACTGTCTCCAACACACCTGATTCCAATTACTCCAGTCACTATGTCAATCCATCTCCTCCAGGGTCTTCCTCTCTTGTGCTGACTCTCTGCCCTCCCAAACATGATGTCTTCTCCATCCTTCCAAGCATGATGTCCTTCTCCAATGACTGGTCCCTCCTGGCCACATGCCCAAAGTATATGAACCCAAGTTTCAAAATCCTAGCCTCCAAGGAGCAACCTGGATTCACCCTCTCCAGGACAGACCTGTTTGTTCTTTTAGTAGTTCAATACTCTCCATACCACAACTCAAAGGCATCAAATCTTCTTCTGTCACCCTTAGTCATGGTCCAGCTCTCTGATGCATAGCAAATAATTGAGATGACCATGGCCTAGATTAGACCCCAGAGGCAGAGAGATGGAAAGGGTATTTGCAGGCACCAGACCCTTCCCATTGTTGTCAGCTGGATGGAACCATGGAGATTCCATATGTGCAGAGAAAGATTTTTCAAGATTGTGACCTTTCAGAAGAAATTCATCAAATCTGTCTACTGAGACATCTCTGAGTAGGTCTGAACTGCCAACTTTTCAGCTGGTAGTAGAGCTCTTCACTGAATGAGCCCAAAGACCCTTCCCAGGACTGTACATTTCCCATCATCAAAAGGGCAGGAGACTGAAAGGACTTCAAATCCTAGACTGGCTCAAATTCAATCTGGGTGTGACTGCAAAGGGATCTTCCCAAGGACTTGGTCTGTCTTTCCTCTCCTTCCCCCTCAGGCTGAGAGAGAAGCAAGAAAGGGGGACATTTTCCAACTCTCTGCTATTTTTTTTTCTCTCTGCTATTTATAAAGTCAACTCATAAATGGTGCCAAGAAGAGAGATAGGAAATAATTTGGCATAACTGGAACCTCTTATTCCCACCTCCCCTTCCTAGTTGTTTGTTTGTTTGTTTGTTTGTTTTTTATTGGGTGTCTGTCTTGTATCCATTTGTCCATCTTTCTATTCCTTAACCATCTGCTTCTGTCTCACCCCAAACTCTATTTTTGTCACAGTTCTTGTCTCTGTAACACTTGGAATCTTTCTCAAACTATTTCTCAATGCCCCTAATATTGTCTCTGCCCCTGAAATGCTGTCAATACTCTTAAAATGCTCATTTTTCTGTCCCTTTCTTAAAAGTTCCAGTTGCTGTCTTACTAAACTACTGTTTGTGTGTGCCTTTCTGTACACACACCCCCATTTCTTTGTTTCAGGGATGTATACTTTTTAATAAATAAATTCAATAGATGGTCAGCTGACCCTGGGTCAGCTTTGGGTGGAAAAATAACCCACCTCTGCTGTAGAATTGGAGCCTATTCAAAGCTGACCTTCCAGTGGGTTTTTGGAGGCTGTAAACCACACAGGAGGAAACAGCCCATCTTTCTCCCTCACAGAAGACAATTTAACATAAAAGTGAAGGTTTGGGCCTCCATGAAATACTTCATCCACCAGGAGACTAGCACATTCTACCAAGTGCTATCAAGAAAGTGTGTGTGCTACCTGCAGGGCTGGCACCTGGACTCCATCTCTAGTATTCCCAAGATATGGCCTCTTTAGGCCTCTTCTATTCGAGAGTACCAGACAATAGTAGAGTGCTGCTCTGAGAATGCAGAAGAATAAAATCATGATAGAAACTGGAACTTCCAACTCCTAGCTCAGACTTCCAACACTGGTCACAATGCCATTAGGGCCCCAGCTGCCCTTCTCTCTGCACCTGCAGCTTCTGCCTGCCTCCATATCCAAACCACTGCCTCCTCCTAAATTTGAGGCTGAAATCAGAAGGCAAGAATCTGCTTCTGACCTTCACTGTCCAAATATTTGAGAAGTCACTCACCCGCCACAGGAGGAAAGAACACGAAAAAGACAGAGAGGCCACCCAGAATTAGCCTGGCTATAAATACTGAGGGGAGGGAAGGCAGGAAAAACAAAAGAGCACTGGGCCAGGCTAGTAAATTTAGACATGTAAATTTTTTCCTAAAGAAGAAGGGAGACATGTCTGCTAGGGTAGAGAACAATATTATAGGAGAAGAGAGGGGTGAAGCCAGAAGGATCCAGTAAAACAAATAACTTGCCAGAGAACTTCATATCTTTGTATTAAGAGACTGAATATTTGCTACATTAAAAACCAATGCTGCACTCCCTCAAAAAGCTAGAAAAAGAACCATATGATCCAGTAATCCTACTCCCAGATATATATATCCTAGAGAAATAAAAGCAGTGATACCTGTGTTCATTGTAGCATTATTCACAATAGCAAAAAGAAACAACACTAAGTATCCATTAGCAGATGACTAGATAAGCAAAACCTGCTTACAACAGAACACTATGCAATAGTATGCCATGATTAGAAATAATTATGAGTCCATGAAATATGTGTGATGGCCTAGTGGCAAGAAGCTACGTTGCAATTCCAAAGGTGTGCAGTTTGAATCCATCAGATGCTTTGCTGGAGAAGGAGGGGCAATCTCTGTGCCAGTCAGACCCTACTAGATAGTACACACACACACACACACACACACTCACACACACACATCAAAAAAAAGAAACATAATGTGACTAACTCTGGAAGGTATTATGCTGAATTATATAAGGCAATAACAAAAGGATAAACACTATAGAATACCATTTTTATAAAAAATCAAGAATAAATAGAAACATTAAAAACAAAACACAACACCAACCAATAAAAAAACCCAAAAGCTTTTTCCAATAAGATAAAAAGAAATCCACAAACCGAGAAAAAAAAATACTTGACAATGACATGTCTGATAAAAGATGTATCTCTAAAATTTATAGCACTCAAGCACCTCAACAAGAAAAAGGTAAACCACTCAATCACAAAAAATAACAATAATAATAATAATCAAGAACAGATTTCTATAGAGAAAGCAACATCCTTTGGTGGTTACGAGGAAGGGAAGAGGAAGGGAGAAAAAAATCACTTAATAGTTATTGCTCTTGTTGTTCTGTAAGGAAGGGAAAAGGGAGCAAGAATAACTTACTAAATTGTTGCTGTTGTTGTTGTTGTTGTTAAGTGCTATCGAGTTGCTTGCGACTCAGTATCCTACGTACAAGAGCCCTAAATGTCGTTCTATCCTGTGCCAACCTCGCCGTCTCAAACACACTCATTCCCACCACTCCACTCACAGAATTGACCCATCTCATCAAGGGTCTTCCTCTCCTGCACCATCCCTCCACTCTCCCAAACATGATGTCCCTCTCCAAGG
>NW_006399962.1:4836547-4842114 GCF_000299155.1 Elephantulus edwardii | reverse complement strand
AAACTGTTAACTATCTCAATCTCTTCACCATCCATACTGATGCTGCCAATTGGCCCAGTGGTGAGAATCTTTGTCTTCTTGATGTTGAGCTTCAAGCCATATTGAAGACTGCAGTCCTTGACCTTCTGCAGCAAGCGCTTCATGTCCTCCTCATTATGTACCACTAAATGGGAACTGACTCATAGCTGACCCTATGGAGGATTTTCGGAGCAGAAAATCACATAGGAGGAGACTGCCAATTATTCTCCCTACAAGCATTCAAACATTCTTCTAGTCCTGGTGCGTCCACTCACTGTACAGCCGTAACTTGTGGTTGCTGTGAAGCTGAACACTATGACACTGGTGTGTCAAATGTGTTAATGGTTACTCATGACGGACAGTGTTGGGTGGAGCTTCCCGATTAAAACAAGCTTGGAAGCAGGAGTGGCATCCACTTCCGTAATAGATTGCCTCCGGAAACCTTAAGAACCTAGAGAAAGGATGAAAGTCACACAAGTGTGAGGACTTTCATTCATAGGGCCGCTATGAGTTGTCTATGACTTAACAGCACTTAACAACAGCCAGTGGATTCAAACAGCATGCCTTCAGATTGACAGCACACTACCTTACTAAAAGCCACTAGAGCTCCCTTACTAAAGAGTAGTCATTTGTTAATTTTGGTTAAAGAAGAGGCAATATGCAAAATTGGGAAAGTTAGCACAATGTAATCAAGGTAAATAAAGATACTGAAAGGTACTGCATGGAAAATCAATCAAGCTACATCAGGAAATAATCCAACTCTGGACAGGTTCACTAGTCTTGGCCAACAAAGATGGAAGTCAGCTACCTGGCCAACTGACTGGAAGAAATTCATATTTATTCCTAATCCCAGGAAAGGTCCATCCAAAAGAATCTGGAAATTATCAAACAATATCATTAATATATGCAAATAAAATCTTGCTGAAAATAATTTTAAGATGGCTGGAACAATACACTCACCAGGAAATTCCAGAAATTCAAGCTAGATTAGAAAAGTCTACAGCACAAGGCCTATCATGTCTGATGTCAAGTGAATCTTGGCTGAAATCAGAGAATACCACAAAGATATTTACTTGTGTTTTATTGACTGTATGGATCATAACAAATTGTGGTTAACATTGAGAAGAATGGGAATCTCAGAACACTTAATTATTAAAACTCATATGAAATCTAAACCTAGAGCAAGAAGCTGTCATCTGAATGGCAAAAGAACACTGGATGGTTTAAAATAAGAAAGGTCAAGGTTGTATCTTCGCTCCTTACCTATTCAATCTGTATACTGAGTAAATCATTCAAGAAGCTGAATGACACTAAGAAGTATGTAGCATCAGGACTGGAGGAAGAATCGTCAACAACCTGCGTTATACAGATGACACAACTTTGCTTGCAGTGAATGAAGACTTCAAGCATTTACTGCAGATCAAAGACTACAGCCTTCATTATGGATTACATCTCAATATTAAGAAAAACAAAAATCCTGGACCAATCAATACATGACATCAAGAGAGATGGAGAAAAGATTGAAGTTGTCAATTATTTCATTTTACTTGGATTAACACTCAAAACCCAGCAGTCATTAAACAAAAACAAACCAAAAAAAAAAGTGTTTTATTGGGGAAGTCCATTGTCAAGGACCTCTCTAAAGTTCTAAAAAGTAAGGATGTCAGTTTAAGAGTAAGGTGTACCTGATCCAAGCCATGGTCTTTTCAATTACTTGTTATTCATCTGAAAGTTTTGCAATAAGTAAGAATGACGGAAGAAATTTTTTTTTCAGAAGAATCATTATTGTCTTTTACTTGTGGTGCTGGTGAAAAGTCCTGAATATCCCATGAACTGCCAAAAAAAACTATTACGTTTGCCCACCTATTCCACTCCTTGGAATATACCGAGAAAATTAGGACTGAGACACAAATGGAGATTTGTACATCAATGTTCATAGCAGCATTATTCACCATCACAAGAAGATGGAAACAGTCAAAATGTCCAACTACAATCAAATGGATTGGGAAATCATGGTATAGTCACACAATGGAATACTACACAGCACTCCAGAGCAATGATTATGAAAATTACTACGTAACTTGGGGAAGACTGGAAAGCATTATCCTGAGTAAACTAACTCAGTCCCATAAGTACAATTACTATATGAGAGCATTGTTGTTACATGCCATCGAGTCGCTTGTGACACATAGTGAGTGACCTTATGTACAATGCCCTAAACCCTGCTCTATCCCTTGACAATCTTATTCTCTCTGCACACTTACCTCCATTACCCCAGTCACTGAATCAATCCATCTCTTCCAGGGTCTTCCTCTACTGTGCTGTCCCTCCACCCTCCTAAGCATGATGTCCCTCTCCAAGGACTGGTCCCTCCTTGTAATAGTCCAAAGTATGTCAGATGAAGCTTGTGAATCCTTGCCTCCAAGGAGCAGCCTGGTCTCACCCTCTCTAGGACAAACCTGTTTGTTCTCCTAGCAGTCCATGGTATATTCAATACCCTCCTCCAGCACCACAGCTCAAAAGCATCAATTCTTCTTCCATCATTCCTAGTCATTGTCCAGCTTTCTGATGCATAGAAAGTAATTGCAAAGACCCTGGCCTGACATTGTTGCTCTTCAGTACTTTGGAGTGGTCTCTGACAGCAGACTTTCCCAATGCAATTCGTCTTTTCGTCTTTTAATTTCCTGGTTGCTAGGACCAAGAGTGTTGATTTTAGAGCCAAGCAAACAAACTGTTAACATTCTCAATCTCTTCACCATCTATCATGATGCTGCCAATCAGCCCAGTGGTGAAAATCTTTGTTTTCTTAATGTTGAGCTTCAATCCATATGGAAGGCTACAGTCCTTGACATTCTGTAGCAAGCGCTTCAGGTCTTCCCCAATTTCAGCAAGCAGGGTTGTGTCATCTGCATAACACAGATTGTTGATGAGTCTTCCTCCAATCCTGATGACACATTTCTCCTCGTAGAGCCCAGACTCCTGGATAATCTGAATGTCTATCTATGTTTCATTGACTATGCTAAGGCATTTGACTGGATCACAACAAACTGTGGCTGACTCTGAGAAGAATGGGAATCCCAGAACACTTGATCACGCTTATGCAAAACCTACACTTGGACCAGGAGGCAGCTGTCAGAACAGAGCAAGGAAATACTGCATGGTTCAAAATTGGGAAGGGTGTACACCAGGGATATGTCCTATCTCCATACCTTTTCTTTTTCTTAATTTAAATTTATTATTAATTTCAATAAAAATTTACAGAGACTTTGGATTTCCAATCATTAATTGTTGCACTCTTCTCCCCTCCCAACCGTCCCACCTAGTACAATACCCTCTTGGAAAAGTAAAAGACAAATTCTTTCATTGTTTTACAAACCCTCCCCCAGGTCCAATCCACCATGTAGCCTTCACTCTAGACTCCTGTCATGACAAAAATACCTAATCACATATCCCTTTTAAACAGCTTTCTCCCTCTTCTGTCTCAATCAGTATACATTATTGAACCCATATTTCTCAGTCTCCCCCCCCAACCCTGAGGTCAGTCCTGTTTTACAACAGTAGAACCATGCAGTGTTTGTCCTTTTGTGACTGAGATAATTCACTCAGCATAAAGTCCTCCACGGTCACCCATTTTGAATAATATTGCATGAGCTCCTTGTTTTTCAATGCAGCATAGTATTCCATTGTGTGAATATACCACAGCTTCTCTATCCATTCGTTTGTTGATCTCCATACCTTTTCAATGAGACTGTTATTGAAGAAATAGATAACTAGTAAAACGTGTATGAGTATCCATGAGGTGGGGGAGGAAAGGAGTACAGGGGTGACGATGAGCAGGGGGGGAAATCATAGAGTCACACAATTTGCTGGATGGAGGGAGCAGTAGGTAAAGGAAACGGGAAAGATCCAGCAAGGATCTGGAAAGACAAGGCAATGGTGGGTTTAGTTCAGTGTTGATTAATTTTATAAAATATAATGAGTCTGAATGATTGTATGAAACACATTGTGAATGAAGAATAATGTGAAACACAATGTATGTGAACTGTGTAAATGAATGAATATAATTTTTAAAAGAACAAATAAGTTTGTCCTGGAGTAAGTGTAACAAGAGTAGTCCCTAGAGGCAAGGATGGTGAAACATCATCTCGCTTACTTTGGGAATATTTTCAGGAGGAACCAGTTTTTGGGGAGAGACATCATGCTGGGAAAGGTAAAGGGTCAACAAAAGAGAAGACCCGAAATAAATGGACTGACACAGTGACTACCACAGTGGGCTTGAATGAGCAGAAACCATGAGGATGGGGCTGGAAAGGCCAAGGTTCCATCTGTTGTTCATAGGGTTGCTATGAGTTGTGGTTGGACTTGACTCCTAACAACAACATGGGAAATGTTACAACACATGTAATTCTTCAACAATAATAAAAATGTGTGACTAGTTACATGGTTAGATCTATATACTTTATAGATATGGAAGAATTGTGGTGTACATGCACATGTATAAATAGACTTTGTTGTGGGCATTTTAATACAAATACTTGTATGTGCTGAATATATATTCATACGAATAACAAAGCACATAAGGAATAGTGTTATAAAAAATTCTCAAACATATCTATATGCCTTGTAGAACTGAGTTACCAGGACTTCAAGGCTAAGGACCATATCCAAGTCAACTGGCATAATTCATGACAATATTCTATATTACAGCTTGGTGAATAGCATTTGATGTCTTAAAAGCTCGCAATTGGCCATCAAAGACTCAACTATTTTCATCTTCTCCCAACTGAAGCAAAAGAAAGTAAAGAAAACCAAAGATTCAAAGAAGCAATTAGTAACACTCAACTCACAGCCCTTGGGTCCAATCCAATTCATAACTGACCCTCCACTGGATTTCTGAAACTGTAAACCACACAGGAGGTGATTGCTCATCTTTCTCCTTCCCACCATAACTGCTGGTGGATCCGAACCATGAGAGAAAGGCTGCCTTTATGTTAGCAGCACAACTCCCTACAGATTATGCCACCAGAGCTTCCTGAGCTATGAGGATTCACAGTCTGCATGAACCATAGCCTATTCTAGTTTGCACCCCAAGAACTAGATGGTCCCCAGCTACTGCTAACAACTTTTCTGACCAGGGACACAATAAAAGGCCACAGTTAGTGTGAGAGAAAAATGTAGACCAAAACTCCAATGTACTTTTTAAAAAAGATTAGACTTTTTGGAACTTGGCTGCGATTGTTGTTCCATATGCTCAAGTCAGAACCAACTCATAGGTGACCCTCCAGCAGGTTTTCAGAAGCAGTCAATCACACAGGAAGAAACCACCCATCTTTCTCCAGTGGAGCAGCTGGTGAATTTAAACCATGTCATTGCAATGACAATGTAGCTCCTTACAACTAAACCAATAAAGCTCCCTTAGTAAAGGAATAGTTGTTGTTGTTATGTGCCATTGAGTCATTTGCGACTCACAGCGACCCTATGTACAAGAGCCCTAAACGTCGTTCTATCCTGTGCCAACCTAGCTGTCTCAAATACATTCATTCCCACCA
>NW_006399962.1:4817922-4835907 GCF_000299155.1 Elephantulus edwardii | reverse complement strand
TGTTGACGATTCTTCCACCAATCCTGATGCCACATTCCTCCTCGTACAGCCCAGCGTTTCGGATGACTCAAGCCATGGGTGGCAATACTTAAGGATAGTTTGGTTAGAATGTTGAATGATCCAGGATGTATAAAAAGAAGATGGAAGGAGTACACAGAGTCACTGTATCAGAAGGAATTGGCTGACACAGAGGAATTTCATGAAATAACATATGAGCAAGAACCTACAGTGATGAAGGAGGAAGTTCAAGTTGCTATGAAGGAACTGGCAAAAAACAAGGCTCCAGGAGTCGACTGGTAATACCAAGTGATTTATTTCAACAAACAGACGCTGCCCTGGATGTGTTCACTAGGTTGTGCCAACTGACTGGAAGAGATCGATATTTGTTCCCATTCCAAAGAAAGGTGACCCAATAGTGTGGAAATTATCGAACAATATCATTAATTTCACATGCAAGCAAGATTCTGCTGAAAATTATCCAAAAACGTTTGGAACAATATGTCAACTGAGAACTGCCAGATGTGCAGGCTGAATTTAGAAGAGGTCACGGTACTAGGGATATTACAGCTAATGTAAGATGGATCTTGGCAGAAAGCAAAGAATACCAGAAGAATGTCTGTCTGTGCTTTATTGACTATGCAAAGGCTTTTGACTATGTGGATCACAATAAGCTGTGGCTGACTCTGAGAAGAATGGGAATTCCAGAACATTTGATTGTGCTAATGCAAAACCTCTACTTGGATCAAGAGGCAGTCATCAGAACAGAGCAAGGAGACACTGGATGGTTCAAAATCAAGAAAGGGGTCCATCAGGGATGTATTTTGTCTCCATACTTTTTGTCTCCAAAGGAATGGAGGAACTCAAATAATACCTCCCTAAAACAAGTTCTTAACTCAGAATTGTCACTGTTGGAGGTCACCTTTCCATTAAATACTATGTTGATCTATAAAATAAACAGTAACACTCATGAGGAAAGAGCTCCTTAGAATAATCAACCACAGAAAGCAAAAGATGGGAAAGCAATGAAAAGTGTGCATAGGAGGGGAGAAAAATAGGGAAAACAAAGTGGAAATGGAGAGAGAACTAACTAACACACTGCAGAGACAGCAACCAATGCCACAGAATAACTTGTACATGAACTGCTGAGTAGGAAACGAATTTGCAGAATTTTTTTTTCTTATTTGTATTTATTACGTGCTAAAGTACTGCATTTCTTTTCTTTATTTAATTAATTTTAATGAAAGTTTACAGAGACTTAGTGTTTCCAATCAGTCATTGTTAAATTTTTTTTAAATGTTGATATTTTATGTTTTGTTTCAATCAAGTCAGAACTGACTCTTAGCTGTCCCTGCAAACAAGTTTTCAAAGGCTGTAAATCACACAGGAGGAGACTGTTCATCTTTCTCCAATGGAGCACCTGCTTTTGGGTTGGCAGTATAATTCCTTATTTACTAGGTCATAAGAGTTCCCTGATAGTTTATGGTTCTACTTACAAAACATTATAAAAACGACAAAACTATTGAGATGGAGAACAGGTAGTGAACAGGAAGAGACAGGAATAACAAAGTACAAATATAAATGGATAGTGCTCATATCGACATTACATATACTAAAAGTGGAATGATAGAGAAGATTAGCATGGCCCTTACACAAGGATGACACACAAATACATGAAGTGTTCAATATATATGGCTGGCTAGCTAGCATCTCGATGGTGGTCTCATCTTGATGGCAGTCACAGCAGTCACGTAAGGGAAGTTTCTGGGGTGGTGCTTGTTGAGTTATTCTTCTTTTTCCTCCTCAGAAGTGGGTGGCCCTTGAGCCTTAGACTAAGGGTGAAGGCCTGCTCTAGAGTGTGGTTTTAAAATCAATAATGAGGTGATGGGTCTGTGGGCTGGCCTGACATAGCAATCATTTTTCTATGTGCTGTACGGAACAACTTGGAGTTGCATGATGCTTAACACTGTTCCAAAGTCATGTCAAATACCATAATAGTTACCCATTATGTACAATGTTTGATGAACTTCCAGATTGATTCATGTTGGGAAACAGGAGTGGTATCCGCTTCCTAAACTAGATTTTTCTGGAAACTCTACAAACTCTCTTACAAATGTACAGAAATTATGTTAATTATAGAACAGAGTTCAGATCTTTCGTGCAAAGCTTACTCTGACTCATATTTGACTCAACAACACTTAACCACTGCTGTTATATGTGGAGGAACATTCTCCCACTTTGCACATCACTCTTTTTTCAATGTGTATAAAGTTATCTGGGTTTGCTGTGATGCTGAACCTTGTGCCATGGGGATATCAAATACCATAATGGTTTCCCATTGTGGACAGTGTTTGGTAGAGCTCCCAGATGTAAAACAGGTTTGGAAGCAGGAGTGGCATCCACTTCCAAAACCACATGCCTCTGGAAACTCTATGAACTTGGAGAAACAATGATAGCTATGGAAAGGCATTAGATCTTTTGTTCATAGAGTCGCTATGAGTCGACCTCAACTCGACGGCAATCAACAACAAAATACAAGAAAAAATGTGTGTGTGTGTGTGTGTGTGTGTGTGTGTGTGTGTGTGTGTGTAAAAATGGGGAACATGAGGTGATTCCTTTGTGATAACTGAAGAACTATGTATCTTGATCATCATTGTAATGCTACATATCTATACATGAATGAGGGAACTCAGATAGCCTAGTAGTAAGGCATTTCACTGCCAACCTAGAGGCATGAAGTTTGAATCCATCAGCTGCTCCAAGGAAGAAAAATGAGCAATCTCCTCTTGTGCAATTAACAATCTCTGAAAACCTGCTGAAGGATCAGCTATGAGTTGGTTCTGACTTGACAGCACCTAACAAAAGCAACAAATACATGGAACATAATTTCATAAAGCTACATAAATGACAAGTAAAAACTAAATAAAGCCTACAGACTACCTAATAGCTCTCTATCAGGGTGCCAACTTTCTGGGATAGATATTGTGCTTCAGTTACATAAGACATTATTAATAGGGAAAGCTAAGTGAAGTGTACACAAGAACTGTATTATTTTTCCCAATTTCCTAGGTCTATAATACTTCTCATTTTTAAATTGACACATGCCGAGATACAGCAAAGGATTTGCCATTTTTCTGATTGGAAACTAAAGCTTTCTCCAGTCCCCTTCCACTTCATAAACTTTCCTCCATCTGGAATTTTTCTGCTATCCCAATTCATGCTTTTTCCAGCTACTATTTCTAGTCTACCAGAAAATCCTTTCCAAACACACTCCAGGGTTGACCTCTCCCTCCACCTCATCTGGCAGCTTTGCAGCATGTATCTCAAAGTCAGCTGTCCCCCCCACCCAGTACACACATTAGGAGGACATTCTCACCCCACCCAGCTCTCCAGCACTGGAATTATTCTGCTTGCCTCTGAACTCCAGCCGTAGCCGAAGCTTGAACTGTGAGAGTGCCTGGGGGAGAGAGAACATAAATGTGATTGGGAGGAGCTAGTGGGGAAATGGCTTGACCACTCTAGTCTTTGAAGATCCAAATGAAATCTGTGGATTTTGGAGGAAAGGATAGAGAGGTCAGTTTCCACAGGGAGCCATTTAGATGGTCTCAAGAGTCTCTTTTCTCTGAATGCTGGCTTCTGGCCAAGATGTGAAACTTGGCCATACCACTCCCAGTCCCCTCTCTTGAAGCCCAGCCAGACTTCCCCATGTATGACGCTTTCTTCATTTCATCTCTTTCGTCAATTTTCACCCCTTAACAATTCAGCAGCTTCCAGACCAATCAGTCCGTTTGGAGTTCACTAATTAAAAGTAACTCTAAAAGGGACCGCAAAAGAACAAGAAAATGAGTGAAGGAAAGGAGTAGAGAGTTAAAATTCATTTCTTATAAGGGAAAATAATCTGTATGAGAAGTTATAAAACAAAGTGGGCAGATTCTCAACAGAGTTCAAATCTCAGGAGTCATTCCTCAGTTTTCATGCTGCTTGTTTCTACCTCTAAGAAAGGCAAATGGTACTGCACTTCAACTACACCAGAAACAGAGGTTAGAGTTCAGAAGAAGAAACAAAGTCAACCCTAGAGATTTCTGCAGAGGTCCCTACACTGGTAACCTGTGTCTTCTGCCCAGCTTTTAGGGCAAAGAAACAGCCATTGTGTGGGAGAGGTGGGAAGGCCTAATGCCTTCAGAACCCTGGCAGTCTCTATGCTGACTGTAAAAATGTCAGGCAGTTGTGCCCAGGAGAATGAGGGTAATACAAAATGGGCCTGGCACTCTCCCTGAGCCAGTTGACCTAGTCTTTTCATTCTAAATTCAGCTTAATCTTAACATTCATAGACTCACCCTTGAAACCTTCAACTCCAACTACCCCCACCCCACCCCCTACTTAGCTCTATTTCACTTCTCCCAAGTCACTATTCTTTGAAACCTACATCAGCACCAGAACTTCTCTCCCAGGCCTCCCAACTCTGAAAGTGAGGCACTGGGCACTTTCCAATCTGCCCCTATTTTGCTTGTTCACTGCAGTCAGAAGCTGGAGCCAAAGAGGGGGGAGGCCTGAGTCAGGCTGCCCTGTGATGCTCTCACTCCTCCTACTTATATTGATCAGTCACTCTCTAGAAAGAAGCCTCTTAGCAAACACTACCTCCACTTCTGCCTTTCAGGATTCCCAGAAGCTGATGCTCAACAAACAACAGTATAGGGATGAGTCATAGAACTTACCCACTAACAATCTCCCCCTGCTAAGGGTCTCTTTCCATGGTTTATGCAGGTCTACCACTCATGGTCTGTGCCTCAGATCCTTTATCTGCATATTGTGCTTATGCGCTTGGTGGGTAGCAAGCACTAAGTTTATGTTGGAAAAAGACGTTATTCCATATAAATAACCATAGACACATATTGAACAATTTTCTTTTTCATTTTTTATTTTGGCATTCAGTGTTCTGCTTAACCATTTCATGTGCTTTATCTCACATTTAGAGGGTGAACATCTCTCAGAATTTAGGACATTACCCTGCAAATAGCTGAATAAATAAATCAGAAATACTCAACTCCCACTCAGAAAATTCAAGAATAATGTTGTATTCTAACTCTGTCCTTTCAACACTCATCTGTCCGTGCCCTACAAGTGGCTATGATAAAGTCAACTTTAAGTAATGTCGCCAGATTTCTTTATAATGTAGTAATTCTCAATTCTGAATACACATTAAAACCATCTGGACACTTTTTTAAATTACTGATGCCTGGTTTTCCCCCATCTCCCTCAGAGGTTCTATTTAATTGGTGTGGAACCAAAGCAATTTAAAAACCTTCCCTCCAGCAGATAGTAATGTTTAAGCAAAACTGAAAGCCACTGATTTAATCTAATCTCCCTATTTTTCTTAAGAAAAAAACAAAAAGCTAGTGAGGGTAAATAATTTTTCCAAAGTCAACATTACCAAAAGAGTAGCAGTAACAAGAATATAGTGATGACATTTATCGTTTTCCTTGCTGGTAGTTAATCCCGGAAATGTTTCTCATTATTTCAGAGAAGTATTATATAATTTGCATTTCAATTTGGCATTATCACTTATGCTTCCTAAGACTGAAACAGTTCACATTCTCTGACCCCAAAAGGAGAGCCAGAATTGTACCTTCACCTCATGTACGTAGCAAAGCTCTTTAAGAAGCCTGTTGAAGTGCTTAAAACGCTTCCCTACAATGATCATCAGCCAGAGCTCAAGGGACCAGAAGGGGTAAGGAGAGAACAGAAAACAAATTCAGTGAGTTCTGGGAACCTCTGCTCCCCAACACACAAACAACAATGGACAGCCTGATAACAATCCTCCTGGACCCAAAGGAGACATTAAAGACTGTCCCTCCAATAGTTACTAAAGAAAATTCCTTCTAGCGCTCACCAAACAGAAAAGAGTTCACCTGCCCCTTAATCTTTTAACATCCTTTGCCTTCTCCAGTCTGCATCTTCACCACCTACCTACCCTTGCCTCAAAAAGAAGGAGGTTCCAGACCTCACGTGATATTCCGATCACGTGATTTGAGACCCGCAGACGCCGAGGTGTGGGTTCCTGTTTTCGCAGCTGGAGGGGGTCCAGCGTGTCCAACCCAGCACAATCATGCTGTCCCGCCTGCTGAAAGAGCACCAGGCCAAGCAGAATGAACGCAAAGAGCTGCAAGGTAAGCTGACTACCACGTCTGCCATTTTTCTCTCAGGCCGTGGCTTGCGCCTGGGCCTCCAGTAACGGCCCAGGCCCAGAGGAGGACGTGGATTAGCGGGCGCCAGCGCGTTGAGGGAGGATTAGGAAGCGGCCTTTTTTGTGACTCTATGTGTGTTTGACTCTTCTATCAGTGTCTGGACCTTGTGGCTACACTCCAGTCTCTTTAAACAATGCCTGGTACCTCTAACTCGGCTGCATCCCAGCCCCTCCCTTTACTGTTGGAACCCTGTGCTTATTGGTCCAAAGACCTTTTTATCCTGGAAGTGGGAGGGACTCTCGTGAGTGAAGGAGAGTGTCAGGGGCGGATCTGGAAGCAGAAGCCTTATTGCCCGGCATGGTGCGCTTGTTTTCTGAATCAGGGTGGGGAATCCGGGACTGAATGATCTTTCGTCAAGTTAGTGGAAGGTGTTTAAGACTCGGGATTCCTAACTCTTTGGTGTTCTAGTCTCTTTCCTCTTCTTAGAGTACCTGTTTGCTGATTTCGCAAATGAAAGGGCTTGCTTTATATTTTATGTAGGGTTTTATTTTCTTTTATTGTGGTGTAAGCGTGCATAACAAAACATACACCAACTCGCTAGTTTTCCACACACAATATTGACTATATTTATCCTTCAAGTTGTGCAGCCATTCTAACTATCCTTTGCAAATAATTACACCATCAATGAACATAAAGCTCTGGTGGCCAAGTGGTAAGAAGTTGCGTTGCCCTAAACTGAGTGGTTCGAATCCACCAGCTGCTCCACAGGAGAAAGATGGGCAGTCTACCGCCATGAGATAGAGGTCAGCTATGAGTCAATTCCAACTCAACAGGACACGCCAAGCCCTCCTCTTTTCTTCTCCTTCCTCTTCCTGGTCGTCTTCGTTGTTAAGTGCCATCGAGTCGCAGGTGACTCAGCGACCCTGTGAAGGAGAGTCCTCGACACTTGGGTGCCTTTCATCCTCTCTCCAGGTTCATAGGGTTTCTGCCCTTCCTGGTAATCAGTCATAATCATTGATTTCTATATATCTGCTTATTTCATATAAGTGAGGTCATACAGTAATTGTCCTTTTGTGACTTATTTTTGTCCAGCATGATGTTTTCAAGATTCCATAGTATGACATGTGTCGGGACTTCATTTCTGAGTATTTCACTGCAAGTGTAAACACATTTTGTTTATCTGTTCATTTGTTGACAGACATTTCCATTTACACCCTCTGGCCATTGTAAAGAATATTGAATCTTGGTGTATAGGTTTCTATGAGCCTGCTTTATGTTTTGCAAAGCTCTTTTCCTTTTCAGCTCTGACATTTGAAGATTTTTTGAGATGTTCTCGAAGAGTAGTAAAGAATGAAGTAACTTTAGCATCTCTCCTCAAAAAGACAAATTTTCACCTCAATGCCTTTTTCTTCCCTTCCTCCCCCTCCTCCAGAGAAAAGGAGGAGAGAGGCTATCACTGCTGCAACCTGCCTGACAGAAGCTTTAGTGGATCACCTCAATGTGGGGTATGAACCTTTTCCCCTTAAAACCAACCCCCAAGTTTAGATACTACCATGGGCTGGCTCTCAGATTGCTCATGGGAGGATGGGATGATCTATGCATACCCCTGCCTTTCAACTTAATATTATGGAGAGAGAGTTGAGTCAGCTCTGACCACGAGTATAGGGCAAGGGAGGAGCAGCTGCCGTGGTTGGAGAAGCAGCCAGATTTCCCCCTCCTCACATCACCTTCCCTGGTGCCTACAGCTTGAT
This sequence comes from Elephantulus edwardii, assembly GCF_000299155.1. Taxonomy (NCBI): domain Eukaryota; kingdom Metazoa; phylum Chordata; class Mammalia; order Macroscelidea; family Macroscelididae; genus Elephantulus; species Elephantulus edwardii. The sequence goes on along the minus strand of NW_006399962.1, from coordinate 4,827,974 downwards.
GCCATCTGCCACTTCCCATCCCCTCCAAGTCCAGCTGTCGCGTCAGCAGGAGGGGAAAGCACCCCCTGTCAACCCAGCTTACCACCCTCTCTTTCTTTACTTCCCACCTTCTAATAGGCCTGAACAGCAGCTGGCAGGAAAGAGATGGCACAGCTGGTGGGAGTAAGAGCAGAACTTCTGCCAGGAGCTAAGGCAGTGCCAGGCTGTCTCTTTCCTTCTTTTTGGGTCTCCAGAGATGACTCCCTACCCAAGACCTAATGAGAATATAACTCATAGCCAAAAACTTGGGAAGGAGCAAAGAGCATTATCTTTAACCCTGAGTGACTCTAAAGAGTTCAGAGATGGTGATTCGATATGCCATTAGAAGAAAGGAGGCACTATCATGCTTTCTACCCCAGGGCACAAAGAACAGCTGGGTTGTGATTCTAGATACTGAGTCACCCAAGTGAGCCGCACTGGGGCTAGGGTCATCTTCATTACTCACTGAGGAAAAGGGAGATTAGAGAAGGTTGTGGTTGGGACCTCTGGTCTCCCTTACCACCAGGCCTCTCCCTCCACTCAGTGTGATTAATAGGGGGAACTGGGACTTTGGGAGCTTCCTGGGGAGTCTGTTGAGACATGAGTGCATCAGCACCCAGGCCAGCCCTTACTGTGGCCAGCTGTCTCATAAAGGGATGTGATAAGGCTTGTCCCTCTCTTCCCTCCCCCATAACTACACTGCCACTCATGAATGTAGGCTAGACTTCTCCTCTCCCTTTGCTAAAAGCCACCCCACTTTCAACACAGAGGGCAGCTAAGCCAAAGCCAGATTAGAAAGGGTTTTGTGTTGCTGCCCACAGTTTCTCTCATTCCCCAGAAAGGCAAACAAAGGCTCAGTCTGTCTCAGCCCCTGTCAGGTGTCCTGCCCACTCTCTTGGCCCCTCCAGCCCCTTGGCCCCTCCAGCCCCTTGCCCCCTTCAGCCCCCACAAATTCCAGTGGAGGGGGCACCGGATGTGGAATCTCCTAGGGCAGAAAGGTGGAGATACCATCCCCATGGCCGCAGTGGTAACTACAGCCACCATCTTGCTTAAAAAAAAAAAACCAGTATTGCCTAGAGAAGAAGAGAGGGAGTGTCTGTGTTCAATCATTTGTGTGGACAAAAGAAGATTGGGGAAAAGACTGAACCAAGAAGCACCCCTGGGACACCCTCCCCTGACCCAGGGTTCCTGAGGAGGTGGATGATTGCCCAGCTTGCCCTTGATTCTGGGAGGGGCCCAGTTTTCCTTCCCCACCAAACAGATCACTGGATTTCCAATCACTGCCAGATGTGTCACTGCTGCTGAATTTTCCCAGCTTCCCCACACTCCCTTCTTCTCAGCTTCTTCCTCAAGGATGTCCCTCCCTTCCACCTCCCAGCTGCAGGAACTCCTTTGGGGTAGGAGATGGTATGTTTCTAGTCAGCTTCCAGCTCAACTCTCCTGGGAATCCTGGGAGTGGGAAGGAGCTGAGTTCATTTGCATCCACAAACAAAATCCAGAGATTTCGCTCAGCTCTGACTCCTGGCTAGACTTCCACTCCTGCAGTTGAATATTAGTCCCAGAAACCATCCCTTACTAGTTGAGTGGATTAAACTCCTCACTCCTCCAACCCCTAGTGTGGCCCAGGCCTACATGAACCAGAGGAAGCTGGACCATGAGGTGAAGACCTTACAGGTCCAGGCAGCCCAGTTTGCTAAACAGACTGGCCAGTGGATCGGAATGGTGGAAAACTTCAATCAGGCACTTAAGGTGAGCCATCGCCCTACCTTGTCATTCCTCACCCCAGACTCCCACTGGCCACCTCCAGTCAGCTCTCCTAAAGCCTGGGGTTAAAGAGAAAGGAGGCGGGATGGTTCTAGAAACCATTTGCTAGATTCTACTAGCAGAAAAGCAAGAGAAAGAGTAAAAGCAATTGGTGGGTCCAAGCAAAGCCCTTTCCCGAGAATGGATAGGAAGTACCACCCCGACGTGACCTCCCTGATGCATGGGCTCCCACTCCCTCTCCTCCCCAGGAAATCGGGGATGTGGAGAACTGGGCTCGCAGCATCGAGCTGGACATGCGCACCATTGCCACCGCACTGGAATATGTCTACAAAGGGCAACTGCAGTCTGCCCCCTCCTAGCCCCTCTTCCCTTCCTCTTACCCTACCCCTCCTTCCTCACCACCAGAACAAGAGGGAGGCTGACAGGGCCATGAATAAAACACAAGTCTCCATTTCTATATTGTATGTTTAAAGGGGGCCACTAGCTCAGTGGGGGATGGGAGTAGAAGGTTCAAAGGTGGTTTTTCTGAGGAAAAAAGTACCTTTGGTTAGAAGGTAGAACGGCTTCCTCTTACTATCCCAATCCTGTTCAGCCTGGATGCCTGAGTGGGAGTCTCCCATACTTCAGAAGAGAACGTCCTAGTGGCCCCTGCTCCAGGCTTCCTAATTCAGAACTTGAGTTTGCTACTAAGGAGAAATGAAGCAGGAACAAGACCGGGTCCCCAGCCCTGGCACACTGCCTTTCCACGTGCTCACAGCCTCTCCCAGGCTGGTACTAAGCAGTGTCATGAGTCTGGGCCAGGTGGGAGATTAATTTTCGGGCATGGGGGCACTTCAGGGCATTGAGGGGGAGGAATGATAGGTCCAAGGCCACAAACAGAGGGAGACAGCTGCCATCCTTGACGGCTCCCTCCTGGGAGATCATGGCATAAGAACCCAGGCCGAGAAAGACAGCCAAGCCCTGCTCTCAGCCAGTCTGACTCTAGGCTCCCTGGCTCCTCCTCCTCCCCACATCACATCCCCCCCACACACAAACACGCACACACTCTCTCTCACATACACACACACACACACACTCTAATACTCCTGGCACCAGAGTCCACCCCTTCTAGACTTTGACCCTGACTGTGATCAGTGTGAAAACCTCGGAACACTGGAAGCAAAGTCTCGAACGAAGCAAAAGAAGAAGCTACAAGCACTGTGGTAGCCGACAGCTTGCCCCAGAGGAGGTGAGCAGGGCACTGGGAGCGGAGGTTGGGGGTGTTTGCTGTGAGAAGACTAGCAAGATATTACATAGAATGGTCACAAGGCACTTAAGGTATCTCCTCACGTCTCCTTTGAGGTGGGCAGTGTCAGTCCCACTGGGTATAATACGCAAGTGGGTTTGGAGACACAGCAGCTCAACACCACGCACTTAAGTTTGGGACATTAGGAGTAAAATGCAAGGCTCTTGGCCTCATGTGTTGTTCAAAAAAACAAAACCCAGGTTGTATTTAGAGGATTCAGATGCCCCTGGTTTCACAGGTAGGTTTCACAGGTAGGATGACAGCAGAAAGGATGGTCCTGCTGTTATATCAGGTCTACATATAAGATGCAGCTTAGCTGGTTTTGGTTAAGCTAATTGCAAATATGGGGTCTGCCTATATCCTGCTTTTCCTCTTCCTCAACCCTGAAATAATCTCTCAGGGGACTCAGACGAGACTTGCAGCTAGAGAGGAAACCAGAGGCCAGAGCTTGAGCGCCTCCGACATAAACTGGGCATGTTTTCCCACCCAGCCTAGGCTGCCACCTGCAGGTCACTTGGGCTCCAGCATGTGGCTGCTCCTGCTACTCGGTGCTTTGGTCTGGGGAGTGCTGTGGTTTCTCCGGGACCAGCAAAGTTTGGCTCCCAGTGATGCCTTCATCTTCATCACGGGCTGTGACTCTGGTTTTGGGCGGCTTCTGGCACTACGACTGGACCAGCGGGGCTTCCGCGTCTTGGCAAGCTGCCTAACCCCCTCGGGAGCTGAGGACCTACAGCGGGTGGCCTCCTCCCGCCTGCAGACCATCCTGCTGGATGTCACTGATGCCCAGAGTGTCCAGTGGGCAGCCAAGTGGGTAGAGACGCAGGTTGGGGAAACAGGTGAGTATGACTGGGAGCACCAGGAGCATGGTGGGCACTCCTGATAACTACACCAGCCCCTCCAGGAGGGTCCCTGCTAACGGCTGTATGAAGCTAGAGGTAATAGTTGGGGTTGAAGCAGAACCTTTCTTTAAGAAACAGGGCCTTTGCAGTACCTCGTCTACTCCATGTTATTTTCCCACAGGACTTTTTGGCCTGGTGAACAATGCTGGTGTGGCTGGTATCATTGGGCCCACACCATGGCTGACACGGGATGATTTTGACCGGGTTCTGAGTGTGAACACCATGGGTCCCATCAGTGTCACCCTTGCCCTACTCCCCCTGTTGCAACAGGCTCGTGGCCGGGTGGTCAACATCACCAGTGTCCTGGGTCGTCTGGCAGCCAATGGTGGTGGCTACTGTGTCTCCAAGTTTGGCCTGGAGGCCTTCTCTGACAGCCTGAGGTGAGGGGTGCAGGGGGTCTGAACTGTAAGACCAAGGGCAGCCCACTCAGCAGTAATTGTCTGTTCAGTGGAGGCCTGAGATTGAAGACACAGCACAATGTAGAGCTCGATTTCACGGGGTCAGATCTCAGCTCTCTTGTAAAAGCTTTGTGGCCTTAGGTAGATTACTTTTCTTTCCCCATTTTTTCCTCAACTGTGAAATGGGAATGAGAAGACTTGCCTCATGGGTGGTGTGAGTTAAATAAGGTATTTGAGACCCTTAGAACAATGTCTGGCATAGTAAATGCTCAAAAAAACCCTATTCTTACTAGTAGAGGGATACCACCATTTATAACAATAATTATTTGGAGTGTGTGAATGGCTTTAAAGATTATCCTCTCATTTAATTCTCTCGAACAGTCGTTTAAGGTTAGGTACTAATACACTTCAAACCAAACCTATTGCCATCAATTTCCACACACAGAAACCCTGTAAGACAAGAACTTCCCTATAGGATTTCCAAGGCTGTTATCTTAACAGTAGCTGACTGCACACCTTCCTCCTGCAGAATGTCTGGTAGATTTGAACCATCAACTGCTTCCGTTATTAATGTCCTTTGAGTAACAGAACTTGCCTAAAGCCTTAGAACTAGTGAGTGGAAGCACTGGAACCCAGGTCCGTGTGCCTGTGGCACTTAGTTTAGTCCTGCCCTCTTTAAAAAAAAAAAAAAATCAAGAGTTCCAGGTGGCATGAAAGAGACCCCTGTGAAAGTATTAACGGTGCCACAAAGGATGACACAGGAGTAGGCTCTGAATTTTAAGAAGCACGAGTCCCCCAAACTGAGCCCACCCCCTTCCTTGGTTACACTGTAAATGACTAGGTAAGTACCTATGTAATAGCCTAGATTTTTTTATTTTCTCTTAGCCCACAGTCCCTATCTAAGTTTACTATCCCTGTTCTAGATTGTAGACTAGAACAAACCTCAAAGAAATAACCTCACTTCTTCTGCCTCAGTTGCCCCTAAGTCTTAACAGAGCAGAGAGACAACTCCCTCCCTGGGTCAAGAACCCAGAACCTCCCTCTGCATCCCCTCCAGGCGGGACGTGGCTCCTTTTGGTGTAAAGGTCTCCATTGTGGAGCCTGGCTTCTTCCGAACTCCTGTGACCAATCTGGAGAGTTTAGAAGACACCCTACAGGCCTGCTGGGCACGGATACCTTCTGCCACACAGGCCCTGTATGGAGAGGCCTTCCTCACCAAGTGTGAGTAGCTGGGCCCACATAGGGGCATATAAAGAGAAATGAGAGTCCAGGAAGGTTAGCCACAGAGCCTGCTAGGAATAGTTGGGCAGGACACGCAGGGATGGTTAAGTGACTGAGATGCCACAGTAAGCATGCACCCCGAGTGGAGCCTGCCTATTCCTCAGCTAGGAGAGGGACTGAGAAGCCTTCTCACCTCTGCCAGGCAGCACCCAAGAGAGAGGGTCTGAGATGGGCTGGAGTAGGGGAGGAATACTTATGTCAACTACCCCACTGGGCTGCAGACCTGAAAGTGCAGGAGTTTATCATGAACCTGCTCTGCGACCCGGACCTGACCAAGGTGAGCAGGTGCGTGGAGCATGCCTTGACTGCCCGCTACCCTCGAACCCGCTACAGCCCGGGCTGGGATGCCAAGATGCTCTGGCTGCCGGCCTCCTACATGCCAGCCAGCCTTGTGGATGCTGCGCTCACCTGGGTCCTTCCCAAGCCTGCCCAGGCAGTCTACTGAATCCAGCCTTCCAGCAAAAGATTTTTCTGTAAATCCAGGACTCTTGATGTCTTTCTGGCCCTGCCCTGTCACTGCCCATGCCTGGCACAAAGTAGGCACTTGATAAGTATATACTGCTTAAATGATTCAATATACTATACCCATACCCAGTGTAGTCACGCTGGTTCTGACTCACAGTGACAAAGCCCGCACCCCCCAAGCCCCAATCAGTTTCCAAAGCTGTAAATCTGGGAGGAAATTGCCCACCTTTCTCCTGCGTTTTCAAACCAGATCTTTTGGTTAGCAGCCTGATATATTTACACACTATGCCACTGGGTCTCTCCTTTTAGGTGCTGTTTTATTGTTATGTGCCCTTGGGTATGACCTATAGTGACCCTGTGAACAGAAGATCTGGACCCTGCCCTACCCTTGGTGCTATCACAATCTCTGACATATCTGAGCCATAAGTGGACAGACAAGACTGACCCCATTTAACTACCGACTACTCTACCTGATTTGACTTACCCTGTGTTTCAATCTGCAAAACAACTGTCACCCATGAGGGGTACAGAGGAACCATTTGCATCTTTAGACCTTTCAAGCTGCGCCTGGATCGGGCACCAGAGGGCACCTGTGTATGCTGCCGACTTTCCGTAAGGCTGCAATTCAATGTTTGGAATGGAATGGTTTTATTTCATTTTCTTTTAGGTAGGAGGGAGAGAATGAAAGAGGCTCAAAGCCAAACTGGGTAATGTTAAAGGAAGAAAAAGTAACACAAATGTAAATTCTTTATCACAAGAAAAGTGGACCCTGGCAACACTGGGATCAAGGATACTTGCCATGCTAAAAGGAGCCAAGTTCCATTGGAGATTGCTAGGGCAAAGGTTTGCTAGGCACTTAGGTGGACAGAATCCCAACAGAGTCTAGTGGTACAAGACTAGGTGGACAGAGGGGCAGGGCCAAATCCTCCTTTCCCAAACACCCCCTTAGACAGGCATGCTTTTCCCCAGAGATACAAAGAGAACACAGTTCCAGAGGTCAGGAAACATGGATGAGGGAATAGAAAGGATTAAGTATCACTCTTTATGACTACCTTTTCGGTCTGAAAAAATAATCCGTTTAATTGAAAAACCTGGAGTGTATTATTACCCCACTCCCCTAGATGAGAGGGCTGAGGAGTCCAGACCTCCTACATCACCTCATAACCACTTCGGATACTCTTCACGAGGCAACAAGCAAAGACAATTCCCAGAACCTAGAGGGAAAGATGGAGAGGGAGGAGAGAAGAGGAATCAGAAAGGCAAGATACCCCGAGGAACCTCAAATACCTAGCATTCTCCTCCCCAGATCAATACCACCTGCTCGGCACCCTCCTCCCCAGTTCCCTGGATGAAGTCCCAGCTGCTGCCCAGGTCCCCACTCACCTCCACAAAAGCAATGCCCAGGGGTGCTGCAGCCACTACCAGCGCATTGCTCCTCAGCCAGCCCCCAATCATCTCAATGCAGCCCTGAAAAAGTGCCAGTCACATGAGGCAGAAGTACCACATGACATCTACCTTTCTCTGATCCATCTTCTCCACCCTCTGTCCCTTTTCCCACACTCTGAGCATTCCAGATCCCCTCCCCACTGTGTTACCACTCCCTAAGTCCCACTATTTAAATCTTTTCCCTACCTTGGTATAGATATCCTTTGGATTGAACTTGATCCCACAGCCCGCAGAGACATTGACACAGCAGGAGTCAGGAATCCGACCCTTGGGCACCAGAGGAATGGTCTCCCAGTCTGTGTAGTTAGCAGCGCCACAACATTTAAACTGGAGCAGGAAAGGGAGGTACAGGAGAAGCAGTTTAAGTGAGCCTCCACGCACCCCACCCATTATCCCTGCCACCAACACGTCACTCACCTCTTGCTGCAGCTTGTCCAAAAACACGGCTGTCTGGTTGTCTTTTGGGTAAGTCTGCATCTGTTGCTGGAAATTCTTCTTAAACTCTGACACCACCTGAAGGGTGTAGGTGAATGGTAAAATCAGAATTCAAGGCACCTGGATCCTGAAACAGCCAAGCCTCTGAGGCAGATCCATCCCTTATCCTTGCTTACCTTATCTCTAAATACGTAGCCAGCAATGGCTGTGGCCACCTCCACCAGCATAATAAGAGACAGGAAAATGACAAACTGCAAGCACAAGGGACAGAAGTCAGGTTTTGAATCCATGGGTGAGAAATGCCTTCAGCTTACTCCAAAGAAATACTCTTCAAAAGGTCTCAGGCACCCACACCCCTCTTACCGTGATCATAAGACAGTAGTTCTCCTTGCAGGTCCCACAGCAACCCACAAGGGCCACCAGGAAGAGGAAGGCACCCACTGCAATGATGACCACAGGCAACAAGGAGCCAGGAGTGGGCCCTTGGTTAATCTGACTCAAGAGGACCTGTGCTCCTACACCCACGGCGATCAGTCCCACTGCACAGGCCTGAGGGGAAATTAAGTCAGGGTTAGGTCAGTCTCAGCAGCCCTCCAAGGGGGAAGGTGGAGGGTACCTTTATGTCACAGACTTGATCTCACACATCCTAACGATTTTTTTTTTATGGCAGGGGAGGGGTGGCCAACAGTGAAGGTTGCCTTTTAACACAGGGAGAAGCAGGGCGTTCAGAAGCCACACCTTCCTTCAAGTGGCTCTTCAAAGACAGGTTGCAAAGAGGAAAGCCTCAGGGCCCACATTCTTGATTACAAGTAGGTGATCCTTACCGGTCTTCGGGGCTCCTAACTTGGTTCTCTCTTTCAGGACAGGCCCCCCTATCTTCTAGTACCCAGTGGACTCCCCCTCAGCTGTGGCTAAGAGGAGGAGGAAAGGGCAAAAGTGATGTGCCCCTCCTTAAACAAACAAAAGCTTCTCAAGTCGGGGGCAAACGGGTGGGCTGAGGCCCCGCTGCATCAAGCTGCCAAGGGGGCGGGCAAAGAGAGTTGAGTGGATAGAGAAGAATGGATTGGGGGTGGGGGGGAGCAAAGGGATGGGCCGAGATAGCATCAGTCCACCGTTGGCTGGTTGCCCCACTGCCCAGTATCACAAGGGGTTGGGTCACCAGACAGGAAAGGCTAGAAGAGATTAGGGGGAGGGTGCTATACACCCAGGCTGCCCATTCTTCAGTCCAAATAAACCTAAGGGGTTCCCCAGAAGCAGGAGAAAAGGGGTGACAACGCTCTCTTTGGCCAGTGCCCAGAGCTTTCTGTCCACATCTGGTCTCCAGCTGTTTAATTCTTGGCCCCTCAGCCCTCACCAGCCGGGAGCCAAGTCTCCCCGAACCCTGCCTAAGCGCCCCAGAGCCCCTCTCCGCTCCCTCCTCTCCACTCACGCAAAAGGCCAGCAGAAAGACGTAGAGCAAGAATTTGACACATTTCATCCCTCCTTCCACCGCCATGGCTGCCGGGTCTGGACAGAGGGAGGGGTATGTTAGAAGAGGCCAAGGGGACCTTCGGTTTCCGGTCTTCCCGCCAGCCCCCGAGGCCTTCCCAGCCAGGCCCCCGTCCCTCCCCTCCCACCCGGAAACCCGCGGTCATATCCACGTCTCCCATCCTCCTCGCCTCCGCACCCAAGGGGAGGGGGCGGCCGTCTGGCCGGGACCCCGCCCGCCCCTCCAGGGAAGGCCGCGGTAGACCCCCGGGCGCCAGCAGGGTTAAGGGCCCCTCCGCGCCCAGCAAGCCCTGCAGAACGGCCCCAGCTGGAACCCGAGCCCCTTCCCCGCCACTTTCCCCAAGGCTCGGAGCACCCAGCAGGAAAGTCACGGGTGAAAAGTTGGGCCGCCACCTCCCGCCCGGACTCTGGAACTTTTGAGGCAAAGTTGCTCGAGGGCCACTGGAGCGCCAAAGAGCACAGCCCGAACCCGCGAAGGAGAAAGCTTCCCCTAGCTTCTCGACCCCACGCAAGCCCTCCGTGGCCTCACCTGGGATCCCCGAAGCTGTGCACTCCTCTCCTGCCGCTGCTCAG